>NC_052666.1:19023384-19625607 GCF_016802725.1 Solenopsis invicta | reverse complement strand
ATTACGAGTCGTCCTTGTGGATGCATCGATGCGACACAGCTTCATCAATTAGTTCGCGTCGCGAGCTTTATTTATTATTATGGTCGATGATTTATTTAGAAGGAAAAACTTTCGTCCCGATCCAACTCGAATCCTCCACCGAAAAGAATCGGCAGAGTCCATACATATTAACGACACTTATCGATCTCGGCAGCTATTTTTGTCCCTTTTTGTAGTTGTTGCAGAATTCGTGAATTCTTTCTCCTGGTTTTCCTTAAAAAAATCCTTCGTTCAAAAATAATAAAATATACGCAGCAGAAATTCGGGTGCTTGTTTTGCAAATGTCCTATATTTACGTTTATTCGGAGAATAAGTGTCACATATTTTGACACTTCAGCCACGCTAATATGAATGCACGCCGCGTTTAATATGCTTGCATTTAATATGCGTGTCACCTCGTAAACGTAATGAACCAGAGTCTCCAGAACATGTACGCGTTATGTGAATATTTACGTAAGTAACAAGTAGCAGTCGGGAGAAAGAGATGGAGAGAGAGAGAGAGAGAGAGAGAGAGAGAGAGAGAGAGAGAGAGAAGCTCGGAGTCTAGGGTTATAACTCGGCAGTTATACAGTTATGACGTCGTACCGGTTTGATATTGCCGGATATATCACATCTAACAAACACATCGCATTTAGTGCTACACGGCTTGAAAAACACGTAAAAGACCAAATGTAGTTGACACTCACACTTGATTGGCTATTTACCCTGTTGAGCTACGCCAACATTCTTAGCAGTAAATATAAAAGTAATATATAAAATATATCAAAAGTAAAGTCTAAAAGAATAATAAAAAACATCTAATTAACGTTAAAGACATCCTATATCTAATCTTCATTGTTTTATCTTATAAGGTAAGTGTCTCAGTGATCAAACGTGTCTATACTCGGATACTTATATAGAAAACTATTGCCAACAATCTTAAATGTCTTTTTTATAACATTGAAATTTAATTGTATACTTTAAATTTTTAAAGATATTTATAAAATAAGTTATTTTAAATGCCATAAAAATTAATGTTAAAAAATAAATTTGTTACACAACTAATTGTAAATTAAAATTTATATTTTGATGTTATAAAATTTTTTAAGAAACATCATGTATTTTTTGTCAAGATAATATTTTTCGTATTTATTTTACAAACAATATTAAGAACAAGTATTTAGAATAAGCGTTTAAGACGATTAAAAATAAGCGTTTTAAATTGTCCGGATGTTGGTTCATTCAGATGCTCCGTAAGTTTTTATTGTTTTCGGAATAATTTAAACATTTTTTCTATTTTTGTATGTCGATAATAACATTTTATATATTTCATATTTTAGTCGTATAATTTTATATCGTGAATCCTTAAAATTCAACCAACCATGGCTCTGCGTTATGCTACATGTCCGCTTACTGGGACATTTATCTTAATCAATCGTGCATTATAACAAATTTTCATTTAACCTTACTAGATCTAGCTTGATGCGGTTTATATTAATTTACCTTATCTTTGTAATGTAGTTAAACAGGCGCTCGTAAAAGGAGTCCTGATGCGACCGCGACGTCGCTGTAAACCTAATGTAACGTAACGCGACGTGACTCGCATGGCACTCGGGTATGCGCTATGCCAAAGCGATCGTGTACACGAGATCGCACTATTTCGCCGCTGCCAGGAGATGACTAAGAGGATCCTGGGTGTTGCGTCTGCGACATGCAACCGAGATCCACGTTTACGACGGCAATGTCTTGCGCTCGATGCGCGTACCGCACGCGGGCAAAAACATAATAAATCTCGAGATAATCACGCGTTTGTCGCGACACGACCCTTTTCGGGTTCGTCCACGCGGCGCTATCGCGAGACGCGATGGTAGGTTACAGGTGAATTTAGTGCCGCGAGCCAGTGGGCATGTTTACGATATCAGAGCGGCATAAGAAGGCTAAATATAATCGGATTAGCGCGTAGTTGGGGTCCGCGTAATCGCGACGGTGTATATTTCACACGGAACGGCGCGAATAATGCGCGTGCTCGGAATGTGCTACGAATACGTGGCGCGTCGTCGTCGTCGTATCGCGCTCTCGCAAATACGGGTCGTCATCGATATTCGTAACGCAGATCCGCGTGCGGGTGAATACCCGTTAGCGAGGGAGTAAGCCGCGGGTAATAGCGTCGGAGTAAGCCGAGATGTAAATCGTCGCGACTGTGTAAGTTGTAACTACATTTACCGCCTCCCGTCGTGTGTAATAAAAAAAGACGTTTCGCCGTCGAACAAGGTGACGATAAGATGACGTAATGACGAAATGTCGTTGCTGCTGGTGATAGTCGCTGGTATAGTCTGGCGGATCTTCGCGCGTCGCGTCGCGTCGTCTCGCGGGTATATTTGTAGCCGGACCGTCTAGGACGCGTAACGTCATAAATATACCGAGAAATACGATGAATATTCCCGTGCCGCGCAATATAAAGCTGGCGGATAATGGCCCGGACGTGTTTACGATATCAAAGTGACACGAGAAGGCTAAATATAATTTAACGGTGCACTTTGCGCCCGTCTTTAATGTCTATCTTGCATTACCGACGGCGACGAATAACTTTCTCATCTCGCAACGATCCTTCAGACTGACGTACACACGCCGTGTAATGCGTCTTCAATAAATATGCAAATAAGAGCTGTAACGTGAATTTCCAAGTGCGATATATCTCGTGAGCCGCGAATTCGGCATGCACACGCGTTCTCATTGTGCGATCGGGCAACGCTAACGCTCGCGACCATAACGTAATTGTATAAGGGATCGCAATTAAATCGAGTTTGCCGAGTTCGCTCTATATGCAAGATCCTTCCATCCTGCCTCCCCCCCTCCCCTCTCTACCCCCTTTCATCGCGGCGTAGATCCCGAAGAATCCGTTCGTCCTCGAGTTCCTAAGCAATTACGACAGTTTCCGAGAGCATTTCGCGATCGCCCGCAGTTCGGCGACGCGGGGGGAGGGGGATGGCAAGAAGAGTACGAATCCCCGGTCTCGTCCCCATCCCCCTCCTTCCGCGTCCATTCGCGAAGACCTCATACATATTAATGGAGATCGGATCGATTTTACTGCGCGTTCGCTTCTTGCTGTGTTTAGGGACATCGACGTTCCGGCGCATAAGCTCTTCGGGCCGCCCGCAATGGTTATTATGCCATTAACGTAATGAAGTTAGGTGGCGGAGAGGTGCCACCGGGGTGTTGGCGGCGGGATCCCGTCGCGGAAAAACGCGCTGAAATACAGGCGAGCGGGAATCTTCGATGATGAACTGCACGTACGTTTTCTTGCGTCGAACGCGACGATCGATGAACGCTATCGCAGGCAGCCGATGAGGGTAATCATAGAGCCGCTATAGTATATAATTCTAAGCTATAGCAAACTATACAATCATCGACCGCCAACACACACTAGTTGTTAACCGTTATTAGATTTGCCCGTTCAATCGTTAATGCAACAATTTAGTCACTAATCGAGTAATCTTAGTTATTGACCATAACGATTCACAACTAGTAATTAAAATATTTCAATCATTTATTATCACATTGCAAAATGTACTATATAATTGTGTATCAATCCATCGCACGTAGTTTGAATGTCCGAGTCTCGGTGTGAAGATTTAAGTACAGTTTTCCAAGTTTTATACACAGAACCTACAATTCCATACTGAACTGTGATCGCGTCTTTTATGTATGCATGATTCAGTAACGACAGTAAACGGTTTATAGACAAGCTAGAGACGTTCAGTCACACCAGGTCGATGCAGCTGACGCGTTGGACATGCGGTTGATATGTTTGTATATTGGAAAGACGAGTTTCTTGTGCCAACATTCGATGCATTCGGAGACTCGTCAATTAATATTCCTCACATCAACACTTGATGGCAACCTACACAACTGCTTCGTTCGCGTAGACATTCAACAACAGATGGAACAGAACTCCAGGTAAGAAACTTCGGGTGTTATCAATCGTAATAACGTAACAAGTGGTCATATAATTTTACGAGTTCAGTGAGATGAACCTATTTTGTAACATTTTCGCTTTAAGCGAGACACGTTGGTTTTTGTCTCGACTTGTCGAAAGCAAGATATTCGACTGGACTTCCGGCTACGATTCTCCACACTAATCACGCGCCTTTCTCCGGCGGACGACAAGAAGGACGTCAGAAGAAAATTCTGCAGCGTTCGATGCGCCGAACCGTGAAAGGATCTCCTCAAAGGCTCCTTTCACGGCGCCGCCGTCCTTTTGATCGCCGAAGATTCGGACGGCCGGAAGGACAGGGGTATAAAGGGAAGCGAGCGAGACCAATTAGCGATTCGCGCAATTTTATCAAGCGAGCATCGCGCGATTCAACGAGACCGGATTAAGACGCGCTACGTGGCTCTCGATGACGAATTTAATTCTCTGCGCTGGCGAATGTTTCGTCTTGAACGGCTGCCGAAGACCCGTTCGCGAAACCGGCTCGACCACTATTTTAACACCGCGCAGGATTTACCCCGTGAAAGAGAGCACAGGGCGATCAATTCGGCGGAAAAATTGTGGCGCGAAAATACCTTAGTGAAAATATTATCGTTAGCGAGTGAATAGTAAAATCAATACAAAAATTATTTCAATACCCGCCCACCTCTAATTCAGAAGTACAACTTTTCCTCTTCTGCCAGAATGATTTCTAACTTTTTTAATTTATAACATTCACGATATACACGCAGGCTCACGAAAGGATATCGCGTCTGCCTATCGTTTCATCCGATTGTGCTTCGTGCTTCTCAACGAGAAAATGAACAGGATCCCGCACAAAGGGTCACGCGCGCGATATCTCGCTGTTTCGCGTTTCCGTATAATATTCGACGAGTCCTCGTCGACGGGATTACGAGTACCAGGATGGTATCCGCCCCGGCCGCGATACGTAATGCGATTTGCGGTGTATTCGCCGCACAAAAGATTACCGCGGCGAGTTCCAACGAGCCGTGTACACGGGATCTTGGGTGCGCCCGGTAATACTTCCGCTGCCTAATGCAGAAGAAGGGCCCTTTCAACAGAAAGCAGTCTGGAGGTACTACGGGTTTATTGCTTTCGGCGCTATCTCGGGATTTCGTTACGCGACACGTAATAAAATCATACGCGATCCGTCGTGATAATCATCGGCGACATTTGTTTCAATCGATATAATTGAAACAGCTTGATTTGATATCGAAATGAACGAATTAATGTTAGCAACGATCAAAAGTTATTTGTTGCCTTTTATTCCGCGTCGCGATGTATCTGGATCTTATTTTTCATAAATGATTTAATTTCGTTACTTTATACGTTTCGTATAAAGAGATGAAGAAAAAATTAACAGTGTTACCTTTGTCTAAAATATAATTACACTTCACGTTTATTAAAATGCTGACGTAACAGTGATCTCGAATTCTGCGTTCTTTTCGTATTACAATAAAAAAAAAGTATGTAGCTGTGGTAATCATTTCAATTAAAAATTATTTTCAATTCGCATCGTCTTACCGAATGATTGGCTGCAGCGCTCGTTGCAACTTTCGACATTACACTCGCAAAGAAAAAATATTTTCAGAATATTTTTACGATGTTACACTTACCTGCGAGTGATTCCATATCTTCGGTTTAGGACTCGATCTCGCATTGCTGGTCGCGTTTCCGCTTGCGGAATTGTTGGAAATATTGCCGGGCGACGCAGTGGATTTGATGGACGGTTTTTGTGTCTTTTGTATTTGTGCGGCTACCGCTGTCGAGGGAGTCGCAGTCCGTTGCTGCTGCTGCTGCTGTTGCGTGGTTGTCTGCTGCTGTTGCTGTTGTTGCGTTTGCTGCATGATTTGCTGGATGAGCTCCAGCTGTTGTTTCGTGAGGCCATCGTTACTCGCGCCGGGAGACGTGGCGCTCTGTAAAATATAATTTAACAGATATTTATATAAACTGATTTTAAAATTATTTCCAAAAATTGCCATTATATTGCTAAAACTGTTACAAAAACTCATCGTTTTTTTTCTCACTTGCTAGTCTAATAACTCGAGATCGTAACCTTCAAGTTTTCTTTTTCGATATTGAATTAATTTGTAAACAATTTCGTTTTGTCGCTATCGCGATAAAACGATGAATGTAAATCGTACCGTTTTACGTTGAAGCACAGGAGGCGTGATTGTACATTTGATCGAACCTAAACCACAGTTGGCGGATCTAGTCAGTTTCGTTCGTGATCGGTCGGCAACGTGGCCGCAAACCATAATCGATCATACCTTAATAGAGCATAACGCAGCCTTAGTGTCCGCGAGTCGAGCCCACGTTCTGACAATAGTTAAACCGATCGAATTTAATAATTTACCGAACCGATGCGAAATTACGAGCGCAGTGCCGCGCGGCGCCGCAATCTCGACATCCATTAAAACGAGCGCCGGCTGTAATTCCGCCCTGTAAACGCGCTCTGCAATAAACCGTAAATATATCGATGTGTCCGTCAACTAACGCGTCGACTACAATTACGCATATGTGCACGTGACGCCTAGAGTGCCGTGTGTGCTAATCCGTCTTTGTGCCCTGTTAAAGCGGTCACCATGTATAACGCTCGACATGGACGTGAATTACACTACATTACGATTGCACGTTATTGTGGAAATGGCCTTATTGTCAATATTTCAAGAGTCCAATACTTTAATATATAATAAATAATAAATATGCATTACGAAACGAAGAGAGAGAGAGAGAGAGAGAGAGAGAGAGAGAGAGGGAGCGCAGATTTTTACTTCGCCCACACATTTCATTGTTATATAAACGTGATAAATTCATGTATCCATTAATGCAACATTCGAGAAAAAAAAAATACAACTTTAATTTTATATTATTTTTCGGATTTAAAGAGGGAAGAAAAAAAAGAGATAAAAAGCAGCCATTACTAAATCATTTTCGCGCATTATACGTGGGCAAGGTTTTATGCATTGTTTTATGCAACACGGACTTAACGTACACGCTCGCGCGTTTACGTACACGAACGAGGTATAAAAAATGTGAAAATATTCGCGATCAACGTTCGCACCTGCATGCTTGCACTGCCGTGTTGCATGCTGTGCTTTGTTTTACAATCCGGCAATCGTGCGGCGCGGTGCGCTTTGCCTACGTCGTTTCGAGCGTTACTGCCGATTTTTCGATTGAGCCCTTTTCGAATGGTACATAGGACGCCTACGTGCGCGCACACGGGAAATTCAGATGCGGGCGATACGATGTTCCAATTCGCATCGCGATTTTCGGGCACAACGCGTGGAAATCGCGATACTGCGGCCCCGAGTTTTCCTTTTGCACGAAAACGTGCGAAATATGGATGGGAAAAAAATAATATTCGAGATTTTTAATTAGGATGTCACAACACCAACGGTGAGACGAATTGGATGCTGTTGCATTCTATCGTTTTTCTCTCGGTGAATTATAATTTTTCGCATTTTCCCCACGCGATCAGGGCGGGAGCGTCGCAATCTCTCGACGGGTATCTTCGCAATTCTTTAATTAATAGAAATGTAGCACCCTTTTCCATTGAATTATAAAATACATATTTTACTTTCAAGATTGCTTTACGAAGGTACAGACGCGACACGTTCTCCTCCCTTTGATCATTTTAATTTGCCACATAATGTATTAAAAATTTTTTTTATATCCTTAGCGTACATTACCCGTACGTATAATCATGACTGGTGCAAATTGTAAATTAGAAGTACGCAAACAGCCTAATCGATAGACGGCTTTAATTATCATCAACCGAGTTTCCGGTGCGCCAACTAAAAGCGTAGATTGCGGACAAAGGAATTTATTTTGTTTGCGCGCTTATTTCGTTTACTACGAGCGACAAAATGAGAACGAGCCGTCCTGCGCAGCGCGAGATAATTGCGTCGCGAGGGGAACCGCTAATCAGTTTTACGCGCTGATATGACGATTGCATGTACGGAGCGACGCGGTGTTCGCGAGTGCGTTTCCGGCCGGCAGGACGCAGCGTGAATTGAACCGTCGATTAAAATTGGATTTGTTAATTACTGCAGGGAACGTGGCGGCGGCGATGGCGGCGGCGACGGTGGCTGGCGGGTCCCGATCCGGCTCATACCTTATTAAACCTTCATTTTGTAATTCCCACGCGCTGTCGTTTGTCATCGTCGTAATCAGCGGACAGCCCTCGCCGCCTCCCCCGACGAGTCGCCTCGCTCGTGCGACAGAAAAGGACAACGACGCTTGCATTTTAAGATAGCATCGCGCGCACCACATCTTTCCGCGTAATAATTTTCCGTGAATAATTAGCGAATTATTTGACTACCGTTAGAGTCTCGCAAACAAGAGCCGCGCCCGCATTCGCAAACAATCGATGCCGGGGGCGATAGGTTTGTAAATACCCGCACAGACGCAATGCCCGGGCTATTGATATAATATGCGCCTGTATTTCCGTTTTATTCATGAGTTTGAGGATATTAATCCCGTATCATGTTTTTCAACACGCTCTTGCCTTTCGATTCTTCAATTTGCTGCCCACGCATCTCGCGCAAAATGTTCGTCCCGCATCAATAATACGTATTACTCGCGTAATTACAGAAATACATTCATTAAACCGGAGCATTGTGCTAATTGATGTGGGCGTTTATTAAAATACGCTCTTTAACCATAAATATTTTCGCTGGTCGTCGCGATGTGTATATCGATTCACAATGTCGCGCATTATGCGTATTATTATTATTACGGATGTTATCTCGCGATTCATGTAGCGTGCACGCTTTTCCATTTCAATAATTCATCCGCCTTATATGTATAAATCGTGATATAAAATTCATGTGTAAGAAATCACAAATCCTACCCTATTTAAAACGATATTAAATTTTCACGTTTGCTTTTTGCTGTTTATGTAATAACGATGCGGATTTGCAAAGTTTGCCATTGCCGATTTTAACGATGTTACAAACTTTCGTTACGCAAACGGTCGCTGTAATCGCTTATCGTCAAAAGATACCTCGTATATTCCGCGACTTAATTAAAAAGATATCGTCTACGCGACAAAAATACGCAAACGTTGCGTATTCGCCGGACTCATTCGTCAAGCTCCTCCTCCGAGACCGTAGCGAAACCGCGGCATCCCGGATCATCCCGTTCCCCGATGGCGCGCTTATCATACGCGCGCGTGTCCCCGTGTGTCGCGATCGCCATTTGTACGCATACAAAACGCGCCCCGTTCCCCGAAAGCGCACTGGCGACGGTCGCGCATTTGTCAACCGCGAGGGACGCTCCGTGGCCGTCCGGAGCGTCTGCGAAACTTCGCCGTTATCTCTCGTCGTGTATTCGCCCGCTTGACAAATCGCCGAGCCGCAAGGGGCGGGCGGCAGCAGCAGCAGGGACATCTCTCGAAACTCTCGTCCTCTCTCGGGAGAGACCCCGCGACCAAGATCAGGAGACCTTCCTGGCTCTCCTTCCTCTTCTCCGTCACGATCTTCCCGCGCGCGTCCTTGGCACCTTCGCTCGATTCTCACGCGAGAATCGCATTACTTCACCCGCCCGTTCTTCCTCTCGCGCTTCCTGACCCTCTCGTTCATCATCGTCCTCGCCCATTGGCGGCGGCGACCCGACCCACTTTCGATCCGTCCTCTCCTGTTTCTCCTCTCGCACGGGAGGGACGCTGTTGCGACCTGGTACCATTATTTGAACACCTACACGCGCCTTTTGTGCGGTTTTCACCGTTAAGTGCATACTATTAATTTGTTAATCAGGGATAAATCGAATAGGAACTAATGAACCTAAAAAATGTGCTCTATAGAATAATTCTGTTTAGACATATTATACTTAAAGATTTTCAAGATTTACTCATTTCGAATAATGGACGCTAAAAATCGCAGATTCTAGTTGTATATCTAGTAATTATTGTTATGCATGCGCAAATAAATTTTTGTTAACGCAGAACGAACGTACGCATGTGGCTTCATTTTTTTGCTATTATTTTTTTGACGCAAGAGCAAATATCGACTAAAATACATACACGCTATGTACCAACTGAGCGCATATACTCCGATACTGCATGATTTATAGCATCGTACGTCCATGGACTCGCTCAAAAACTTCATCCATCATAAATGCTCGATGAAACGATAAAAACGTGAATTAATCAGGATTTATAATTGCAAGTTTTTTCTTCGGGAAGATAATAAAGGCAGACTGGCGTAGACTGGCGAGCCCGACGGGTTCCTTATCGATGTTTTATTAGTATACGAGGCATTCCGTCTGCGTATAACGCATGCCTCGCTTTTATGAACTTTTCACACCTGTTACTGCCGAACCTTGTGTATGTGACTCACGCACAATGCGGAATATGTGAACGTGCGAAGGAAAGGAATTTTTCGTGCTCGTATAACGCCTTTTACCGTGCCGTAATATGGCGGGATGTGAAGGTGTAATATACAGGATGCGAAATCCATCTCTGCGCTCATCTTCCTGCCCCCTCCTCCCACCCTTCTTGTAACCTGCATCATCGCTGCGATCCGAAATAATGATATAATATGAACGAAGGAAAATTTTGAGCGAATTTCGATCAAAATGGAGGCTCTTCGCAAAACAGAAATGGAAGGTATGAAAATATGACGTTCGAAATCAAGAAAGTACAACGCACGCATCGGCCAGGGAAATTAGTATGTAAACGAGAAAACGCTGAAAAAATACAGACCAGATGAACTTGTTCCAATGAAAAAAAAAGGAGATATAAGTATAACGCGTGAAATGTAAATCATCGAATATGAAAAAATGTATTTTCTCGGCCTGAAAATATAGCACGAAATAAGCACGTGTGATATATTGAACATGAGCTATATTGACACGTGGGATTATCGTGGAAACATTGTCAAAACAGATCATAAACTTTGACAGGAGATAAAAATAAAGACATTTTATGTTATAAAACAATTAGAACGAGGTTCCAATATATCGATGTTCGATATTTGCTCATGCCTTCAACGTAATTTTAATTGTCTACTTCCATCTGGTGCTGCAATAAAAATCTATATACATGCTATTACGATATGCCGTTAGCGATATTAATTTTCAGATATTATAAGAATTTTCGATCAATCCTCGTCTCTCTCTCTCTCTCTCTGTTAAATTGAATCCCTCAACATATACAGTTCTCACGTAAACTCGAGGAGGAAAAGAAAAATCGTCTAAATCACTTCGCGCATCCTGCGACAAACGGAGAATCTCTAAATATAACCTTTACATCATGCAGCCATCTCATAAAATCATTTTCGCACAATAAAATATTCCTCGCTGCGAGAGAGCCCTCCGGGGGAGAGAGAGAGAGAGAGAGAGAGAGAGGGGGGATGATAACGAAGCGAGGGGGAAAGAAGCCGAGGTAGAAGGTCGTAGCCCTCCCCCTTTCTCTTCTTTACCGGAATTAAATTAATTAAGCCAGATTATCTCGACGGATGTAAAAAACTTCAATACGGCAGACGTAGCCGAGCAACTTTCCCCCAGCTTGACGTCGACAACGATGAAGACGTCGAGAGGGACCGAAGAGAGACGAGACGAGACGAAAGGAGGAAGAACTCCTTCGTACTTTTAATTCGTTTAGGCGGCCCATGCGCGACCGCTTTAAGACCGACGAGCGACCTTATTACGGCGCGAAAAGGCAGGTGTTAAGATCTTCCCCGCGCTCTCACATGTTTTCGTCGTCGGCCGTCAATTTTCATCCCAAAGTTTTTCCGTCTTCCGCGAAAAGACGCGTGATCTCCCTTCTCGCAGGCTATCTCACCTCGCCCTGAGAATCCCGGGCTCTCCTCTAGTCGAGTCCCCAAGTCGCTCCTCAACCACGATGAGCAGCTCCCACTTTCTCCCGGGACGGCGCACTTCGAGATAACTTTCCTCGCTTCTTGTTTCCCCGTCGTCACCGCAAGAGTTTTCGCGGGGTGTAGCGCCTTGGTGATTCCACGGCGCTTTAAGGCGGGCAACGAGAAGCGCGAGACTCGCGGGATAGTTATATTTTGTTTCGGCTTGCTGTTGGGGGAGCGGGTAGATAAGCCCCGGAAAAAGCAACAGAGATTTTGCTAATGTTTGTATTACGATATCTTCGCGGATGAAAAATTATCATACTTTATCTCTCGACGTAGCTTTGAAAACGTTCTAAGCAAGGATTATTTTTATCACGCTGCTGCAAAAAAAAATGCGTCTCAATTTATTTCTACCTTTTATTTATTTTACTCTTTAATATTCAAGCAATTTTTTTTTTCTTATACAGTTAACAACGGCTAAATATTGACGCCTATCTTCTTCATTTTATTTGATTAATTAAAAACTAAAAACCGATAAAGTATCGTTCGGTTTTCTCAAGCCTTTTAACAGAAATTTCATCCAATAACATTTCCAACGTAATCAGAAATAACCTAACGTATCTTACCGTTTATCTTACGAACTTTCAAAGAGCGCAGGCTAGTCGAGACGCTCGAAGATTCCAGAATGTCATCATCGTGCGTTTAATTAATACTCGGTTTATCGACTCCGTACCGACGCGTAGTCGTTTCGCTATATAAATCGCTACGAAATCTCTCGTTGAGGTCTTGCGACGACGGGTTACACAGCGAAAGTTTGTTCGTTAGCTGCGTTCCTCGAAAGTTTTCCCGAGTCTTGGATTTTCCATCGTCGCCATCGTCGTCGTCGTCGTTGTTTGATATCGCTGGCGGGCAAAACCGATCGAGAGACGCGCCGACGATTCCGCCATTTCGTCAGGGCAAGAACTGACAGGCTGGAAGGCTACAGAATACGCAGCTGCGGCGATCTAAATTGCCTAAATCAGACTCGCGAGGCGTGCCGCGCGTGTAGTACACGTTTGCAACGGGGACGTACCGACATTCGATCGACTGTCACGAGCCTAATTGCAATATTGTCCGTTTGGAGCTCGGCATTCGAAGCTGGCATTAAACCGGAATCCCATTTCGATCGGCTAGGATATCGAGAAACTGATAGCTCCGTCAATTAATATAGTGTAACGAGAGAGAGAGAGAGAGAAAGAGAGAAATTATTAGTAAAAATACATTCATAACTATATATATATATATAATCGTAACGAATAATTTATTCGTAATATATAAATAATATAAAATACAGAATTGTATAGTTTTAATTTCTGTTATGAAGAGAGATTTCTGGCAAGATTCGAAATTACGCTCTCTACGTCATACCTTTTCTTTTTCACAAAGTATATATAATTCTTTAATATTTTCATTCAACAGTCTCATAGATTGAGAAAAGCGGCGATGCGGAGAAACCGTGTTCTCGAGGCGAGGTGCAGTAAGATGTGAAACTAATGCTAAATTGGAAACCCATTGATCCGCAGCTACGGTAGTTGGCCGCCCACGAGCGAAAGAACGAAAATTTGAAAAGCAAATTCACCGCCTCCGGTCGCGCGCGCATCAGGGTGGCCGTTGTTCGTCGACGGCAGGCGGAATCCGAAAGTACGGAAACTCAATAAGGTCCCGATCCAGTTACGCATCGCATCGCATCGCATCGGTCGAGTCGAGTCGCCGCTCGGCGAACGCGCGTACTATTTCTTTTGCCGAAGCCGCGCGCGCGACGGAAAGTTTTTCCTCTCCCTCCCTTCTTGCGGCCGCCGCGCGATTTTCCAACTTTGTTCGTCGGGAAGATAATAAAATCGTCGACCGCGATATCGGAACCGACCGGCGAGAGCGGCGAGAGAAACTTGTAACTGCGAAACTGATTCACGACGGACGCATTAGTCCGCGGCGCGGGGGCCCACTCAACTCCGCGCGACGCGATTAATTGCCAAATCAATTAGCGGCACTTGTACCGATCTCAACTCGCGCGCAATCCAATTGCGAGATCGGGAATGCGCTTTCCATACGGGTAATAGTATTTTTGGAGGCTTTACTGAAAGGCTGAAAGACGGTTCGTCGATAGAGGGTTATTACGGGTAATTTCGAGCTGTACTAAATCGGCACATTTGCACGCATTTCAAATTAATTAAACTCTCTGTTATCGGAGGAAATATTTGTGTCGGTTATATAAATCCGAGTGATAGCGCGATACGATACGTCAGCCTGCTCTGTTCCGTAGGATATAGTAGTTTGATAAAACACGCGCAAAGTATACGTTAACTCGGTTACGCAGTACGGTAGATTCGTTGATTTAACGAAGTGCAGTCGTACGAAACGAGTCTCGCATCACAGCGACGAGCCAAGTCTCTCTCTGTTTTAAAGGAAAAAGGGAAGAGAAATGTTGGATGAACATGTCGAGCATGATGGGACTGCGAGTCGTTTACTTGACGTAGTTTTGACATTTCGACAGATAGAGAATGAAAAATATGAACACGACTGTAAGATGAAAATTTCGAAGAGATTCGAGATTTTTTTCACGACTAGCGTGCGCGCGAACTGAATATCTCTTTTTTATTTTCACTTTTTCTTCGATAAATCGTCCGTGATTTTTTGTCTCTTTCGAAGTTCCTCTCTGTTAGTAGAGCAGAAATAAAATTATTTTATTTATCAATTTCTATTTTATATATTAATAACTATCTATCTAGCATTTCATTATATATTAATAACTTACTATTTAGTATTTAATTTATAAATATATAAATATTATATTAAAAAAAAAATTTCTTATTTTTTATATAATAATATTATAACTTCTTTATAGAAAATCACTTTAAAGATAAAAGATTAAATTACAGTGTCGTATGTACGGAAGACTTTTCTGCTTTTAGTATTGTGACATTACAATCGGAATTGATCTGTTCGCGTCGCGACGTGACGAGTCCGCGAATTTTATGCAGCATACTCCGAGAAAAGAATAGATGGCAGCAATGTGCTAGGAGAAGAAATAGCAGCTCGCGATATATAGGTACAAACATAGCCGTGACAAGCAGAAATATAATATATTACTCAAACGCGGCATCGGAATGGCGTCCGGCTCCACACATATCCGACGGATGATATATAATTTATAGAGCAGTACAGTAAACCACGCGGGCGCGGTTTAGTTATAGTTTGCTAGGATAGAGCGGATCCTTTCTATTTTCCCATCTCGTCTCCCGTCTTTTGTCGAAGGGATCGCGGAGACGTGTTTTACGCGAGAATGCAGGTGCCCGCTCCCACGTAGACGCAAATCCAGAAGCGCACGGCATGCTATACATCAGGGTTTCTCAACTTAATGCTCCAACGATCAATACTGGCTTTCGCTTCGATCTACGAGAGCTTTTTTGCAAAAACTCGAAAAATTCATAATGACGCTGCTCGAAACTGTTGCGTTAAAGCGTCGAGATAAAACTGAGTACGAAAGTTACTCTTTCTATTGTAGTTTCACAAGTGCGCTACGGAACAAAAACATTATAGGTGTAAGAAAGAATTGTTTTATATTTTGTTTCAATTGTTACACACTTACACGTTTCATAGATTAAAGATGTATTGGGATTACAACTTTTTAATACGGTCAATAGCATTGAGAAACGCTGCTGCGCACGACACCGCAAAACGTTTTGTACATCTACGCGCTTCTCTCTCGCGCCCTGGGATACGATCTACGCCCCGAGATTCAGATCTCCAATTAGCTGTATATCAAGTTGAAGGGTGAGCGTTGAACACAATCATCCGATTCTGCCTTCCATTGAACGCGCGCGAGAGTGCGCGAAAGAAGCTTATCGCTTAGTTGCGGGCGATGCATTTGGAACTGTCATCAGAAGGAATTCGATTTTTATCAGAAATCTGATTTAATTGGCAACGTTTTCGTTACATCCGCGAATATAAAAGTGTGAAATCAACGCTTTATTATAAACGTGAAAGGCAGTATAGAAACACAAACTATATAATTGCCATTACAATACTCTTAAATAATCGATTCAGTCATAAAAAAAATAGCAGATTACGTTTAGCGAAAAATTATTGCTATTTTCGCGAACGTTTTAACAAATTAAACTTATTGCTATTGCTCCTAAACTAACTTATCAACAGTTTATAATTTGAACAGTGTTCACGAATACGCGCAAATTTAGTTCGCATCTCATTTTAACTTTACAGCATGATAGGTAAGCGATATGCATCTATCTCTGTATAAAACACTATTCGTAATCTAATTCCGCATTGATGTAAGCATAATAGAAAGCTTTCACTCGCCTAATTGTTACTATAATACATTCCACGTGAGATTGAACTCAAAGACTTCGATCTTCAATTAATTGTGCCGCAATCGGATGCGTTTATCGGGTTTCCGGAACGCTAGCGCGTGCTTAAAGTGAGCGCATAAGGCTGCTGAAAATGAAGAACGGAAACGCCGTCTCTGAACATATCTAAGCGAAACGAGCTAATATTGTACATACGATATCTACGGATAGATCGCATCAAAAAGAGCTGTCGCTCCCGATTTCGTGGCAAGATATATTTCTAGAGCTTTTGGGCATTCCACGGGCAACGACGTGACTCGCGAACATGATTTTCACTAAATAAATACTGAATAAAATTTTCTCCTTGATTATCCGGACAATCGCGATACTTGACGCGGCGGCGTGTCTACTCGTATTCGCACACGCACGCGATATATTAGTCTCACGGACACAAGAGCGCCCCCTCCCCGTCTGCCCCCGACCATCGGCCGTTTCAAAGCGAGATGCACTCTCTGACGAGTCGCGATTTCGATCTCTAATTAGCTGTATATCAAATGAACGCCCAGGTCCACTTGAACACGAAACGTCGCCGTGTCGCCGCCGCGCTGCATCGCACACGCGACCATGCATGACCGTGCTCTCTCTCTCTCTCTCTCTCTCCCCTTCTCCCTCTGGATGCATCATCTCTGTTCACGTCGCATCTTCTCGCATGCCAATGTCCCGTTCGACATTGGCGCACGGCACATCTCCATCCCGCTCGCCGCTGACTTTGATTTGTAACGCGCGATCGGCGAACGGATGAACATGATGCAGCAGCGCCGATAGCCGAGATCGCCAGATGATTAACGGAAAGAGAACGAATATGTACGGCCCGTGTTCGCCCGGATTAGCTTCCGAACATGAATATGGAATACAATACGATCGTGCCGTCGGCACAAAGAAAGAGGATGATCAACGCGATGGCAGGAGGAAAACTGCATGAAACATCGCACAAATTCTTTTATAACAAAAAGGGAGATCTCGAGGATGGCCACTGCGAGCTCTATACAAGGCAACTTAAATTATGAAGAGACACAAGCTAATTGCTTTAAAAAGTGCAAGCTACGTGAGCCACTTTGTAAACGGCGCAGCGTCGACCCTGCTGTAAAACGGGATAAAAAGAGCAGAAGGCCCAAACTCGAAATTCAGACGGCGCTACGTGACTTAGAAGTTTAGCGGGCAGAAGAAAATATGATTCAATTTTCCTCGAGAGTCCCGAGTAGCGGCGTACCATCATTTTTGGAAATGATATTCTACGTGTAGCGGAACGTCTCGCGCGCGCGCACCGAGAATGTGCATTTGAAAGAATTGAGGCTAAATCTCTCGAGATAATGGCTATAATAGCCAACGTTGAAGAGGGACTTTATCGCGATACGGAATCCGTTCCCGTATTCCGCTAAATCATTAAAACGATTTTCTACGGAATTACTCGTATCAAAAGCGGACAACGTTTCTCTCCGTTGATTCTTTACTTCTCGAACGCTTAATGTATATTTTATACGATGTCGCACTCGGTAGTCGCGACGCAGCCTGATTATGCGGATAACTGGAGGCTAACTTACGCGAAACAAAGCGTAATGCGAGAGGAGGGAAAAAGTACCCTCCGCGACCGAAAGACAATTTTTGTCTCGGACACGGTGGAGTAACCCCGACCGACTATCGTCAACCGACGCGACGATCCAATTTCCGTCGAGATACTTTTACCTAACCGATAGCGGCGCCGTGTGATGGATACTCAAAAGCCTCTCACATCGGTATACAGAATTTTACCGTTCGCTGATGCAATTTTCATCGGAACGTCCTATCGGCGCGCACCTCGGGGCGGCGGCGGGATGCCGGCGCAGGGGCGGACACTCGAACTCCCATATATCATTACGCAGACTTTTACTACGGCCCGTGTATACGCTCCAAGTTTCGACGCTCAAGTCAGCTACTTTTTTATCGTCTACTTGAAGCGTAGCACGTCATCACGCCGCTCGACGTAAATTTATAAAGGTCCCCCGTGCGAAATAGCTTCCCAGCGGTTTCTTCTCCCGATCGTTTGCGGATAGATAGAGGTGAATATACCCAAAGCGACATTGATCTCATATTGATCATTCAAGTACATTAAGTATACTTAAATAATCGTAAATTAAGTGATACTAATATCTGTTATACATCAATATGCTATTATACATTTATATATTACATTTAAACACGTAATACATAATTTATAATTTTTATGAATCCGTCTCCTAATTTGTCATTTCGATGCGCGAGATAAAAATGTACCCCTTGATTACTGAACTTGATAAAAAACCCAATAACTGCCTCTTGAAGAGAAAAAATAAAAAGATTCCTTCATCATTAAATTACTTAATAATAAATGTGATAAAATCTTCTTGATATTAAGATCACTGGTTTGAAAAATTAAATATTTTATATAATATGTACGCACACAAGAATAAAAAGTGTAATATATATGTTTAATACATTTAATATAACATAGCGCTCTCGTCTATATCTCTACTGTCTATGTAGTGAAAGAGCGCAGACACAAGTCAGCCGGCCATAGTATTGCTACTTGCAGCGCTGCACATCATCAGACCGCTCGCGGGAAATGCATCAAAGAGCCACCCGGTATGATACCAAGAGGGACGGCTTCCTCCTCCATCGTTTCTATCGGATCTTACGAGAGAACCGAGCTACGAGAGGAACGGCCGCGAGTTCGAAGCCGGAGACGTAGAGGACGACAAACGAGAAATTGGAAGGCGAAGCCTTCGAGTGGCTTAAGCTCGTCGACGGTTAACAAGTTTTCGTCGAGGATCTCTCGGGCCGTCTCTGGAGCCGCTGTGGGCTGCGACGAGAGGGCCCGGAGTAAATATACCTTAGCTAGAGGTACGTCGCGTAGGAAATGGTTGTTCACGGCGTTAGAACACACACTAGCTCGTAGCTTACGGCGCCGCGCAATGGCGAGTGGACCGGAGGCTCGGCATGTAAACTGCGGATATTGTGTCCGTTCGCAATGTACGTCGGAGCATTGTACGCCGGCAGACCAACTCGATTCATTTTCCTTTGTGTATTGTCTAATTAATGTGCCATTTAAATGATGCAAAGTAATATGCGCTTTCTCTTTGTTAATTCTCTCGCGTCATGTTTGACAAACATTTTTTTTGTGTAATGGATTTTTACGTACTGCATTCGTACATTACTTTAAACAAGAACGTTTTTATGGAATATGGTAACGCACATTTATGATCATTAACAGGGAAGCCTTTCACGATTGGAGCGAATAAATTTACACAATTACAGCAAAAAAATCCTCTGATAAGTTGTATGTTTACCGCGCTGAGCTTCTGGATTTAAATCTTTCTCTCTCGCGAGATGATAGAGTTAAATAAAAAAAGAATTTATCAGCAGACTTTCTGGCTTTCCGACCTCCGACGTCACGATTCCTTCTATCGCGGCTACCGTGAAATTCGTGGTCGGGGGGGAAAAAGATCTCGTCGCGCGAGAAGTGTAAGCCATATCGTGGAAATTTCATTTCGCGACTCGTCCGGCCCCGGCAAATATTATCGTAAATTTCCGCCTTGGCGTATCACCTGCGGTTCTCCGTCGCCCTATCTCCGCCTCTCTCTCCCCGGAGCGCCCCGGAGAAATATTTCTTTCCTCCGGGCCGATAAATCAACGCGGTCCGTTCGACACGACGGTCATCAATAACGGTAGTGCTTAGGCTTTTTCCGCGCGGCACTCGCGCCGGAATATCGAAAGCCCCTACGGGCACACAGCACAGCGCTTCGCGTGTGTGCATCGCCCTACAGCATGCAACGATCTCTTTCTCTCGCTCTTTCTCTACCTACGTGCATGAGAAGAGTGCATGCGCAGCTTCGAAAAACTTGCTACCGCGTGCAAGTTTAATGGCTCGGAACGGCGTTGCGCCAAGTTGCACGGGCTCGTTTATTTTTCACAGACAGCCAGCCATGGTCCCTCCCCCCTCCCATCCCCATCCCCATCCCTCCACCCCCTCGCACAGGGGGTAAAGTAGAAAAATTACCCGGCGAACGTACCCAGAAATTAAAAACCGTATTATCGACGCAATGCTTGTAACGTGTTTATTTGTAAATATAAATATGGAAGAGCTGTTTATAGTACTTAACTTGAATTGGAGCGGGTTTAATAATTCAAGAGGGATACCGTATCCATTATTACAATACTCGGACATTACGGACGGAGAGCGTTCGCGTGGCGGTCATTTGTATCGACTTCATTCAGTGAAGGAGCCCAGATATAAATCAGTTGGAGTACCAAAGCAGAGTAGAAGCTATTACGCTCGTAATTCTGTTAAGATTGCACCGCGGAGGTACGATATATTCTCCCTCAGAAAAGAAAGTACGGGCGGGCGATTTCGTCTGGGAATCGGAGGAAATTCGATGACGGCGGAACGCGAGAAGGTTGGGAATTACGAGAGATTAATCGGCGGGAACGATTGAATGGAGGGGCATAATTATACTTCAAAGAAGATGGGAACCTTCCTTGAACTGAAATATTTTTTGGATCGTGAAATTTATCGTCTATTCGGAAAGTTGTAGCAACGTTATACGAGATTCTTTTTCATTCAAAAAAAGGAAAAAACCCTATGTCATTGTTTAAGATTCTTTTTTTCTCATTGCAACTATTCTTTACATTTATCGTCTTCCGATATTGATTCGGATTAATGCACGTAATAATTTTAACATCAACAAACAGTGATGATTATTTGCTCTATTTAGAAACTAGTGTCAATAACAATTAATACTATAATTAATTTTGTTATTAATGACACGCTAAATATTTGGAGTTTCACGTAGCGTCCAAAGTAATTATATAATAATTAATATTATCAAAGTGGACTCGGAAACAACGTTGGTAGAATGATTAACCAAATGAAACTGCTAGAAAAGTTCGAAAGCGGAAAAGCGGCATATAAATATTATACGCTAGACGGAATATCCGGCGTTAGCTTAATAATTTAAAAACTTTGTACGGTTCTAAATTAAAGTTCTGGCGAGGCCGATTAAACATGAGATAGCTCCACTAAAAAAAAAAAGAAGAGAATAATGGTAATGTAGGTATGTTACGAAGTTTCTTGTTATTACTGAATTAACGGCAATCGTAGAGGATTTTACAATTATCCATCTGGAAATGTAAATTAAAACGAAAAAAGTCTACAACTTATACAACTATCGATTTTCTATCATGAGTGTTGAAAGGAATATAAAACGCGTACTTGCCTGGCATCACGAAATCCGGTTTATCGCCGGCGCAACGTATTTTACTTCCGATCCGTAAACAAGAATTTAATAACGGCGAAGTCCGACTGTCCAACCCTCAAAGTTAAACCTTTCCAGTAGATTTCAGGAATTCCGCCAATTGCGCGCTCGACGCTACGGCGGGATTGGTTAGCGCTGACATCGAATGAGAATCGGGTCCGCGGTAGAACTGAATTATTTTCGGGGTTGAGGACTTCGTTCCGCCATGTGGAAGCCGCGTCGGCAAGAAGCTAACTCTATCGAGCGTCAAATGTGTGCTGGTTAACATGCGCGTCGCGGCAATCACACGAATGCGCGAAATCACACCGCGCGGAATTCGTTGAATACGTTCTGCGAGATATGAAATTCCATAATGTAATTAAAGCCGGATACCGTCGCGAAGCGGGAAAATTGTTTTCGGTCGAAAATACTACATCGGCGACGCGAAATTAGTTGGAACCGCAAGCAGCGAGGGTGTCCGAAGTCGCATAAATCGATTTGGAGACGCTCGTAAATCAGTCTTCGAGATTTAGTCCCTCGCAGTTGTTCGACCCAGTTCTCGCCACGTCGCTGAGAGGACGATTGGACGATTCTTATTATCGAACAGTTTTAAAATGGATGACAGAGATCGAATAAGCGCGAATAAACATTTGCTATACATTTCGCATTTGTCAAGAACAGAAGCGTCGAGCATTTGATTAAATAAATAAATAAATAAATAAATAAATAGAGCTAAAAGGAAGGGGCAATATAAAATTTAAAAAAAGTTAATCTCTTGTTAAAGAGAGCTTTGTGCGTTAATCTCGATAACACATAAAAATTTATACGTACATAAAAGGTTTTCATATTTCACATGAAAGACTTGTCTCAAACATGTGAAAGCGTTTTAATATTTTATTGAAGCATTCGCGGAATGCATTTGAAAAAAGATATGTATATTATGAAAAAAAATAGCTTTTGAATACATGTGCGTTTCGATTTGCTTTCGGAAACTGTAATCTCCAATCACGCGAGTGCGGTGGACACAGGTATTAACTATAATTGTACGAAATCCTTTCCGACTGTAATAACGAGTGCGATACGTTATGAAATTCCACGTTTCTTTGACGTCATTACCACACGTCAAAGATCCGCATGAAAATTCGTATGAGCGATATCACCAAGATTGAATTCCGTAATTCCTGCACGGGCAAATATTTGCACGACTGAAAATCAACGCTGATGTGCGCCCGGTATGCTTGGTAATTGGTCGCGAATATATACGTATAAAATTTCTTCGCATAAATTCATTTCGAAGGAAAATAACTACTCAGTGTAAAACAAATTTACGAAATCAATCTTTTCGTCGTGTTATGCGAAAATCACGCATTTTAGAAATTTATTAATTTTTCTTAATTTTCTTAAATTTTGTTAATAAATAAGTAGACAAAATCGCTTTTTTATTTAATTTAACATTCTTTAAAAATTTGAAATGGCTGGCTGCAGTCACTAATAAAATCGACATAATTATGTATTTATATAACATTAATATCAATGATGCCAGGCATCACCCATCATATTAAATAAATTTTAAGAAATATCCATTTCTTTCTCTTTTCTAAAATATAAATTTAATAATTCTGTATTTGTATATCATCATAGTAATTAAATGAAACAATGCGTTAAACATTGGAGAAGATGATTTGTATCTACGCTCGCAATTTTTAACGAAATTAAAACGAAAATAAAATGTAAAATTTGACAATGCAAACGTATCCTTTGATGCACTTAGCGCACGGCTCTGTAGCGATACAGTGATTTTCCGGGACGATAACCGTGATTTTCAGACGAGGCCGACTCTCGGTAAGCGCGAACCGAAGTCAGTTGAACGACCGGTAGACACCTTTTGATGTCGAATCACTCTTTCCTCCTTCGTCGGTTCGTCTCCCTTCTCCCGCGCGCTCGTGGCGAACCTGCTGAAAGGTTCCTAGGGCGCGGCGCGAACACACTCGGCTGCCGCATACACTTTATTCCCAACCCATCGTTCCGTCCCAGCGATTTCGAATTCCCGAACAAATTTGATCGTCGTCGTCGTCGTCGTTGTCATCGTCGTCGTAGTCGTCTAGTCGAGCTCGCATCTCTACGTGACGGGAAAATCGCGAGTCTGCTCGCGCGTCGGAAAGCCACTTCTCTTCTCTCGTCACCCCTCTCTCGTCCCGGGATATACACCCTCATCCACTATCCCTCCCCTTTCATCCCCCCCCTATACCTGTCCCCCCTCGTCCCTCTTTTACTGTCTCTCTTGTCTGCCACACGTGTGCCTCTCCACTCTCGTATTTTCCTACTTCTCGCGCTTCGTGGTTCTATACTTTCGCACGCGCGATTGTGCCCTGACGACTTTATGGCGGGTCCTCGGCGGAATCCCAAACGCGGCACGTACGCGAAGTTACCGATTTGAACGAGGCAAAAGCTCGAAGAAGCGCGAGATGATTTCTCGCGTTCATTCAACGACCAATCTCACGGTGGTTTCTTGTACAACATAATTTTGCTGTCGATGACACAACTGGCAGCTTCTTTCGAAGTCGCTCTATATCATTAGTCGTTTCTTTTAAGTCACATCAATTTCATTTATGTATTAATACAAAAAGCGATAATTAAAATATAATATGTATATGAGGGTGCACAATATATTATATCGTTTATGGAATATATCGTAGAAATAATTTTCTCATCGAAGCATATTTACGACTTAAAATGTTTTTAGATCAAGGATCGTCGGATTAATTAAAACTTTTACAAAATATTTGAAATTCGAAATCTGAAGTGCGAGCACTATCGGCCGATCGAGGATCGAGACGTCGCGGAGAATTCGCAAACAGATTTAACACACAATAATGCTAAGGTGAATAATTAAGGCGGTATCCGCAGGCGTTGATTAAATTTCACGCGATGGAGAAGCAAATTCATAAATATCCGCAGCTGCGCCATTTCCGACAAAGGCGGCTGCAACTTACGACGACGTAGCGAAAGAAAATTAATGACTACAAAAGATTACTCTCCGGACTCCGCGGCTGTCCGATGAAATATCATAAATCGCGGGCTCGCTACGTCTGAGAAGTTTTCATAGCCGACCGCTTTCGTCTCTCTCTCCCTTTCTCTCTCGCTTGCCCTCTGCCTTCCTCAATTCCACCTCCTTTCCGCGTCTCATTCTCATTACGAAGTTCCCGGTCATCAAATTTTATTAGCCCCCACTTCAGGGCCGGCCCGCCTTACTTCTAACTCAATATCGTAGATTCGTAGTCTCGGTTTAACTACCCTCCCACTCTCTCTCTCTCTCTCAACGCACACAAAAGCACACCTACACACATTGGCATAGCTGTTTCCCGCCTCTTTCGTGATTTCTCTCTCTCTCTCTCTCTCTCTCTCTCTCTGCTCCTTTTCTCTTCTTACGCTCTCCAACACGCGCGCTTTTCTCCTCGCATCTCTCACTCGCCTTCGAATGCAAGCGCAGCGAGCGACTTTGAAAGCGGCAATAATTCCGTGCTCTACGGCCAAGAACTAATTTCCACCAGGTCTGACAGGGGGTACTGCAGGGAAAGGGGATTGGTAGAGAGCAGCCAGGAGAAGACGAAGGGTGGTTTCACCTTCGGGGCTCTCCTTCCGACTTCTCTCGTTCCTCACGGACGGTTCGTTTTCTCGCGCGCCCTTTTATCGCTCGACAATGGTTCACCAGGGCGTAGCCACCTCGGCCCTACGTGGTCAAGGGTCGCAGCCAATAAACTTTGCCAGCAGGCTACTACCTACGTGTTGGTCGAATCCGTAGGAAGATGATAAAGACGGCCAAGAAAGAGAGAAAGGAAAGATCGAGGCCTTTCTGACGGCGCGAAGTTTCCGCTTCGCGTCCTTTAATTGCGACAGCCAGAATTGGAACTAACGACTTTCTTTCGGTAACGTTTAAAAGCCATGGCGACGCGACACTGCTGATGTGACGTTTACGGACGTGATGCCGGAACAGTCGTCTCTCTGCGTTCCTTTACCACGTCCCAAAGACTGATTTCGGACAGTCGACACCGTCCGAAAATGCCGCATCCCGTCGTCGAAAAAATAGGAGAATACAGAATGCCAGTGATCAATGTGAAATTATAACTATTACAAATAGTTCGAAATGTGATGTACAATTTACAAAAAATATCCGGAGTCAGAAAATACGTGACATTTTAAATAGAGGGGGGAAAGAGAGAGAGAGAGAGAGAGAGAGAGAGAGAGATAGATAGAGAGAGAGAGAGAGAGAGAGAGAGAGAGAGAGAGAGAAAGAGAAAGACAAACTACTAATATAATTTACGAAGTTACTTCCCGTTGAAACGCATTTCCTTCATTAACGAGAAATAATTTGTTCGGTGATGCAAAATAGCTACTTTTAAAGAGGCTTTCTGGATATAATTTATATCAGTTCCAAAAGGAAATCCACTTAACCTTGCGGCCAACGAAAATTAAGTTCATCAGAGTTGCAAAGAAGTTAAACTATCGCGAGGTCCGAGTAATGATTGTAATAATTGGCGAGATAGTAATCTGAAGTTCGTTATCGCCGTGCATTACATTCGGTAGACGGGATCATTGTGGGTAATAAAAGTTACCAAAAGCTAGTAAGCTATAAAATTAAATCCGAGGAGTGAGAAGATAAAAGCGTGAACGTGCCCTTTCGAAGAAAATCGAAATTTTCCGCTCTATATCGCTCAACAACTTGGCCCACTTGTGGACTCAAATTCTAATTAACGATTCTACGTGAGTAGAAATTATCATCTTCATTTTGAAGATTCCATTTTGCGGTCTCTATGCCGGAGACGTACGCGTTTCATCTTAATTACGAACCATCATACAAGCTCAATACGCGAATGGAACAAATCCGGTAAAGGGGATCGGGGGAATTGACAAATTGAATGATAAAGACGATACAGAAATTAATGGCGTTTTAGTTACGGATCGTGCGACATACTCGGCAATCGCGGAAAAGCCACCTAATCCTCTTACATCTTTGCGGATTCGCGTCGGACGCACGCTGACCGACTCTTTGAAAGGTTCGCCCTGTAAGCCCTTAAACCCATCTCGGGCGCAGCAATTCCAGACCAATTTCGAGAAAATTCAATCGTGAAATATACAGCACGGGCAGCGCAGCGAGGATCGACGGATCGACAGAAACAATAAGGAAACGTGAGACTCAAATCCCTCGTTTCGTGTCGTGTCGTGTGAAACAAATTAAGAATCGATTGGTCATCTCGATTTGTCTGTAAGCTCACCAGCTTAGTGGTAGTAACTACGTAGTGTAACTATAATTGCAATAATTGCGTTCTAAGCAAAATCAGAATTCTCATATTTTATGTACACTGAGAGAAAAATGTTTGGAATTTTTAACTACAATTACCTGATAAAATAATTGCAGTTAGAAACACTCCATTCTCTAGTTGTTACTGCTATAATGTTAGAAATAATACTTATAGCTATATCAAGTATAACAAAAAATTTTATTATGATAATTTAAAATTATTCTAAGGTAAGTTGCACTTAAGATAATAAATATAAAAATGGTGATAAAAATAAAATCAACATTTACATATAGTAAATGCAATCGTAACTCTAATCAATGTAAGTACTTTATTAATATTTGCATACTATTTATATAGTAACAGCTATAAATTGCATGGTTAAAACAAATATAAATATATATATATATATAATAGGCACAAAAAATAACTATAAATAATAGTTAAATGATGGTAATTGCAAACATTTTTTTCTCAATGTATATAAGTAAATAAATTAAATTATAGATAAAATGCGTTTATTTTGGCTCAAAATTTAGTCGAAGAAATGGCGGGAAGAATGCGACGATGACTTACCTTTTGCTGTTGCGTTTGCGCGGGTTCGGTGGCGAGAAGCTGCTTCAAGGCCGCATGCCCGTGACCATTCGTCGTGGAGGTTGCACCAGGTGTGCTTGGTGTGCTGGGATTGCTTCCGGGGGTGTTAGGCGTGTGAGGCCCAGTCGTTGGACTGCTAGGGCTAATGCTTTCGTTGATTTTGCTGCCTGCATGATGATTCTCCGTGTGCCTCCTCAGGCTCCTCGCGTCACAGTAAGACTTGCCACATCCTTCGGCCTTGCACTCGTACGGCTTCTTATTTCGATGTGTCAACATGTGTCCATTCCTGCAATCAAAATATTTGTTCGTTAGTTCCAAAAGAACAGATTCGTCATACTATTTACGTTTGTAAACAGCAAACTCGTTGCTCTTACTAAAACATTTTCAATTCCATCGTAAAGAAAGAAATATATATCAAATATTTCGTGAAAATAAAATTGAGAAAACGTTAGTTCTTACTTGAGAGAATTACAAGATTTATTTTCATTATTTTCCCTCTTACGTAAAAACTCAAAGTTAATAATTAGTAAAACTTGCGGTAAAAATAATTTTCTAACACGGTTACGGTTATCCATTTGTTACAGCTCTAATTTTGTTCCGGGATGTAACTTTTTCGAGAGAACCTTCTCCGACGGAGAATCACCTGCTGGCATTTCAACCGGAATATAAATCGACTGTAACATTTCGGTCAGGAAATATCACCGAGGCTGGAATATCCCACGGGCTCCTATTCGAATTCCTCTCGCATCCAGCATTAATCATAAGAACGTCTCGGGCGACACGCTATATAGTGCTTGCGGTTGCTCGATGGGCACGGAAATCTGATCGTACACCTGCTCTTTAGTGCCTGCCCGAAATTATGTCGGCCCGATTATACCGCCTATCTATATCGGCGATCTACTCCGGCACGGAAATCCCATATACCGCCGGGCACGATTCCCCCTGTCTTATCTAGGAGGAACATCTAAACTCATCCCCAGTGTGTCGCCCTTACACCCCGCCAGTTCGCCTAAAGACTTATCCACTCCATTTGCCTGATACTCCGGCTGACATCAAGGGCGCAAAACGCGCGAGCGTACAGAGTGTCGCTCGCGAAAGGATTCCTCTTCTCTATCACGTTCTGAAAATGAGACCTGGCCATTCTCTCCACATTACCGACGAGCGCTAGGAAAAGGCGTGAAGTTCCGAGGGTGTGTCCGGCATGCAACAAGTTGCGCGATTTCACGATGCCAGATTACGCGATCGCGTTCGCGATAAAATCCACGACCCCCCATTGACGCGACTCGATTTCACCGTTGATGGCCGCAATCGCGAGATGGTCGATTAGCAGGTCCGATAAGCAGAACGATGTGCAGTGTCTCGATTGAAACACATAAACCGTAATTGATACGATCTTCATCCTCTTATTTACGACACTCAAAATGTAATGCGAAGAGCAAAAGTTTCAAAATATATCCTCAAAGTCTCGTAGAGTGAAAAATCACTCGAAAATTGCGCAAGCTCAATTTTCACTCTTTTCAGTGACGTTTCTACGAGATTTAGAGAGTATACGCTTTTATCGGTTATATAATAAAACTATGTTCTATGCATATGGTTGATTCGACCACTGAACTCCAAGATTAATTACAAATTAAAGTTAAATAGTAATACTTCGACAGTACATGAAATCGATAGTACACGTTATCTAGTGTACGTTTTTTCATTGTGTTCAAAGAGCCGACTCCTGTTCGCTGAAACTTTAACGAGATCCCGAGTGGACATCCTTCGTCGGATCCTTCGCGGTAGAATCACCCGCAGTGGATTGCGAAAAGAAGTCGTACGGATACGGCGACCACGATGGAAGGGATATCGTTTCCAGTAAATTCTCCGGCAGACGCGGGGCCACTCCTATCCGGCGAAGTTTTATAGTCTATCGATATACGAACGGATTCCCTTAAATTCCGCCGGTAAAGTTGGGACCATGGGGAGGGTTTAATTTGTAAAAGCTAATTTGTCGAACTTTTAAGGTGACCCGTTCCGAGCACCCAACGTTTTCCCTTCCCGCAGATAATCAGGAACACCTGGGACGTGTCGACCGCACGTGTATCATTCTTCCTTTTCGTTTTTCGAAAGAGAAGAGAGAGGGAGAGGGGAGGAGGGGAAGAAAGCGAGAAAAACGCGAATGTAGACTCCACTCTTAGCTTTTATCTGAACGGTCGCTCCCGCTGATCAAGTTTTATTAAAATAGTTATTTAATTAGTGCACATAGAGAACCTAAATCAGTGTAAAAAAAAAACTTAAATTTTTAACGCATGGAAGATTAAACAAATGCGTAAACTGAATTCGATAGCTACATTTAATTTACAAAGTAGTTTAATTGTTTAGAGACTCAGCGACCCGGATAACAAATAATAATACGATAGTCATAACAACATTCATTTCGGGGTTTACGCATAGTTACGCAGTTATTGTCTCGCTGTCGTGTTTTTATTTAATTAATATCGGACTACAAATATTTCATCGTTGCAGCAGTAACAATGTGGTTATAAAAATAATCAAGAATAAACTGCCGCTTTGAAAGCGCGAGATTTTAGCAGCAGTTTCATTATTCAAAATCAGTGAAATTCACATTTCGTTCGCGAGTTCATCGTCTTGTGTCATAACTTGGCGATATGACGATGAAAAGGAAATTATTAATTGTTATGAGCCTGCGCTCGGTCGACAATGAGAATTTCTACAAAACTTTAATTGGATCTCGCAAAGGGTGGCGTCGATGAGTACGCGCAGAATTTTGCCTGAAAGAACAGGCGATTAAATCAGCACTAACAACTCTCGATTAGTTCCGCCTGAATCTCGATAGTCTAACGAGACTATTAACAAAAAAAGCCTACTTATCTTTTCTTTACGTTTCCTTCTTTTACTCTCATTACTCAAAATTAGAGACTGATTATTGTTAATTTCTAATTATTGAATCAATTAATTATTCTAGCACGCGCTGTATATTTATTTCATAAATCATAATATATTTTATACATTTTTATGTAAAATATGCATACTTTCAGTTCAGAAATTTTGAAGATTGAAGAAGAGAAGGAGAAAATCTATTAATTTTACCTCGTTGTCTTTCTGCAGAAGTTAAATACTAGTAACTCCTCGACGAGGGTCACAAGGCAGCAATTATCGAAATATCGAACGCGTTCTGAAAAATAAAACTCTCGACGGTGCTACAAGCAAACGGGAGGCCTTTGTTTCTCTGGAAGGGCCAGCTCTCCTCTTCCGCTGCTCACGTTGTCGCTCCTCCCTTTAGCTCCAGTGTCCTCTCAAATCCCTTTCGGGCGAGGAAGAAGCGGTCGGTATATATATCTCCGCGTTCGAAGAAAAGCTCTCGAAGAGAATTCCTCTCGAGGTGTAAGCGCTTCCGTTCCTTATTTCGCGCGGCGGCGCTCCGACTCAGCAAAGGGACTACGTGGATTTACTTCGATAACAGAGATACACCGAGAAACGTACAATGGTGTCTTGTTCGATACTGAAGAAATCGACGAAGCTATCGTTCTGGGAGTCAGTTAGTTTTTTTCGGGGAGCACGATATAGCAGCGACAAAGCGTCTATATCCTTTGTCTTTCGGTTAAGTCCGAAGATCCATTACGACATTCGCAAATGTTTCCTTGACATTATTATATTACGTATTAGCATATATTTTCGAAAGCTGTATTATCAAAAGAGACTGTTCAAAATTTCTTTTTCATTTTGAAACAGTAAAATCTAAAGTATACGTAATTATGTTGAGTTTCTAGGATAATAAGACGAGCGTGTCTAATAAAATCCAATGAGTCAATAAAAAATCTAAGAAGTGGTAAAGTTTATCAATCTAATCAGAAATCTATCGATTTCGAAATCAGAGACGTATACTATTTTCCTCCTCTTTGTTTTGTCTTCGACAGTATCAACTCTATCAAACTCTATAAAATTGAAAACTTTAGAAATCTTCGCGTGTATCAAACTAAATTTCGCTAATCATAAAACGAATCCCTTAAACATATTCCATTAAAAAAATTAATATTTGCTATAATGTGCGTTACAAACGTAAATTATTTTGTTTATTTGAAACAATAACGTTGCGGATGTACATATGTGCATTGAGATTTAGAAAAATTGTAGGTAACGGTTATTCTACAAAAGAACTACAATGGGGGACCTGACCGGACAAAGAAGGTGAGAGGCGATGGAAACTGTACTTGCACAGGTCTGCCAATTCTTCGAGAAGAGAATGAAGCACGGCGAGACTTCGTACCGACTTTTTCCCGTTCTCAATTAAGTTTGAAAGTCCATTCAAACGGGGAATGGAGCTGAAAGATCTCTTCTTTCTCCTCCGTAAAATCTTCGCCCGTGGCACTATTATTGCTCGGGCTGCCTATTATTGTTCCTTCCTTCGCCGCCGCGACCGTAATATGATATATATGAAGCCTCAAGACGGAATATCGTGGTCATGCAATATTGTGGTTACGCTAAATTGCCAATACGTGCTTTATCGGAGAAGCTAAGCGTTATCTTTTCCACATTGGAGATGCAAATCCAGCGAAAGAGCCAGCCTGTTTTCCAAAGAATGAAGAAATTCCGGAGCGCGCGTATTCTCTCGATCGCGTACGCGGTACTTGGAACGGAGACGAAGCGGCAGCTTCCGGCGAAAAACAGGAACTGGGGTAAAGACCTCGCGATTTCGCGCATGAGATAGTATCGCGCGGTTCGTTTACTCGCATCTGGGAATATACGGATCCCAGCAGTGTCGAGGAAGGGAAGCGCGGCGTTCGATGAAATGGATACAAACAAACGTTTAACTTTCGCTGCAAATAAACAAAGAAAAATCTCTCTGGGTTATAAGAAGAGTGGATATGGTAAACAAAACAACGCACGCTTCGGTATCACCGATAAACGAGATAAACTGCGATAACAAAAGTTCGGTACTGTCAATCATGAATTCATTGCAATCTGTTCATAGAACAGTGGCCGAACAGTGAAAATAAATTGAGACATCAAACTTAAGGCAGCAATAAGATTAGTTAAAGCCGATGGAAATGTCTTACCTTTACGATCTTCTAGGCAGATTGAATGCTATTATCATTTATCGGCGGAACGAAAGGAATGGAAGAAAGAGAGAAAGAGAGAGAGAGAGAGAGAAAGGCCACCGCAAGCAGCTCCGCTTAGAGGAGCCACAAATCCAATGTTCGCAATGAAACGTAAGTAATTCCTCGCACCCTTCCGCCGGGTCGCATTGAACGCGACGAGTCGCTCGAGTTTGAGGAAATAGAACGAGAGAAGACATTGAGGAAGCAGTAAAGAAAAGAAAAATACTGTCCCCGCAGAATGGACCCCGCCGGCCGTGGAGGATCCCGAGCGAAGCGGGGGCATAGGGGAAGCACAGGAGGAGAATACAGGGGAGAGGTTGGAGGATTTGAGGATCCGTCTTTCGAGAAAATACAACGAGTTCAACCTAGCCAAGGCATTCGACCCGCGCTGGACGGACAACACTACAACGACGAAGCCGAGCGGAGTCGCGAGACCGACCTCTATTGATTCCGCGTTATTCCTTTGCCCGTTCCCGGCAAGAATTGAATCCTTAGTCGCTATGGCTCGCCTCCATCACTCGCTTTTGTGCGCCGCCCCTTGTGTTCTTGATTCCTATATCGCGCCTGTCTATTTTCCTCGCCCGCGTGTCTCACGAAGCTTCCGAAGCAAAAATCCTAAATCGTGGCGTTTTCCATTTAAATGCATTCCATCACACTTTTACTTACGCATTGTTCAATTTAAATTAAATTGTAATTTAGCTAACCTTAGACAGTCGATTTTTATACACAAAAAAAAAGTAATTAAACTAGACACTGAGTTATTCGATGCGCGTGAATATGATAATCGAGATAATATGTTTTGTGCGACGGCGATAAATATCAGAGTGCAAATGTTTTTGTTCCAATTATTCTTAGTCGCTTTTCTTATAGCTCCCATTTAATATATATTGTGCAATGAAGATAAAGTATAATTCGGCATAAAGAAAAACGTACCTCCGAACGAGCTTTTTCCAGCAACAACTATTACCGCTATAAATTCAAGAGAGTTCTAATACCCGTACGTGCCGATACAAGCTCCGCGAGCTCTCCCATCCAATACCCGGACAATCGGGCATTACGTAAGGGAAATATCTAAGGGATTACTTCGGCATACCTACGCGTAGAAATTTCTCCAACTACCGGCCTTAAGAAGGCACTCCGGGGCAGCTTAGAAGGCTTCTTACGAGCGCACCAGCAAAGAAGAGAACGCGGAGAGATACATCTACACGTGCATACACATACGTATAACGCACACTCGCACGCGAACGATATACCTGCGTACACTATTGCCGAAGTGGAGCGTTGAGAAGCTTTGATGAACATAATGAACGGCTCAGTGCCGCGAGCACGAGCGTTTTCCTTTAAGCTCTGGCTCGAGTGTTCTCGTTCTTGTTTTATAGCATGGGGAATCCGTAATACGCCCTATGACGCTTAAAGAGGGCGGAAGGGGGAGGAAACGTGAAAAGGCGAATAGATCTGTTTTGTCAGTAACGGCGCGTAGAAACGTGAAACTAACTTAAAAGTCGAAGAACTACCTTCTAACAAGATCCAAGCAACAATAACAGCGCTATTGCGAATTACTAAAAACAAATGCGCCCTTTTCTCAATTTTGCTGCCCATGTCTGCTGAAAATGCAAAATACTTAGCCGAGTACGATTTGTTAGCCCAATACGTGGACTCTCGAAATAACGTCGCAGCCCAATTAATTTTCTGCTGTCAGAAAACTAAATTACTAATCTTACGGCTACTAATTGAGAGTTTATTTCGTAAATTTGACGTGCTCGCAAGTACGCTGAGATTCTCTGATGGTAAAATACTCTAAGTGAATCTGTACTCACAGATGGTCCTGCCGTTTGAACGCCTTGCCGCACATCGTGCACACGTATTTCCTCTCGTCGCTGTGCGTCAGTTTGTGCTTCGTGAGCGCCGATGCGTTGTTGAACACCTTCCCGCAGACCTGCAACAGAGAGAAACAATCTTCGTTAAAGCGGCGATGTTGATGAAAATTACACATGGCGTCTGTCAAATCGCGGCCACGAGCAATTACATTACGCCTGCCACCGAATACATCTCTCTCGATTACCACGGTGTAGCGGAAACCTCATTGTACACACATCCGACGCAATCTTTTTTTTTTCGTCAAATATATTAGCGACGCGTAACGAGTCGCGAGAACTTTGCTTTAAAATTACAGGACAAATTGATGCGTGGCCATGATTTTCAATTAACATGCGTGACCGTTAAACGTGGACGTTACGACAAACATTAGATGCCAAATGGCTATCGTGCGACGCATAAACGGAGATCTCCCTCGTATTCGTGAGCTTACCGTGGCACGATTATTGCCCAGCATCAGCGGTGAGAATAATTTTGCAATTTCCGTAACGAACAGCGACAGTCACGTTCTTCATACGACAGTCGTCGCATTTCAAACAAAAGTATTTCATATTTGTTCCATTATGTATTATACAATTTCGTAATAAATTGTATTACAAAAGCGAAATACATAGCTAATCCGTAAGGTCCGTATAAAACCTTAATTTTGTACAATTTACGTTTTGTACATAAAAATAATTTATAGAATTAATATGTAAAAAGTATTAAAAATAGAATTTTGGTTAGGTGTAATAAAAGTGACAATAAACATATTGAGAGATAATCGCAATAAATATATATATATATATATAAAACTAAAATAAAAATTCTTTCGCTTATTCTTTTTAATATCATTCTGCGTATACGAGAAAAAAGTTGTACAAATTTAAAAAGGATTTTACAATCACTCTAAATCTTTGAAGATTGAGTCCAGTTATTCAAACAACCAATAATAAAGATGTAACATGAAAGATATTCTTTATTTTTTTTGTCGGAGAATTAAATTGACTATTCTTGCCGCAAAGTATCGAAATGGAGCAACGATAACGAAGATTTCGTGGCCGTTAATGCTTCCCTGACAAATGATGCCATTATCGTCTGTCCCACTAAAGAATAAGAGATCGCCGGTATCACGGCAGTACGTAGAAATTACTCGTGGATTTAACACCAACCACATCGTGCGCAGCCAGTCCCAGAGATGGTATGCCCGTTAAGTATGTGGAATTAGGTTTATTATACGCGCCTCCGGGTCGCGCACTATTTCAGGAACTATTTCAGGAAGCCAAAGGCCGAGGAATTGAATGCGGCCAGTGTTCCAGCCGAAAATCCAATGCCTCGTTCAAATGGGCGACGAGTTCGCCGTCGTGGAAAATCGTGCGAATTCCGCGGGTCCATGAACGACAGGAACGATTAACATTTCCAATAAATTTGTACTGCGTCTTTCGTCACGGGCCTTGCCTCTGTCCCTTGAAATGCCATGCATAACGTAATGAAGCGATATCACCGAGACAACACCAAAAGCAACATAATTAAAACGCTCAAATAAATATAATATTAATATTATTCTGCAAAATAATATCCGAGAGATTTTTATAAACTTTAAAACAAATTAAGAAATCGATACAATTATAATATAATTGTTTAACTAATATTAGTGAATCGTTTATTTATTATAAATAGTATAATTGTTAAATCAGTTAATGAGTTTAACTGAATTTATCATAAATGCTTTAGCTAACTCTATCATAAAATTGATCTGATAGAGATATTATTTTTCTATGAAACGAATCTCGGTAGTCTCGGTAGAAAGAAAATACAGAAAACGAGGCGTATGGATCAGATGATACTTCGCAAATGGGATCAATAATGCGAGAGATAGAGAACGGCTGCGACGTGGCTAAACTCGCTCTAATGGTCTGCTCGAGGAATCCCGCGGACGAGATTCGGAATATCACGTCTCGAGGGCATCGGGAATTCGTCGTCACGTCGAAGGATTCGCGGTGCCGGCGCCGCGGCATTAAGCCGAAATTAATTTCCAATGCACCTGCGACAGCCGCCGCGCCACGTGACGACACGGAAAACGTGCGATGGCACGATTCCGGGCCTCCATTATCGGAAAAGTCTTTTCCGCCTCTCGTTTCGCTGTTATTTCCAATCGTTCGACCGGCACGAGGGGTATATGAATCGCCGGTAATTCCGATGAGACGAGGAAAGCCGAATCCGAAGTCTGTCGAAAGAATGCCATCGTTTCCCTGAATGGCGGAATTTCTTTTGAAAAACTGCGTCTGCTTAACGAAAGAAAGAAGGGAAGTGTCGATTGTCACGTTATTTGAAGCCGTCACGCAGTCACATATAAAGTCGAAAGATAATACACGATTCAATTTTTTTTTTTTTGGTAACATCGAATAAAACGTAAATATATGAAAAATTAAAATTACAAAAAACTCGCAATCATTTTTATCATCAATATACTGAGGTATTATTTAAATATAAAAAATGCGGAAATGGCGTAAACAGAGTCGCTGGCTTTTCGAAGCAAAAAAAAAAAAATGAAACTTGTTGACATCTGGCGGAATACGAACTTCCTGCGGAATTCTCGCAGGCACTCATGCGAAGCGATACTATTTAACCATGAGCCATGGTTGCTATGACGACTCACGTATAGCTTAAACGGTACAGTCTGTCGGCAAACATTTGCTGGGATCCAGCAAACAGGCAACAAATTCCATTTCATGAAGGAACTGGCGTACATAACGAACGTTCTCGAGAAAACGAGAAGTACCCTCCAACATGACAGAAGAAATTTCCGGGCCATAGATAGAAAAACTTTGCGTCGCTTGCACTATCGAGAGTAAATCCCAGATTAAAGAAAAAGGTATTAAGATGTTCCTGACGCGTCGCGGGTAATATTGACCGAAGACGTGAAGCAGACCGGCAGGGGAGGAGATAAGGAAGAGGGAGGGCGACGCAAAAGCAGGGGCGCAGATAAGAAAACGTGAAAACTACGGAAAAGGGAATTAAAAAAAAAGAAGAGCCAGAAGTGACGCAAACGTAAAGATTTGAGACGCGTGTAGAGGTGACGGCCGTATATATTCAAGAGGTAGGATGAACGTTTGCGCACGGAGGTCTCGCGGAGGTCTCGCAGGAGCCGGAAGATGAAAAGGGGCGAGGCGCCAAGGGAAAGAGGGAGTCGTACTTCTGGTTCCTAAGCAGAAAATCTAATTTGCGTAGCTTAACTCCTAAGGAGCTCCAGATGCACGGACGCCAACACACGGGAGTTTCAATTTACGAGGCGAGGACCGGGACTAGGGAGAAAGATGAGAAGAGCTGCCGGAGTGACGGAGAGGCGGCAGAGAAACGGCAGATGGTTAGATAGGGATAAGACAGAGAGAGAGAGAGAGAGAGAGAGAGAGAAGAGAAATAGATAAAGAGAAAGTGAGACGAAGAAGGAGGTTGAGGCTGCGGAGAGAGTCTCGACGAGAGAGCTCAACGACCATGAGTACGGCCTTTCACGTCCCTCTACCAGTATCCCCGTGCCAAAACCCGTATCTTCCACCCCCGAAGCGGACCCTCTCCTTGAGAGCTAAACAAACATCATTACTCCTGGCCTTTCTGGCTACCACTCTCTTTACCAATTCGCCTCCACTTCCTCCCTTCGCCACGATCTTTGGCCGCACCTCGTCTGTACACGATGGTGTTCTCGGTCGTCTCCATTTGGCTCGCGACTGCAGCCTGGAACGCCGCAGTCAATGTACACCGGCCAACACCGGGCCCTGAATACGTAATCCCGCGGGTGGTAACATTGATACTTCGTTAAGGGGGAACCCTAGTGAGAGAGAATACGCGCGGGAGGACACTTGGACTGAACCGGTGGTCGGAGAGGCAACCACAGAGCGATTCGTGGTTTAAACCGGCCCCATCGATCGGTCGATCCGCTTAACGGTCGCTCCGACCCAACCACGTTCATCGCGGCCACTCTTCCGACGAGATGAAGTACCAGTATGAGAGATCGGATGCGAAATCGCGTGTCGTCGGCGTGAGCTCCACAGGCTACATTCTAAAGTTTCGAGGAAACTACGTACGAGAGGATTTCTGGCAAGAGCGGTTATCATTTACTCTCTATGCTCTTTCTCGATTCAACGGTGCTCGATTCGATCTAATAATAGAGACTGATTTAAATCAGTCTCTAGTAACTAATAAAACAATACGTAAGCAACTGTTCACATATCGTATAACTTTTTGAAGAATCATTATAAAAATATTACATTTTTGATTATAGTGAGATGGCTGTAATTTTAATTGTATCAACTTGTATAAAAAAATATACATTGTATAAAATAACATAACGTAATTCGTATTATATGTAATAGTGAACCAATCGCAAACATTGATATCTATTGAAAAGAAGAAAAGAAAGTTAGAGGATAGGAGAAGATCAAAAATCATTTCGTTATTTGAAACTCGTTAAAGTGGAGCCACGCGGCTTGTGGGTAAGATGTTTTTCTGCATTCGATTAACATTTGTTCTAGCTAACCACGTTCACATACCGTCCCGAGTTTTCTTCTAATAGGAGCTAGAAGCGGTAGCCTGACCCCGAGGAGGCGAAGCCGCTGGGCGAATGCAATTTGTCGCTTCTAGGCAGGCGAATCTTTTAAAGAAGTGCATCTTATTACCAGCAACCGTTAAGGAGAGGAGGAACTCGCGCTTCCGTAAATAATGAGGAAGGCAGCCTTCGTGAGAAGGAAAGACTCGGCCGTCGTTGCCGCTGATGCTGCAAAGAGACAAAGGCTCGCCGCCATGATGGCGCGGGAGGATATTATTCTCGTTTGAGGGTTGAGGACGGGCAAGTAATGCACGAACGAACTACATTGCTGAGGAAAAGGACGATGAATGGAATGCAGGAAATCGCGTTACCGCTCGGGATTTCCATTGTGTCACGACGAAAGACGACCGCATCGAGTCGTTCGTTTACCAGCGACTTCTTCTCGCGAAAGATAGACATAACAAGGCTAGGGTAAGCCGAATACTTCTCTTGCGAGTATTCACCAGGCATTCGTCAAGAAAATATCACAAGTATTATAACCAATCGGACCATAGGTCGTTAAATGTAAAAGATCATTAATCTTTTTATCTCGTCTCGAATGTAACAAGCGTCACAAAATGCTTGTTCAAGAGAATACATTAATATATTAATATTCCCAAATAATTAATATACCGTTTCATATAATTGTATTATATGAAAATAAACAATATTTTCTAAAATTATTTCATGCAAGAGTTTATCAATTTAATGAAAATAAGCCAAAACTAGTCAAGCTTTATGTCATATGTAAAATATGAATTGTCAATTTCTTATTTTAATAGATAAAAAATTAATTCGCAGATAAATTTGCTTGTTTTTATCGGACAACTATCGATAATATATTTCCATCGTATTTAAAGCAGCCGACACTAATTTCTTCGCATAGCGAGTTCGCGATGCGCGCAGTAGTAATAGATAGTTATCGGCAGACGCGGAGCGTAGCCTAGGCCCTTTGTCGCACCTAAAGAGGTACAGAATGTAGCGGAATGGTAAAGAGCAGGATCGACGACAAGAGCGACGGACTAGGGTAGAAACTACGTCGTAATGGGGTGAAGCTGCACGTAGATCTACCAACAACTTGGGTTGAAGTCGGCTTAATTAACAGCTCGTGTCACCGCGAATGTTGGGAGTACATAGGTATCCAGAATAACGGTCACGTATGTCAGCGTAGTACATGCGCCTGTGTTTGCACGAATTTGGGGATTACATTAGCCCGTTTCCTCGAGGCCTCTTCAAACCAAAAATACGATGTCCGCGGTAATCAGATTCCGAAATCATTTCCCAACGATATTGTGGAAAGATAGCGAGAAAGCAAGGATGAAAAGCGAGAGAAAGCAATTAAACGACAAGGCGGAAAGAAGAACAGCGATTTAATCAACGCAAAGATGGCGAAGAAGTCATTTAATTTTGTCCAAATTAATCAAATAAATTCGTTGCACGGTATCCTACGCGCGTGCACGGTTTTTAAATTATCGCGTATCGTACATCTCACCTGTATGCCTATAATCGGAACAAAAGGTCCATTCGCTTATTAAAATTATCACGGTAGTTTTCTGACTTTCTGTGACGTGTGTACTGACAGGTTTGATTAATTAATGACTTAATGTACAGTCGACGAAGCGAAAAATCGATCGATCGGCGATTTCATCATCCTGGTGAAACTATTGCTTTTACATTTACACGAGTGCGGGATTAAATAATTGCAACAACAATAGCTCCCTCGATACGTATAGGGCTGTAACACAAATTAAATTCTCATATGAAACTTAACAAGAGTTAAGTTCAGTTTTATTAAATCGATGTAAACGCGTTCACATTTGCCGCAAATTATTTTCAGCATAAAACACTGCGCAAGCAGAACGATTAATAATCGCATGCATTATTCTTCTCCATCCCGCAGATTTTCAAACTTTCAATATCACCGTATTCGCAATCTGTGCCGTGTCGTCCGTTATACAAGGTATAAAATAGCCGACGCGTTGCGTTTGAATTATTAATTAGCACGCACCGTGCGCTGCGTCCAGCGTAGAGATGATGGCATCTATGAGAGGCCGGGCTAACGTCACGCAACGGGGCTCTAAATGGAAATCGTTGATGCATTGCGAGCGATCATAAGGGTGCATTAAAAAACTTTATCTCGCGTCGCGCGGCATTAATCGACCGTCTCGCGCATAATGCCGTGCGCGATAATTGGCGCATAAATTATGGCGGTACAGAGCCCGCCGTGACGAGGAAAATTCCACGGGCGTCCTGTAATGAATAACGATCAATTTCCGGCGAGACAGCCGAGCGTCACGTCGGACGCTGCTGCAAAGGCCGCCGGCCTTCTCTCTTTCTCTCTCCCTTTCGTTATTTCTCTTCTTTGCTCCCTCCCTCTCATCCTTCTTTCTCCCTCGTTCGAGTACCACCCCCTTTGGATCGCGGCGATATCCGAGAGCCATAATCGAGCTGAGGCGGACGGGCTTAATTCGTCGCTAACTCGATACATCGACAAGGCTTGTCAACAAGTCAAGCGGACCGTCATTTAATTACGTAACAAGGCACACCAGGACGAGGGGCACCGCCGTCCGGGTATACGCGGGAGAAAGAGAAGAGACGGAACGACGAGAGTCCGGGTCAAAGGGGACGAAAGAGGAAGTGGCAGAGATGAAGGAGAACGAGTAGCGAGGATGAAAGAGCAAGAAGCACGTGCGACAAGGAGGGACGCTACGCGAAAAGGACAGGGACGAGAGAGTATGACGTATGAGCCTTTACAGAGGAGAAATTGAGGAGGAAGGAGATAGAAGCGAGGGATCAGTCGCAAAGACAGTGCGGATCTGTGGAAGGAGAGTTTCCCCGTGCCCTTAAACAGTACCGCGCGTATTTTCATCACGAGTCTAAAGACGGCTGTATAATTCTCGTCTTACTGAGATTAAATATACCGAGTAAATAAGATTTCAGAATCGGGCCAACATATCTGACTGCTAAATTCGCAATGAGAATACGAATCAACGAAGCTAAAGGAGCAAAGTGGTTTGCCTCAGTCAAAAGCTCAGTCAAGAGAACGTATATAGAGCGCGCGATGTAGAGGAAAGCGGATCAATCAGCGAAGGTGGCGGGTTCTGAAAGGGTTAGCTCCTAAATACCACCACGAGAGGTACGCCTAAATCGGTCGAGTGTACAGTCGACGAGCGAGGAACGCGGCGGAGGCGGAGGCGGCGGCGGGGGAGTATCGCGTTCGTGTGTTACATCACGGGGGTGCCGCCGTGTTTGCACTGCCTGCTCGAGGCTCGCGTCGGCGTCGCCTGAATATTCAACAGTCTTTCCACACACGACACACGGTCACGACGCCGTGCTTGCACGCGCGCGAGCGTGTACCGCGTGTGTAAACAGCGCCGACAACCGCCTGGCACTTTAGCGCCGAGACCGTTGCGTCTTAATGTGGGTCACAAGGGGGCTGCTGCTGGGCGCGGAAGAAGGAAATTGAGCCGCGCTGAAATCAAGGCTAGCTAGCGCTGCCATTTCGTGCTGTCGCCGCGTAGAAATAAATTGCAGTCACGTCAATTCGAAATCGAACGATTACAAAGTCCATTTCCATTTTACACGTCTATAGACAGGCGTGCGATATGTGCGAAAAAACTCTATCATGTAGAATTGTAGAATATATCACGGATGATGTGTGAATCGATGAAATCGTTTTTTCATTCGCGCTCCTAATTTGAATATCTGATAAAAAGGACGTGGAGAGAAAATGAGTGTCTAATTTCTCCTATTTTGTTAGTGTCAAATAAATTCCGCATGCGGTCGAGAGAATAAAAAGAAAAAAAGAATCACGATTCGCGAATAAAAGAGAACGCTATAACGGCAATAATAAACCCTCAGGATGTGCTTCACGCTTAGTGTCGGAGCCTGCATTTCTAATTTGCTGCGCTTCAAGTTGGAAAGGGAAATAGCTGCGTCATAAAAAAAGTTGTCCGGAGGCACGAACGTATACGCGGACGTCCGTGATAAAGCGGACTCGAAGGGCCATCGTAAAAATGCCGCGTGCGTGCGAAAACTCGTCCGGATTGCACGTCACGGATGCGAGAGCGCATCCCCGCACGTCGTGGCTTTCCGCAACAAGCGCGCCGGCGCAGAGCGGAAAGTGGGTCAGCATCGTTAGCGTTCGATGGCGCCATTTCGACTCGTTCCGGCCGCGGGCGAAAAGGGACGGAAAGGGGCAGACACGCACACACACACACACACACACACACACACACACACACACGCACACACACACGCGCGCGCGCGCGCACGGGGGGGAGGAGGGTAGGAATGGGGCGGGTTAGCACGAATTTTGCGGCCTCGCGCTACGGTTTTCGAGCACACCCCCGTGGTCATCGATCGTGGTCGTCTAACTCGATCGGTCGCTAACGAACCGTCGCCTCGTTCTTCCCCGTGAAAATGCTCTTTGTCGCTGCGTGCTCTCGAAAGGAAACTAACTGTTAAAATGGAGCAGAGCGGGAGAAAATGTCAGAGAGCCGTTAAACAAAACACAGCTTCGGTGCTCTGTACAGCGCATCACGAACAATCGTACAATAGATACGGGAAAAGAGACTATAAAAAGTAGTTTTACAATTTCGCGATGCACGAGTAATTGAAGAACAGCGCAATTATCAATTTGAACCGCGAACTAACTTTTGACTCGCGCACGTAGTTGAGCGCTTTATTTCTGCGAACTTCAAATCAATTGACAGAGACAATTATCTAATGTCAGTTTACGTGCAAGAGCCGGTGCGTTTTCATTTCCGCGAGTGATTTGAGATTTAATTAAAATATACTGGTAAAAAAAAGCGCGCTCGTCAAGAACATAGCTACATTATGCACTCACGTAATTTAAACAAGCTGTGCGTATATATACACAAGAGAATATTTAAAAATAATATTCCCATGGTATGGCAGTATAATTAAAGCCGGCCATACACGTTCAAGTAAACTTGTCAAGTATGCATGCGCGAGCTTGTTTGTACAAGTTTATTGGAGCCCGTAGAAGACAAAACTGCACAGTTATTTTGACTTGTGCAAGCGACTGTAGCAAATATGAAAATCATTCGATATACTTGCGTTAAATTAGTTTGCTCAAGTAAACTGGAAGTGTATGTAACAGCGTGGCAGGGTTCAATTCAGACCGATCGGAAGTTGGCGTTGCAAATAAAAGTAATTATGTTAAAGCCAAAGAAGTGCTCCTTCTATATCCATAATTGTACAATTTACTTAATATTAGTAATTAATTAAGATATTACATGAAAACATTCACAATTTTTTAAATGGCAAATAACTATATTTACTCTTATTTTCATTAAAATGTGTTCTCATAAAACAATTACTTCTCAATCGTTCTTTTTTTATTCCGATTGTTGAATTTTTAATTTCAGTTAAAAAGCAATTCTTTGGTGCATATTTCACATAATTACTTTAAGCTGCACATTCATGCTTGTGCAAGTCTATCGGAACGTTTAGATGACAAAATTGCATTTAGAATTAAAAATTGCGATACATAATAGCTTTAAAGCTCTGTAATTGTTAAACAAATTTCGTTATGCAAAAATATCTTGTCGAAAGCTGCACGATTGCTATGGAGCGCGCTCGATATTGTCATGGCAGCTAGATATTCTGATTGATAGTAATTGCATAAATATTCTTGATACACGTATGTGAGCAATCGTACTATTGGTGCGGAAGAGCCAATTTGAATGAAATTCGAATGACAATTTGTTCCGCTCATCTGTTACAGATCACATAACAAATGCCAATATCATTCCATCAAAATTATCAATGTTCCTGCATAACTATATTTAGACCATAGCAAACAACAATTAATTCCAATCATTGGAAAATTAGAATTTAGAAGGGAAAACAGAACGCATGAGAAAACATCCTATATGTATTATAATTTTAATAAACTGATTTTAAATTATCTAAAAGACAGAAAATATCTCTATATCAAATTAATTTATCAGCTCGATTTCTTTATACTTTTTGAGATCGACGTCACTCGCGAGGTTTTCATTTCTCTCCAAAGTACAACGATTCATCTCGTCGCTTCTTCATCCTCACTCACCTGACACTGCTGTGGTCCCTGCCTGTTCGGCGAAGAGGCCTTCGGTCTCGATTTCTTCACTCCCAGCTTCCCAGGATCACCGCCACCGGCTCTCGATTCCTCGCTGCTACCTGAAATCAGAGATGTAGAGCCCGTTAAATTGCCGTAACGCCTCGACGTTCGACGAATCGAGAGACAAATCGATGTTGCTCGACTAGTCGTGAACTGCCGAAGAGCAAGAGTCGTTTCCTCCGACGCAAGACCGCTTCTAAGCATCTCTCCTCTATCGTCGAGGACTGACAACTTTTTGCGGCGACGACGCCCAAGGTTCGCTCGTTCCGCAACGTTTCTTCCGCGGCTCCGACATCGCCTCCTGTTTTCCTCCACGTCGTCATGAGACGACGCGAGGTAGCGTCTACAAGACTTCGACGTATGGAAGATTGATTGCCTACCGTGTTCTTTTTGCGCGCGACCTGGGATATACTTAATGGTCGATTGGTCTGGTCGTCAACATCGATCGAGCACCGACTGTGTCGTGGAAGAAAAGATCTCGAGGTGGCTTCTCGCCAAGGATCACCTGGGTTTCCTTAACGAGAACCTCCCTTGTTTTCAGAGGATCTATCGTTTCGGAATGGTACCACTAGATATCGCATAAACTCTCAGAAAGCTTCAGCATATATCAATAATGTTCATACAATCCTACAATTTATGTGTGCTATCATAATAAATTCTTTTCGCTGAGATAACTTAATAGAGGGATATTGACAAAAACCTTAAAGAATTTATAAGAAATTGTGATATACATACATTTTATATAATAAAATATGTATAATAGATATTATGCATGCAAAATCGAAATCTTCTAATCCGCTTACGGAATATTCTCTAAAACTATGCATCAAGTAGGAATTTGTGTAATCATTGTGATGTTCCAATATCGAATAATATAAATATTAATATATGTAAAGAAAGTTTTACTTTAGTAACATTGCGTGGATAAATGTACGCCTCAATACATTGCGACAAAATTTTAATTAAATTTTGTTGATAAAATTCAACAAAAAAAATGTAAAATAAAAAGTTAGAGATTATCTGTCAATTATCACTACTATTGCGTTCTTCGTCTCTTATCAAAGACATGATAATCCCCCAGTGTATTTCTCTTGTGTGTGCTTTTTACACGGATATACGGGACCTATGATTTAACGCCGATTCCGAACGGTCTAATTAAAGGGATTTTATGGCAAGATACTCTCGGTGGTTTGCCATTGCCTTCCGAGACGTAGTGATCGAATAAAATTAGATGTTTCTGATCGGTCGCGTGGATTTGAACCCGGGTCTTCGTGGCGCAGAGAGCAGACGAACAACTCTCTGCGCCACGATCGCTTCATTATCGCATCTCTCAATTAGTCAACCATTTATTACTGTTATTAGTTACCTCAGTCAACCTAATTAATAATCAATGCACGAGATCGGAAAATGTTTCCGACTGGCTCTCGATTACACAGAGAACAGAATCCGTCTGTAATTTACCTCTGCAACGGCAAGGATGCTTGTACGTCTCTACGGGTCGTCGTTACCGACGTGCAACATCTGCGATCATCGTTCTCCATACCTCCGTGCCTCGCTTCCTCGCGAGGCAGCTAATTAATTATTGTTTCAGAGCTACCGCTGCCGCAGCGGTGCTGGAAACTCCTGGTGTACTATTTGCACAGGGCGCGCCGACTGGAGGAAAGATGAGCTCGCTTAGTACAAAATTATGACTCATACACAGCGCGCAAAAGATGAAGGTCGACGAGCGATTTTTCCCTGCGCAATTTTCGTACGTCGTGGGAAATCAACTGGAAGTGCATCCAAAACAGTGCAAATGATGATTATATTGCGCTATACTTCACGTCCAAATAATTACACGGGAGAGTACGCACAGTAATCAGCGAAGGTGCGCACATAAATCAAATTACTTATAATTTTGTATCTTCCGTCGGGCCAAAGTTTAAGCTGAGAAAAAAGATACAAACATAAGGCAGACCTATGTCAGCGATTCTTAGTGCTGAATAATAATTTGTACAATCTCCAACTTATTTAGCGGCACTCGTCGGACTTGAAACACGGTCAAGTTGAAACCGAAATATGTAATATTAAAAAAAAACAAATACAGTAATGCATTTTTAAAAATTTCTATTGTAAAAACACGTTTTTTAAAAATAAGCCTCTGCTCCTTTGGCAGAAAATAAATAAGTAAACAGAGAAATCTGTAAAAATAACGAAATTACTCTATACCGTGTTTATACTTCGTGCAATATCGTACCGATTATTGAACTCTCGCGGACAAACAGGATTTAACCATCCCACTGATAAAACGGGAACTTTCCCGGGCAGTTTGTATACGTGGAACCCTTTACGTGGATGTTTCTCGCTCGCGAGTTTTGCAGCGTCGCGTCGCATCGCATCGCATCGCATCGCATCGCATCGCGTCGTACTTCGAAAATCAGCAGGCTGCGAGTAAACAAGTCTCTTTTCATCAGCTTCGACGAACGGCGCGCGGCTGTATTTACCGGAAACTCATATAGTCGCCGACTACGAGCGCAAACATCGAAGGTGCACCGTTTGTAGGGTGAACTTTAATAATTTTGTCTTCGAGCTCAGCGAACAGGTGCGACGACGACATCGCGCTGCACCGCGATGTCTCTCGCTTGACCCTGTTCGCTCTTAATAGATCTTTTCCTCTCTCTCTTTCTCTCTTTTCTACTCTCGCTTGGCGTGGCAATTTAATAAATCAACGAGCCCTGTCTTCGATGGGCCGGCAACGCGCCCACACATATATACACACTCGGTCGAGTTTGATAAACGGTGGCTTCTCTCACGGCCGAATAATTTGCCGATCTCGATACGAGAGGCTCATCCGAATTCGGCCGCGATGCGGAATTTCAGGCTTCGCGACCGCGATTACGTTCGATAAATTCTTCATCGATCTCGCGAAGATCGCGAACGAGCGAGTGAGCGAGCGAGCGAACGAACGAGTGGTCCGGCGAATAAAGCGAGTGGAAGTTGGTTATCAGCAAAATCGCTCGTGTCCGTAGATAGTATCGCTCTAAATCATTGTAGCCGGGCCAGTCCGCGCTTTCTCTTTTATGTGGATTTTCTGCAACGTGGACTGCAACCACAATGCGATCAATCAAATCCGTCAGAAAATCGTGACTCACGCTCAACCGAGAATTGGCGTTCCATCAGAGCAGCGCGCGTTCACAATGGTATCAAAAGATTAGATTGAAATGGTAATATGACGCATGTTACGGCTACCAAAAAGAGTCTCGTGTAATAAAAAGAAACTTGTGCAAAATAAATATTTTCATTATAAAAATGGCGTGAGCTCCATATAAATTTTTCTTCCCCGCGCTAATCGTCCTTTCCGACTACGAATTTCCAACTGTTATTCAATTACGATGCTATATACAACAGTTAGTCCGACGTATGCACGCTCATTGTGAACGCAAGGTGTGAGCCGCAACCTGGGATCCCGCAGCATAGGGATGCGTTTGTAATTCCATTTACCACATAAGTGGATGGCGCAACGTGCAGATGGCATGCTTAATAAAGTGTACTTAACCGAGTCGAGGCTGAACCGCGTCTCGACCCGGCCTCGATTGCATTCGCGTTTCGTGCCTCCCCTGCCGCGCTGATATTCGAACCACCGAATGTCTCAGAAGGTGGAGTGTGTGTGTGCGTGTGTGTGTGTGCGCGTGTGTGTGTGTCTCTTGCCACGACAACTGTTCATAATTGCATTGCCAATTGTGATAGACGCGTACACGCGCGCGTTTTAGACGTTCCTTGTAAAACGTATTAACTTCGTTATTATTCCAAATGAGGTAGATATTCGTTCGTTTTTCTTTGATAGAGATATCACGATATCACGATAGCTTAATTTTCTCACTTTTTTGATAATTGATAAAATTTTCAAATATTCTTACAAATCAATATCTGTTTGTCAGGCACTACGCACAATAGAAGAATAGAAATTTGAAAATCAATTTCCTCAATGAATGCTATAGATAAATAATAAGTTATATTGTATCTTGTTTAACCCATTTATGTTTTACGTTTTATTCGTATCGATTGTGCACCACGTTTAAAATTAATACCAAAATTTTATTTCCATTTCCTAATATCTAATATTCCTCTATTTTGTGCAAGGTCTTAAACTCGATATTTCAAAGTAAACGGGAGCGTGTAATTTATCGGAGACAGAAAGTGGAGGCTATTACGATAATATTTTCTATAAAGACTAATTTTAAAACAGCATGAAAATTCAACAGACGCAAATCAATCAGCATGCAGTTACTGAAAGACGGAAGTTGGTTGAAGGGAATCTTAGATCGCACGTGGATCGCGTATGAAAACTAATAATTGCGCCTCAACTTTCTGACATTCCTAATTCGCCAATAATAACACATCTGCATAAATAACGGGAACGTTTCACAGCTGTGATTCGTCCAATTATACTCGAGCGATCATCAATAGTACTATTGCGCGGCACTGGAAGACAAACGTGGCCATGACTGTAAATAATTCGGCGGCCGATCATACTAGAAATACTAGCAAACTCACACGTGCGCTCAACATTCTTGGCGGTCTGTCGAAGATCGTAAGATCACCATGCATCTGAATCTCTGCCAAATTGGCGACAGACACGGTCTGTCGTTCAGAAGTTCGTAAACACGATTTGGCAAAAGAAGAGAAGTTCTTAGCTCTAAACTCTAAACCGTACTATTGCACTTTTCTCTTTACTGTGATGGACCTCACGTGAAAGAAAACATTAAATTTAATTTTTTCATTAATTGTCCTTAAATAAGAAGAACCAATTTGCGTAAAGACTACCAAGTTCAAACACATTTCATAAATTATTCATGAATTTACAAATTTTATGAGAAAAGATGAAAAAGATAAAATATTTAAAAAGATATTCATTAAATGTATATTATGATGAAAAAGAAAAGCAGACTAAAAAAGCTAAAGGAAAAGTGCAGAATATTGCATTTATATCAACACGTTTAGCATCCTGTTATTTTCATGCTTAAGCAATATTTCATAAGGTATAAATATTAATTAGCGAACTGAATATGAGACTTCGAAGCCGCGGAAATCTCATGGATGTGCCATTACTTCAAGAAATGGCGTATCTGCAAATGCGATTACGACCGAGAGCTCCCGCACAAGCCCAAATGATTCTCCCTTCACGAAATCCCGCGGCTTAGAAAGTGGGAGCGGGGTCTGCTCGGCGAACGTGCATAATTGCACGTTCGGCGTTGATCACATCGGGGACACGTTCCGTATACAAACGCGCGGTGTCTAATAAGACAAAGCAGATCGTATGCATAAATCCCTGCGCAATTTTCTGCGACATGATGAAAAATTTATTTTACACTCAGCCGCTCGAGGCGAAGATTGCGCGTTATATCACGACACAAATTAAAGATAGGCAAATGATCACAATTAAAATTATAAAATATAACATAATTATATCTATATGTATATTTTACACACACACACACACACACGCGCGCGCGCGCGCGCGCACATATTTTTTTATAACAGATTCATCGTTGTTAGAATTATGTAGAATACCGATCACTTGAGTCTGACTAATTCCATCTTCTACCACTGCCGCACAATAACCCAGAAATGCTCATCACATCAACAGATCATGTAGCAGATACATTTTTAATTAAAGTTTTAGATAATGCTATACAGAGAGAATTTTTTTTAAAACTTATTCTCAAAATCGTGATAGTCATGAGACAACATAGTATTTCAAAGAATTTTACTGCATTAGCAAAATTTAATCACACATATTTTATATTTTATTGTGGTGGATATTAATAAATCAGAGAAAATTCCATCTACCCACAGCTACCATGATTTCGAGGATAAATTCTCTTCATCCCATTATAACTGTCAAAAAATATCCCTAACAATTTCCCTCGTAAATTTTACGTTTTCTCCATGTGCAACATCATTATTGCACATTATTGCACATTACTTGCGCACGACGAACGGGCCTAGATAACAGGAAGCTACACGGTATTACGCACTATCCATATTCTACGACACGCGTGGCTTGCCGGCGGTCGGGTGGATGTATCGGGATTTACGTTCGTCCAACAATGGAGCCGCCGGAAAGAGGGCTCGCGGCGGTGCTTCGGGAGACGGGGCATAGAACGAATACAGCGCGTCCAAGAGAGAGTCGCGCGCGATAAGGTCGTAACGGAGATGACGAGCGACGTTGTAGAGAATAGGTAATCTCGATCGTTCTAATTACCAGGCGCTGATAATACCTTGATTGGTAACGGGCATTAGAGGATAGGATCTAATTATACCGAGCTATCGTTAAATCTGATCGTTTGACGGACAACGGACTTCTCCGCGTTGCGCGTTCTCCGCGATACCGCGTGGACTTTGCAGCTAAAATCGATACGCGCGCGTGCGCCAACGACGCATCTGATTAAGTAGAAGAATCGTCCAGCGAACGTTATCAATAATTCAAACGCTAATCCATCAATTTGATTTTACAATACGTCGGGGCTTATAAATCAGGAATCGCAATTGGATGAAGTCCAATTCTCCAGATCCCCCGGCGAGCGCGATATAATTTTTAGTGCTCCTGTTATCAAATATATACGTCACTCCCGTTCCCTTCGAATCGTTTCGCCGCGCTTACAAAATTTGAGGCAAAACGCAAATTACTGGGCATAAACGGCTCGGTCGTTAACATGTGATGTAAATCTTATTTGCGACAGTTACAGAAGGATACATTGACGCACGAATGAACAAATGGCACGCATTCGAAACTGCATCGGGGCTGCCAATAACCCTCGCCGGCTGACGTTCCACGGTTAATTACCGTCGAGCCACGCGAACGCGAACTTCAAAGCTCTCCCTGCGTCACGGTTGATTCGGCAACCGAGTGTTTCCCGGTCGCCGGCGAGCCGCGCGCAATGGGATTCGACTAATGAGTAATTGTATTTCGCTGCGCATGGCCATTTTCCGCGCTTTTACCGTATTAACGAGTTTTTACGAGATTACCGCATGGACACGGACGCACAGTTTTGCCGGCCGGTGCGTCATTGCAGCACAGTATGATAACTGCTGCGTATCAGGAGCTTTTTGTGTCCCCGTGTGCCCGACGGGAATTAAATTTCGCATTAGGGAGTTTTCCGCGACAACCGCGCGCCGCGGTTACCTGCGAGGCGTAAGCCGCCGCGAAAATTTCCGTACACCGGAACGTAGTATCGCAAAAATTCTACAGCAAGCTACATTACAGATTACGGAATCTCGGAACTTTCGGAATCCGATTCCTGGAGCGAGCTCCCGAGTTAAAAAGCGTTATAACGTGAAATCACCGTTATAGAAAATTATAGCTCGAAACAAACGTTGTAAAATAGATACAAGTAACTCTCGCTGCGCTGCGTCTGCCTTTACTTCCATGATGATACAGCTATATTTTATCAGAAACGAGGCACGAAATATCAGTTTGTAAATATTATCGTACAACACGCGAGTGCGCTGCACGATGTCTATCTCCCTTCGCGAATTGCGCGACCGTAACGCTTTTATCGTCGTCCCGTAGGTACGCGCCTCGGAAAAAAAATGCGTCGGCAAGAAAAAAGAAATGCTCGCACGCACACATCGCGATTCGCGAGAGCCCGACGCGGTCGCGAGGGAGAAAAAGGACGGTGTGGGTCGAGTAGCCGCGGGCCGGAACGGAAATTAAAAAATTGCGAGCACCACCGCCGCGCCGCCGCGCCGCCGCGCCGCCCCGGCTCGGGCCCGGGCGCGAGAAGTTACGGACGATTTTACGCGCGGGCGCGCATAAAATGTCGTATGCGCTTTTATGCAGGCTGACGCTGTAAAAGTCCGCAGTTAAGCTTAACGGTTGGGCAATGAAAACGATGCGTAAAACCGGAAAGGGAAAAACGCGAACCGCCCCATCCCCCTGCGGCAACCGACGCCGACGACGCCGACGACGCCGACGACGCCGACGACGCCGCCACCGTCGGTCCCAGTCCCTTGACCCACATAGTCGCGTGGGCGTGCGCTCCGTATTCATTTCAGAAAAGTAGTTCATCGCGGAAATCATAAACTATACGGTCGCGTATAAAAGCGTAACCGTCCGTCTCCACGTAATCCACCGCGGCCCGAGAGTTTTGTACTTTGAGATACGACCGCGTGCGCGCGCCCACCCTCGAGCATCCTTTAAGTATTCTTCCCGTTTTAATCCCACCGTCGAGATTTAACTAGATATAAGGGTAACGTCCATTCGCGTTAGAAAATGCAGAACCTTTTGCGCGCAGGGATCTTTTTTTTATACATCCGCACGTTTCTTTATTTTTTATTTTTTTATTTTTTTCTAACGCACCGTGTGTATTATATTTATTATCACCCTAGTTTAATTCGCGTTGATCGAACAACCGATTTGTCATTTATTTTATCGAAAACTTGTTCGCTAATTAACAGATAAATTCATTTATCTGCACTAATAATTTGTATTTAACGGAAATGCCATGTAATAATGTAAATTCTCCAATTGCGCCATAGCGATAAATGCAATTAAAACCAATTCATTCCAGATATGAGTGAAAAGCAATATCCTATCGCTCTCATGCTATCGTCGGGGAAATATGTGACACAATAGATAGCAGCAAGCGATAAAAAGGGCGAGAGTGTCTTTTGTGAAAGGCGATATTTATCGCGGTGACAGTGTATGCCGACGTGCGTACTTCTATGCCACTTTCGCTACCTGCTATCAGTCGCGTTGCATTTATGCAGTCGCACGCAAGAACGTAAAGAGATCCTGGTAACCGTGACGGTATGCGTCGGCACACGCGTGTCGCGAGAGGCGTGGCGAGCGTGCGTTCGTTTGAAGTGGACCATTAGAACGCATTGCCGATGCTCTCTGCTCACATGTCCCAATCACGTGTATTCACTCAAGTGCGTATTTATATACATATACATCGGGCGTAGAGAGAGAGAAATGGACGATTTGAGAACCACGAGGCTAACGCGAGCTGTACACGAAATCTTGAACGCATAAAGGCGAAATAATCCTTCCGCCGAATTAGAGAAATTTTGAAAATTTTCATTTTCAAAGGATTCCAGTTTTTACAGTCGTTGCGCACCACGCGTTACAAAGATAATTACGAAATAAAGCGGATTAAATAAATTTACGCGTTGCGTAGACTGAAACGCGATGTAAAATATGCATATATTTAATATCTAGTTTCAATTTGTGTGTTTCGATTTTGTGTGTAGTAATGCAGAAATTGACGGGCGAACATTGTTGATATAGTTTGACACGCGCGCGAGAGAAGCTAATATACCAGAAACATTTCCATCAACCACAGCGACGTATTAAAGCCACTGAAATCCTCGTTTAATATTCACAGGTCACATGTGCTCCGCACTATAATCCCGCGGCGAAAGTCGCAACTTACTTTTTTTTTTTTATCATCGCCATAATAAACTACGGGATTAAGGTTATTTATAATTTTATGCGTGATGCACCAGCGCTCTATTATCTCGCGCCGATACTTTCCAAGATACTTGCTATACGCCAGCGAGAGATGATACCCGTCATATAACGCGGGTACTCAGAATAATGTTGCATAAACGCATGCGCTCGGCTGCGTGCGGTCGCATGCAGCCAGGAAGTGTATCGCGTAAGCATAAATTTTACGACCGTGCGGCCGAGCCTGGAAAATTGCTTGGACCAACGGTGAACTAAGCCTGATTCTCGAAAGAGCATCGAGTTACGACGCTTCGCCGGTATCAGCATTAATTTGTCGATACTGAATACCTATCTTCGATATTAATTAGATACCGATACCTGTTTTCCCTTGGAGTCGCCAAATTCGATGAGAATCTCGATGTTTGTTTGACAACAAAAATTAATTCGTTCATTTTTTTTCAAGTTTTTGTTACAATGTAAATATGTTCAAGATATTTCAGAAATTCGTTCCTTATTAATCTATAATTTTCGAGAGTTAATGTCGCCAATTAAAAATTAAAGATTATTACTACATTATTTGTGTGCATTTTCAATTTTTGATGTAACCGAATGCACGCTTCAATGTTTAATGCATTTCGAATGTATATTTTAATATTCGATATAATTCGAATGTATATTTTACTACTTTTCTACTAATATAATTCATTAATGATAATGTGATATAATGGCGCTCAAAGCTGTTTCGCTTATTATCACGTCGTTAAATCGTTGTTAGAAAAATAAACGTGCGAATGGAAAAGCGAGTTGTACGTCCATCTCGCGTTCACCATCGGGAATCAACATCCGGTCGATCATCACTGCAGCCTTGTGTTCGCAACGCACGCTATTGTTTCGGCTTTTCCTGGGTGTTGTCTGCACGGGAATCGTTAGTAATCCGTAATCGATTCATGTCGCGTGTTTGATAGCAAACTTTTTCCGTATGAATGAACCGGGAATGACTCGGGTCGAAAACAAAAATTTGTGCTACGAATGAAGTACGGGACCGCGCGTAAAAACGTTTTCAGAAGAAAATTGTAAACAGAAATTTTTAATCATTCCGCATAACAAAAAAAAAATATCTTTTTTTCTTAATGCATATTCAGAAGAGCAATCAGAATGCATATTTATTTGAATAAATAAATTTCGTCCATTACGTATCCGTTAGGATATGTAAAGCAGTTATATGTATAAAGCAGAGGTAAGAAAACATGGAAATTTGAGCCGACACGAGGGACGATATCGAGTTTCGGCCGAGGAAGATTTCCGTGGGGCCAAGAGTTTCGAATAGTATCGACGACAAGATGTCGCGGAACTCCCTGAGACTGACAACGCGGGTGACGACAAATTGTTTAACCCGTTCAAGTTTGCGGACTAGTTCGGAGATGCGAAAGAGATAGGGCGAGAGAAATACACGAGCAGAGAGAGAGAGAGAGAGAGAGAGAGAGAAACATCCCGATCGATCGATATCGTAACGGCTGCAAACCGTAAACAGGGGCGGGAATCGTTAAATATTGAAATCCGAGCGAAGCGTAACGCGATATCGGACCAACGCGATAGTACGTCACTCATATCGATTAGCGGTTTTCCATTTTTAATGAAGAATTCGTTACACGTCGCGCCGCACGTCTCGCTCGTTCGTTTCTCTTTCTCTCTTCCCTCTGATCGTTTCCATTTCGTTAATTCTCGCGATTAGCGCGAGCACGGCCGAGCGACATCCCGAGCGTCATTTAACTCGCTCTCGGCGCTTCTTTCGCGAGCGAAAATGTTTCTAGCTTTCCGCGTGTCGGACATCGGACGGAATTGTCCGGAAATGTGTGCTCGGCTGCCGCTTTTAATTATCGCGCGTATATCGAGTTTCGCGCGGCGCCGCAGGTCGAATTTTACGTCGAGGTGAGGCCTTTTAAACGCGTGTCAATTAGCAGGGGATCGCATTCATCGAAATAATATAGCGAATTATAACTCTTTCGGATATATGTATAGAGGATGACATTTCACCGGACGCGTACGATGAATAATATACGGTCGGCGATCTTTAATCGTCGTATTGGCGCTCCGTCACGATTTTCATTTCGACATCGCGCTCGCGTCACGTTTCATGTCCGGGTAAACGCACGCGGCGCATGACTGTGCTTCCGGCTTGGTTGAAAGGCGGATAATGGTCCGGGGATCAACGTAACCGACGTGATCGACGTGTCCGAATAATTGACGTCCGCGATTATCAGTCCAATCGATGCCAGCCGAAAGTGTCTCGTCGCTTCCTCGACAAAGACACTTGTCCGCCTCCCCATTAGCCATAATCACTCCTAACGAGGATCGATACCGAGCAACAGGAGCGAAGAAATGACTCGCTTCGTCTCCCTCAGTGACTTCCAAGTGACTTCCGGGTTCTTCTTTAATTGTGTGAAGTTTCGCGAAAGACGAAAGTCTCTCCAAGTCTTCTTGATTCATCGTCCGGCGCGCATATAAGTAGCCTTTTTACCAACGAATCAATCGAGCTCAATTGTGATTCTTTCTACTTTCTACAATCTACATTCACTACTTTTAAGCGAATAATATAAATCTTTGTATAATAAATAAATGCTAGAAAAAAATGTAAAAGCAACGGAAACAAAAATGAAAAGTAGACAAAGTTCTAAGTAGATATAGCTTGATCACACGAAAACAAAAAATATTCGAAGACTGAATAGCACGATAGCGGCGAGACAAAGAGAACGTGACGCAGGACCAACCTGGATAAGGAGGAACGAAAGCGCGAGCACAAAAAAGAAAGAAAATAAAACGTCGGGGTGCCGTCGCGATAACGCCGGCCAATAATGGGCGCAAAGCACCACCCGCCGTTAAAATCGCTCGAACTACTCCCTCTCTCGACCTGCCCCCTTCGTTAGATTTATCGCGGAGGGCTTAAAAAAGAAGTGGGAAGAGGTCCAGGATACGGGGAGACGGACGAGGATATATTCGCTCGACGATCCTCCTCGTAGTGGGTGTCTCTGCGCGATGGGACGAGAGATCGAACTAGAGAAAGAGAGAGAGAGAGAGAGAGAGAGAGAGAGAGAGAGAGAGAGAGAGAGAGAGAAAGGAATGGAATTGCGCGGGCCTGTACGGAACGACCATCCCAATTTATAATATTTATCGCCGGTGACCGATAATGGAATTTCGCCGACGCGACTTCGCGCAGCACCGATACTAAATCCCGAGTAGGTATGTACGGTCACCCTTGTGGCAAAATCGTAATATCGTCGTAAACACTCATCCTCTCGTGGAGTGCATATTTTTCCGATCGCGAATATTATCGCGAATACATCTAAACGGATGATAACTCAGCGCTGAGATCGGCACAAATTGTTACGGATATTCTTTCGATCGCAAATTCTGTTGAGATCGTCAGATCAATACCTTCTCAATGGAAAATTTAATGGAAGTTAACATTTACCTCATTATGTAATTTTATAATTTTTTACATACATTTTTACACCGTAAAAAAACATTTCGTATTTATGTTAAAATTTTAGTATTGAATTTTTAATATATCCGAGGGTTAATTTAACATGTGATTGTATTATTTAAATATAATATTTTATGATATTCAACATTTTTTAATGTTAAAATAATAAAATTTACGGATACAATATGAGTAAATTAATAAGCATAAAAATAATGTAATTTAATGTATAAACGTAAAATTGAAGAAAAATGAATAATAAAATAACGTATGCGACAAAATATAAATGTCAATTTTATTAGAAGAAATGTTTCCACAATTTATTTTCAAATTGTATCGAAACATACTTTTCGTTTAATTAATTTTGCATAATATATTAGTTACATTTAATAACCATTTTGTGTTAAATCAATGTTAAAAAATTGCGTGGATTGTTGGGGACATAAGGAACACAACACATGTTAAATTTAATCAATTTTTTAACTGCGTACAGTTCAAATTAAAATTTTATCTAAATAACGTTTGGTAATGTTTACGCCTTTAGCGTTATCGAGAATTTTATAACATCTGTAGTAAAGCGTTTAGGTATTGTATACGCTTATGCCCGCATATGTAACACATTCTATTACAAATCCCGATCGACGCAGTAATACGATCTGCATATGTATTTGCGATGTCCGCTCTCGGCGTTGCGCTCGTCGATAAATCGAGCTGCAAACTGCGCGGAAGGGCGTTCGATTTGCTAATTAACCCTCTTCAATTTTGTCCCAAATATTGACCCGAGTTCGCGCTATTGTTGGCTCGGTTAGAAACTACGAAATCGGAAACTACGGCCGACATTGGCACACGCACGCGCACAGTTGCGCGAGTTCGATTCGAATAATTAATCCATTTTCATCACTTACGAAAATTGTTTGCTTGCCGAGTTGTTTACACGTCAAAATTAAGTTTGTTTGCGCGAATGGCTGCTAATAACGACCACAGACGACAAACACCTGTCACTCGATTATGCAATGTCTCTGTGTCTCACGCTCGCAAGAAATGCTTGCGAACTGTCGCCTACCCATATTCGAACGGGAAACGGGATTCGATTCGATTCGAAATTGGAGAATTTAAATTGCGCATCTTCGTTCAATGTCGAAAATTACTGAGAATAGAGGAGCAAGTATTCTCTCATGATTGTACTTTTATCATAAATAATAGAATGTTACGGAAGTTTAAAAGAGAAGACGGAATATTCTATACGCGGAAGAGATGAAGTTGGAATTGCGGTAACAGCGTGTTCTTGAGTACCGACAAAAGTAGAGCGATATTGCTACAACAGCTACTACAGTCGCGTCAAGTTCCGTTGTTATTCATCACAATCCCTCTAGACAAAGGAGGATAAAACAGCAAGTACAAAACACTGTAAAGAGATGATTCTGACGGTCGCTGCACCGCGCTATATGTAAGGATAACCAAGCCCCCATGGTATTATTACCTCTCGGCTGCTTTTGGAATTTGCTTACGAGAGAGGGATTGTTTAAGATTCTCGTAGGAACGCACACGTGGCTGTATTGTGTGTAGTCGAACGCGGCGCACGACACAGGTATAGACACACCCGGCAGGATGCAAGCCAAGGCGAATTTCTCGATAACCCAAGTTATTAACTCATAAAGGCCAAGTTAAGGTAGGTAGGGCTAGGGGATGAAGCATCCCCCGCTATTATCGCGAATTTACATGCCCGGGTGGTAAGGACGAAGGAGACGAGGGCACGAGATGCCCGGATCTCCTTTCCCTCTTTCCCTCGTCCCCCTTCGTCCTACGGGGGATCTACCCTCGATCCCTCGTGCCTTCCCTCCGCCCGGTTTCATCGGCAATAAAAGCTTACGTTATAACGCATAATGGTTTAATTAAGAAGTTGTCGCACCGACATTCTCGGGCGAAAGACGGCGGCATCTCGGCTGCTCCAGTCGATTTCCGTTCGATTCGTTCTCCGTCCCGAAATAGAATCGCGATGATGTCTGCGTAGCTAATTAAAATAAGCCCTGGTATCGCTTATCTGTATTCTTCATTCAAAGTAATGGATCCAGATATAAGGCTGCGTCGATTAAAATTTTCGAATGTACATATTTAATATGTCGAAATAAAAAGTTAATTTTATGACAAAGCAACAAATCATTGCATATATTTGTAAAATATAGGAAATGTAAAAGAATAAATCGTGCGTTGAGACGTAGAAAAAAAATTGCCATCGATAAAAATATAAATTATTTAGATAATGAATGAAAAGATTATTGCATGATTAATTGTTCGTAATTACGCGTAATAAATGACTGTAAATGACTGTAAATTTCGTGGGCGACACCAACGATTCGCGTAAAACGCAAATTAAATTGACCTTTAATAAATATCATTTATGACCTTTAATAAATATCATTTATTGCATCATTCTTCATCATTTATAAAAGATTACATAATTTCATATACGAGCAATTTCATCCTTCCGCGCAGCCGATACAGAGGAATGAAGAAGGATACTGAAAAGCGAGGGGCGAAGTCCGCTGAGTTGTGAAATGGGTTTAATTAATCTCCGCCTAATTGTGTCAGACGCGCGGCGACGACGGCGGTGGCGCCGAGATTCCCAGGAACGTATTAATTTATGCCGCCGAATTATGCAGCCCTCGCAGGTGAACGCTTCCGCCTTTCAGGACTTCTCATAACTCAGTCGTGAGAGTAGTCTTGTTGACGGGGGTTAATCACGAAATCTCAGAATCATCCCGAATCTGAATCGACTCACTTGTATTAATCGTTAAAAGATAAATTTTTTTCAAATTTTTTTCAAACTTTGAGAAAATAATTAAGACCATTAGAAATCAAGGCATTAAGAGTAGCTAGAGGTATAGATAGAGGAATTAATTTGACGTGCAAGAGATGTGTAAATTGAAATTTTTTAACGCCGAATTGAATCGTTGAAACATAACTTTTAATTAACAATATAAATTATTGTTAAGTTAAATTTTAATATGTTGTACAGATAATAAAGATTCCTATGTAAAAAAATATTGATTATACAAGTTACATTTTAATATAATTTTATAAGATTTTCAATATGTAATTTGCATTTGAAATTTTTGTATATAGTTCGGACTCGAATCGTAGAGATTCATGAAATCGAATCAAATCTTACCTTATCTTGTCCAAACTATATGAAAATTTCGAATCTAAAAATTTCGAATACAAATGCACGAGAGAACTAAAAGCATTTGTGTCATATAATTTTATGTTGCTTTATAGCCGACAAATGCACAAAGTATATAAGATTATGAGAAGTAATTTGATCTAGCTAAAGGAGAGAAGAGTTTGATAAATAACAATATTTTGTACGCAGAGATGTGCAAACTGCTCGAATATGAATCGAATCGGAAAGATATATCAAGCCCCTTTCCTCTTGTTAGAAAAAAATGGCTTGTCATAATCCGCAAAAAGATTAATAATCTTTATGTACCAGTCAGCTACAAAGCGATATAAAATCATATATGACGCGCTTTTAATTCTCTCCTGTGACAATTTAGCTTTGTTCGTTTCCATTGGACTTTAATTAAGCAACCAGTGCCGTCCGCGCGTGATTGAATGGATTAGTTCCCAATCCAAGCGATGCTGATATGAAATTATAGCGAGCTGAAAGGTCTAAAGATTAATCAAGAACAAGTGATTTATAATGAGGCATCCCCTAATATTTCAATAGATCTGTTAGCAGACATTTTTTGACATTTCCGTCAACATGATCCGAATCAAACCGAGTGATTCTCAGCAAATCGTCATTAAAATGTGATTATTATGCTCCGCAGGTCTCACCTTCCGCCTGGAATAGTCAAAGCTGCAGATTTCAGATATGAATATCCGTTTGAATGAATGCATAAAAATATTCTCGCAAAGCTCGCCGATCCAATTCCGTTTACTACGTTCTATTTATAGAGTGATTCTATTATTAAACATCCAGTCTTTATAAAGAACCAGTCCTGAACATCCCTTTCTCATATCGTCTCGTATAATTTAGTCTCGTGCAAGCCGTATTCTCGCGCAAATATATACCGTATTTGCAGTGCAGTCCGCGATTAAGCAACACGCATCGCTGCACAAACTTATCTCGCGTGCAACGCGACGCAGCATCGTAAAAAAATTTTTTATGCTCGCCATAAGGCGATCCTTGCGGGTTTCACGATGCCGGGAATTGAGGGAAAGTGCAACTTGATCGTAGATGCATCGAAAGCCACGCTGTCGTTAAAAAGACGGAGGAGATCCGCTCGTAAGAGGAACAAAGCGAAAGAGAGAGAAAGAGAGAGGATCACGGGCGCATTTTGCGTCGATTCGCCAACGTCCTGCGCGTTGCCCGTATATATAAACTCCAGGCCCTTATCGAGGGACCAGTGTGCAGGCAGGAGATAGTAAGCAGCACGTCAAAGAGAATAAGGGATCGATACACGATCCTCTCCTTTGTCGGAGGATTAGCCCGCGGCTTTCCACACGGGGGTGAGTGGCCGAGCTCTCTCTCTCTCTCTCTCTCTCTCTCTCTCTCTCTCTCTCTCTTGCAAGAGAAAGCAAGACAAAAGCACGAGGAAAACCTATACATGGAGAAAGATCCTTACATCGTTCAATCCAAGCATAATCGATACGCTCGTGGAGAGCCATGAAATAGCCCGCTACAACCATTTTCCAACGATGAAACGAGACCGCGCGTAACGTCGAAAAACAAAGCTCCGTTATGTGCCGGATAAGTCCGGTTACATTTTTCCGAGGGGAATAAAATTGCTCATTGCAAATTACATGGGCGTGTAGCGTAAATTTTTCGTTACTATCCGCGATATGTCTGACGCGGGTAAAAAAAAAAATCTAGTTAAAAATAGGAAACAATATTTCGTGCGTGCAGCAAACAAACAGCGTGCAGCGTATTTTAAGTAATTTTAATAACCGCTTATATAACATAGGAAAGAGATTGTATTTTACGTTACAATGCCCTGCCACTGTAATTATTTTAATTGAGTATTAGCCCGTGGAATGATATACAACTGTTAATGCATCAAAGCGAAAAATTAATTCGAGTAATTAAGCCGATATGCACACGACATAATCGAATATTCATAAATAGAATCAGGGGCAAGCATATTCGTATTACGATTCCTAAATCAATTAACGTAAAAACGCTTTTACAATTGACTTTTATTGTCCACTCACTGCACGCCAAAATATAGAACGCATTTGTTGGCCTTTGGCCGTTCAATTACGATCAATCATAATTCCTCTCGAATATCTGTTTACGTCACGTTTCATCTTTTTGTCATTTCGCCGAAAAATAATTTTACTGGCTTTGGGATTCCAGCAAGCTCGCCCGTAGGGATACGTCGTTCGTAATCGTAACTCTAAAAAGTTCTTGCTCCAAGGAGGAAACCGCACGGTAGACTTGGCCAACGTAATAACTCGGAGAAGTAAGTAAACAACGTCGGATTCGACGGAAACGGGCAAGCCCGGATATAATTCTCAGAGATGGAGATCCACATGATACGCTTATTGACCTCGGGTAAGAGATTCGTTCAGCTAACGCGTGGATATACATGGCGTCCACGTCGCTCGGGCCCTCTGTTGCCCCCTGCATTCTCCATTCCGCGAGGATTGTGTTTTATAGACGGATTACGGAGATTTACGCTCGTCCAGGCGGACAGGATTCAGTTTTTACGTCCGCGTCTTGTTTCCGGCGTATGCTCCCAGCAAATCGATTTCGCTTCTTATTATTCTGACTGCAATCTGAATCATGCTCGGTCGCATCAAACCCGAAGCTTATCACGGTACCTGCGTATCGTTCGTATATATAATATTATGTACGCAGGGATCACAGCAAGATTCGAGGTATATGGAACAAGCCAATGTCATGCTGAAATATAAACAATAACCTGTAGCTCAGTAAAGTTATTCTCGCAGAGTAATCTCGTTTGCGATACGTTGCCTTTTCTCGTTTTTTTTAATTATTTTTTTTTTTTATCACACGCCTAACGCACACGTGCGACTCCATAAAGTTCCTCACAAGTTTCCAATGCTCTCGAGATCGTCCGTACACATGGACTGTGCAACGATCGCGGCGGCGCAACCGCAGTGACGTTAAACTCCATTGGAAATGCACATAGATCGAGTAAACTCCTAATTACAGTTGGAGATTCGCGTCTCGTTTTGTGTGTGTGTGTGTGTGTGTGTGTGTGTGTGCGTGTGTATCTGCGATCTTTGAGAGAAGCCGAGTCCCAAATGCGCGGTTCGATCGATCATTTTCGACTCGGGAAGTTCGAGTGCTTTCGTAGTTTCGAGCTGGATTAACGAGTTTCCTCAAAGCGGTTGTGGACGAGGAGAGATAGAGGGAGAAACAGATAGAGAGAGAAAGAGAAACGAGAGGGAGACGATGACGACGAGAATGCGAAAGGCGACTACAGAGGAAGGGGTTGGGAGTTTGTGGTGACGCAGACATAGATCAAGATTCCGGAGCATGACAAAAGTCGAAGGAAACGATCGTTAAATCCTTCCGTAATTTCGCCCGCGGATCGCTTTGACCGATGGAAAAACTCGATGCGGAGATGAATCGTTTCTATCAACTTCGATACCGCGTGTAGGGTAAATTGGAGTATTATGGCCATACGGAAAAGATGACCATGGTCTGTAATTTCTCCATTAATTGCTAAATAGTGCATTTTTATAGTCATTCTGAAAGATAATCAATATTTACAGTATTTTATATGCGTACACTATTCGAAACAATCTTATTTTGAATATTATATAATACTTTTACTTTTGACTACCTGCAAAGTTTTGCATGTGTTCTCTAAAAGCTGCTATAACGTCGAAAAAATTACTAAGCTATCATAATCAACGTTACGTATATAATAAAGGAACCTAAATTGTAACATGACTTATTTGTGCTTTTATTTTCACTATTTATTTAAATACACCATAATTATCTTTTTTTTACAATTCGGCCAAGATGGCCCACTTTGTATTTTCATACATTGTTTTTCTTTAAATTATAGAAATCTGTTTTTTTCCTTACTTTAAAAGAATTATAATTGTTATGTTATTATTGCAATATTAAATTTTAAAATTTTCATGTTACTATTGCAATATTATAATTATAACTAAGTCATATATATATATATATATATATATATATATATATATATATATATATATACACATACACGTGTTTATACTAAATATATAAAATTATAAGTTTTATTTATCACTTTAGAAAATATTACATTCATTTTTAACATGCAACGTATATAGTCAACTGTCCCATAATACTATGGCCATCTTTTCCTTAAAATTTTGATAAGATGGCCAATGCATATGTTATAATATTTTGTTAATATTAGATTTCTAATAAAGATTTTCTCTTTAAATTCAATAGTATTATTAACTTTAATATTCAGTGAAGTGATATGTCGAACATTATTAAAAAATAAATATGCGTTTTTTGCATTTTGAAAAACTATGACCATCTCACCCAAATTTATCCTATGCGCTTTGTGCGCATTCAAAGAATAGAGATGATTCAAGAATGAAGGCTACAACCGAAATTAGCGCAGTGCAGTCAGATCACGATTGGCTGTGGTTGTAAAATTTATTGGGTTTTTTTACATATAATTAAAACAATTCTTTTTTTTTAAATAATTAATAATATTTAATAACTTATTAAGTTTAAATTGCATCTACCAATAAAAGAAAATCTACCTGCATTTTTAATCAAAATAATCAAAATTATTATAAGATATTTATATGATTAAATGTAAAAAAGTAATCGATGTAAATCTCATATATACTGCATTTGTAAAAGTTAGTAGTCCGGCAAGTAATCCGCGGTATGAAATTAGTTTGTCCCGCGAGGTAAGCTTTGGTGCTCGAAAAGCGTCACCGAAACACACGCGATTACAACTGTCTCTGTAAGCTGGATTATTTTCCGACGGGAGAAACGCGCGCGATCGCCGCGTCCGCTGTGCCTGCCAGCCAGCGGTGAAGCATTGTGTCGCATTCCGAAAATTGCAGCCCCATAGGAATTTACCGGCACTTCGGCGCACTCGACAACGGTGCAACAAATCCCATGCCGGAAATTCTACATTCTACTGGACGCGACAATACGTTTTATCATCGTAACGGCAGCGAGGATGAGCGACGAACTTCTGTAGCGTCGTGTGTAACGCCGGCGGTAAAGACTACAGAACTCGAGCTTCCTTCGTTGTCGTCGTCGTCGTCGTCGAGCACCCGGCGCGACGGTAGGGGCTCCGCAGGGAAACTACTTCGGGCGCAACTACTTCACTTTATTACCGCGAGCTTCGCTTCTACTTCACTACCGTGTTCGCGGCTTTACAGTGTCTTCGTCCGTCGTTCCTATCCCGAAACTTTCGAAACGCGCACGAAGCCTGACGCTGCGCGGCCGTGTCGAAGACCCGGACTAATGTCTAATTTATCATCGTTCTCCTCGTCGACGTGCGAGGGTCGTTGATAAAAGGAGTCTAATGAATATACTATTTTACAGCGCAATCGCGTGGCCTACTACCACTTGTTGCTAAACGACGACGACGACGACGACGACGACGACGATGATCGCCGACGTGGCGGTGCCTTTTCAGGCGCGCACAAAGCATTGATAATTTCTCGCGGCTTATTGGAGATTATAGCACTTTGGCTTTACGGCACTGATTATGTATACCTACGTCGCGAATGAGTTAATCAAAATTTATGTCGTATCTTTTTTCGTCATTACTGAATATATTATAATGTAACGATTTATTTTTTCCTCGTTATAAACTATTTCTAAATTACATTGAATTTTGTATCATGAGAAAAGCTTTAAAAAATAGTTGTGTGTATACAAAAATGTGTCTACACTAAAAAATGGACTAAAATTAAAAAATAAATAAATAAATTTACAGTTGTATGTAAATACATTATTAAAATTAAGGAAATTTATTTTTCTATATTTTCCTTAATTTTAGTAAATCATGTGTTTGCATACGACTACTGTAAACGCATTTTTTTAATTTTAGTAAATTGTTTTCTCCCTATAGATATTTTAAAATAAAAAATAGCAATTCCATTAATTTGGAGTAAAGTAAATCAGTTTCCTATATGAAAAATGAAAATCTTTTAATATAGCATAAGCAATTGATATAAGTCGAATCTAACAATAATAAGAATAAAATTTCACTATTATTGAAGTCTTAATAAAATAAACATCACAAAGTTTGCGAAAAATTTGTTCAAACAGTTCGACAATCGATGATTACGGACAATCGATATCGTTCGCGAACTATGAAGCCTATACAATCGCAAAGTGCAATCAGCTGGAACGTTTCAAATTTATGTTCGTAAATATTTACGCGATTGATTATTGATCGCGACAGGTAAGCGCAATTACCCAAAAAGCCATTTCGATGAGAACTGCGAGTCAGCGCGCAGCGTTCGCCGCTGAGATCGATAGAAAAGCGCAACTTCAACTCGTTTGTACACATCTGCGATTTTAATTTACCTTTGCTAATATTGTGAGATGGGAAAAAAAAACAGACATCGGCCGCGAGAGTGATTTTACGCGGGAATGGGATTGCTCGCAAAGCTCGAAAACGCAACGCCGGAACTTGATCCGCGGGGTTGAGTATCGACGAGGAATCGGCTCTTTGTCGAGGACGGCTGCTCTGCCGCTGGCCACCGGCGGCGCAGTGTCGGAGGCCGGAAATGGTTTTTCGTGCTCGTCCCTCTTGGTCCCCGCGTCGTCGAGAGTCAAGAGGGTAAATATATGCCCGCAAGACTAGCCCGGTTTTGTTCGCGTCTCTGTGTGCGGTGGTCCGCCGCGTACATGGGGCAGCCGCGTATACATTTTTGCGCGTGTATGCGTGTCGCGTCCGTGAATCCAGCCAGGAGCGCTCACCGCTCTGGAGGCGGCGGCTGCCCCTGCACTTGGCGTGAAAGGCCGTTAGCATAGGAATGGTTCGCCCTCTCTCGAGTGGAGTGGAGTGGTCCATTGTCGGGTCAGCCGTTCGGTGGAAGTGCCATCGGGGACTCCAAGTGTCGTATATACCGCGAAAGAACACCCAACACGCGCTGCCGCCGGTGCCGCCGCCGCTGCCACCATCGCTCGGGAGGGTATTGAGAGCGCGGATAACAATGAAAGGGTGCCACAGTGTGTTCCAGTCGTTCGCGGGTTTCTCGTTGTTACACGCCGTGCCCCATTGTCCTGGCTACTGTTTGCGCGCCGAAGGCCCGATGTGACGCACCTCCGCGTCACCGCATCGAAAGTGCGCGTTGACTCTTTTCACGATAACAATGTCAAGATGGGCAACGACGCGAGAGCTTACGCTGCGGAAAAGTTCACGCGGATAATGGCGCGGCACGGCGCGGCGTATCGATGGCGTGCACGATACGTGAGAGAATTTCAGAGTGAGTTAAGATTGGCGGCTGCATCTCGGCTGCGAGAGATTTGGAAAAAAAAAACTGAAAACGCATCACGCGGCAAGTAGAATGATGAGTGATTGTACGACGATGACGTTAGAGATCCTTGATAAACTTCAAAGATAATGCGGGCGTACGCCACGTACACTGCACAAACTCTCTTGTGTGTATCCTGAGACTCTTCTTGCGTCAGGAAGACTGAAATTTAGCTCTTCTTCAGACTATCTTCTAGGTTGAATGTTTACTTTAGACTGTTAAAAAGATATCAGTAATACATTCGACGTTAGTTATTATCACGATTTTACCGGCGAGCATAATGAGATCGATATTCGATACAAGAGTATCCTGTATCGTCCGTCGAAAAAGAGAATATAATATTCACTCCTCGCTTCAAGGATATCCGTTTACGTCATTCGAAAGGAATCGCTAATGAATATCAATTGGAAGTTCAAGACTCACGGCTAACGCTAATTTCACGCGCACTGCATTTCGACGGTCATGTTCGCGGGACTTCCTTGCCGGGGAATAATAAAACACCCGCTCTTACCCTCCTTCCCCCCTTTTTTCCGCCGTGCCGCAAACACGGGAGATAAAGCAATAAAATTATGGAGCAGAGCCAAGCGCGAAACCACGCGCGACGTTTCCGACTTTCTCTCTCTCTCTCTCTTTCTCTTCATCCTTCTTCGTATCTCCTCCATCCTTTCGCTCGACTGCCCTGTGCTCCACACGCTACATTTTATAGACAACATACCGGCGTGCAGCTTTATTGCCGAGTAATTTCGAGAAGTAAGCCAACGCGGAAAATTACGCGGCTCTCACGCTTCTGCTATTAATTCATTTTATCGTGGAAGAATTTTCGTAGATGAAAAGAAATGCGTGAAAACAATCTGAGAGACGCGCGCACGATCATTTGCGTAGCTCCACGAAGATTTGGGAAATATAGTTTAAATTAAACTTCTTCGTACGATTGAAAAGACACGGGGTCACCATAAATCATTCACGTCGGATCCATGTAGAAAATGGCGAAGAGTTGAGAAAATGTATTACTCGCTCGCGTTTTCTTAACGGTCAACTTCCTCGCTTTCCCGCCTCACGGTAGACCCCGAAGACTTTTTACAGCCAGCGAAAGCGAAGTTTTCATCGACAAGCGAGATCTACAGTACCGCCGATGGCAGCTGTGAGTGTGAAAGACAGGAGAACGTGCTTCTACACGCGAACGTGTATACGGGGTAAGAAAGTACACCAAACTACAACCGCGAACTTCCCGTGTGTCTTCTGCGCGAACAAGCCTTCGTCAGTCCTCGAATTTGCCTATCGATCACTTCATTTACACGGCCGTCTCCCTCTTCCATCACTCTATAGTGTATTGTCGCCTACCCAGCTTCGTGAAATCTTCCATGTCTACCGAGTAAATAAGGGAGAATCTCCGCCTTGGGATGCATTTATATGGAAAACCGTAAAATCGAGAAAGAGAGAGAGAGAGAGAGAGAAAGAGGAGAAAGAGAGAGAGAAACAGCTCACAAAACAAATTTGTTCGGAAAGGAAAAATTAAAATTTTTTTTAAAGTTAAAGGAAAAGAATATTTTTTTAACCTAAAGCGTTTACTCCTGTGGAGTATTCGTCATACTATCACATTTAATGTAATATATTTTCTAGAAAGAATAAAGATATTTAATTTCTTCTATCTCACGTATTTTTTTACATTTCCCTGCATTCCTTGCCTTCCTCTCTAAACATCGTTGAAGCATGATATAAAAAATTTTGTTTAATATCCCCAATGATTACGCCACTGATTTTGGAATCGAAGAATTAGCTCAAAGTCCCGTTGGAAAATCACCATCCATCTCTGCTCCTCTAAACATGAAAGCCGCGAGAATGAATTCGCGTTCGCCGTCATGAATACGAGTAGGACAGATCGTAGAAGCTCGGATGACAGAGAGGTTGACGAGGGATATGCGCTACGTCGAAGTGACGGATGAATACGTACGCCGGCGCGAGAGAACACCCCCTCGGAAAGTTTTTCGACGCGACGTCGAAGGCAAAGTACTTTCCCGGGATAATAGCGGCCGAGAGTACAAAGAGATGTCGCGCCGTGTCACGTAACTTCGTGTATTCCAGGAGGACAGAGAACTCGAGAAAAGCGCACAGCCATGTCTTGCGCCTTATCCTAAGCTAACATCATCAGCACGACGAAGGACGACCCTCATACATTATGTCAATTGAAATAAATTACTTATACCGTTTAACAACACTCGCGCGATGATATAGAAAATTCAGAGAGCTTTTTCCGATTTTAATCAAGATTTAATCGAAATATTCTGTAAGAAACTCAAAAGTTAATTTGTCTAAGGATACATCACACGGCATTTTGCCGTGGAACGTGCTCTGTACAAAAATAAATGACAGAAATAAAGGTGGAGTAACATTTCATATTCTGAAACCCAAGTCTTCCCTGAATATATACATAACATGAGAAAAAATATTCACAGGAGTTATAATACAAGCTAATTATGAAACAGAAGAAGGCATAATAATAAGAAACAATTTAAGGTGGAAGGTACAGGGGTAAAGTGAAAGAAAACTTTTTCTGGCATTAAGAAACAGAAAAGAAGTTACGAGATGGGATGAGACAGAATAAGAAAATATAAGGAGAACTCGGTTTACGCGGTCTTGCGTCATCTTTTTCCAAATACAAGTGATGTATGTTCATTAAATAAGCAAGTAATAAATATATTTTCAAGAGTTCTAGGAGAGAAAGAGAGAGAGAGAGAGAGAGAGAGAGAGAGAGAGAGAGAGAGAGAGAGAGACAAAGAGAGGGGATTAAGTTAGAGTAGATTCTTGGAAAGATCGTTCCAGGCGATCTCTCCTACGAGAAACTTTGGTGGCGCTGAATAATTGGGCTGTAAGTAATTGAGTGAGTAATTGAATCACACACGGATCGCGCGGAATTGATTATAGCGCGGTGTGTTCTCTCGCCGCGCTGTCTATGCAAATCTTCGTGACGTTTTCATTAACTCGCCGTCCGTGCGCGCGCGGGCGCGGTAACCGGGAAGATAAAGAAAGGAAAAAGCGGACGGGGGAGAGGAAAAAAAAGAAAAGCGAGACGGAACGGTGGTGCACGCTCGCGCAGAATAATTAAATGCGTTCTCCCGCGGAAATTCATATTTATACTTGAATCCATTACACGGAGAAGCGAAGACGCGCGAGAAAAGAGCTCCCTTTTCTCCTTTCCGCGAGAAAAGCAGCTATCCAGTCTTTCTCGCGGTGCTCGCCGTCGCGAAATCACTATGTCGTGTCCGTGTCTCCGTGTTTCGTCCTTCTCACGCGTACTTCTCGAAAACGCGCGGAACGAGCGAAAAGCCGAGAGAAGAATACGTCGTCGACTACCGCGACTGCACTTTGAAATTAATTGTTACTCGCTTATACATACGTAATGCACGGCGAAATGTTTTAAACCGAGTGGATACAAAAGTCTGACGATGGAAACGCGGTACGATTACAAAATCGAAAAATTCAAAACACACACGGAGCTATTTTACGGATTAAACACAGCCGCAAAGTTAATTTTCCCTCGAACGACCAGGCAGGTAACGGAGCTGGGTTTCGCAAATTCTTTTCGATATCGAAATTATTTTTAATTAACTCGGTATCGACGCTGAGAAGTATTCTTCGATATCGAAATTGCGTAGATAAAAATGTTAATTATATTATTGTAAGATTTGCATATTTATGATAGATCAATGCAGCTTTATTACTTCTCTTGTTCGCTTAATATTTCATCGTTCACTGATATGAATTCGATAAACGTTAATAATTCTTACAAAATTTACATCGATAAATGCTGATTATATTTCCTACTGACGTATGGCAGTGCGACAATAAATGTAACTTTATTCTACCTCTCATTCATTTAAATTCCGAGTCGGTAACGCGTTCGTTTTGCGTATCATAAGCCCATTACTCTGTATTGCTAGTGGTACGTGGCGCGGACGCTATCTTTTTCCCAAGTAAAAAACGATCGATCCTGTACGCACGACGATTGTTCGGATCATAAATCGCTGTGAAATCGCTTACGTGTGTGCAAAAGATATGGAAACATTGAAAGGTGTTAACGCGGCGATCGCGTGGATATGTGCGTGCGAGGGAGAAGCGCGTGGTGCTACTTTAGAACGACAGGAGAAAAAGAAGCGCGGCGTAAAATATGAAGAGCCACCCCGTAATCTCTGTCTACGTGTGTCTCGTTTATATCTGCCGCGCGATTTACGGGATAAACCGTCGAAATGCGTTGCCGCTTATCGCAACAGGCAGCCGAGTTCGAATCTTTGAACATTAAGGTGAATGTCTCAGTAACCGGATATGCAACAGTTTTTATAATATTTTTAATAATTTACCTTATAAATATTTTAAAGTTAAAAATATTTAAAGATTGCAATTACAGTTCATTATTATAAAAAAAATACATTAAAGATTAAAAATAATAAATTTTCGTTTGGGTGCAAATATAAAAATAAGTTCGGTCACTGGGACGTTTAACGTGCTAAAGAAGAAATGGAAGTTATCAAATCACATCATAAATTAATAAAAGAAAAAAATTAATATCTAATAACTAATAAAAAAAAATGAAATTTCATAATTTATTCAATCTCAAAATTGAATTAGCCAATTAATCTTGAAAATGTTAAATAGCAATTAATCTTTTGAAAAATGTAACTTGCTACAGCATCGAAATTTCTAATACTGTATAAATTCCAAATTGTGGACGCTTTACACAAACCAGCGAAACAGATGAACGTCGCTCTCGCAGAGCGGTGTCTTCCTCTTCGAGTAATGAATAGCTACTGTAATTGTAACCACCGACACGGTTCGATTAATCTCGCTCGCAACGTCCCCGCGGTAACGAGATTCGAGTGGGAGGCCGCGATATCGGGCATCATTCCGAGAACAATTTCTAGCGTCGAGGTAACCGGTAGAACGCTCGGTACTTTATAGGGCTAAATGTTCTTCCTCGCCGCTATTGGCCGCGATGAAACTTCGGAAGCACCGAGCGGATGATATCTCCGGCGCGGAGAAAGGCGGCGTCTAGAGCACCTCGAGGTGATTTTCGCGAAGCGGCGGCGAGGCAAATTGCCGCTTCCTACGCCGGAAGGGGAAAGGAGAACGTAATGTCGCCTCTTCTTTTCATCGCTTCTCCTCTGCCTTTCCTCCGTCTCCACCCACCAATCTGACGACGACGCTGGCGCTCGTAACATCGTCGACGTCGACGTTACGAATCGCGATAATATTGACAAGGCGGGGCTGACTGCGGTGTGTCGAATAAAGTAGCGGATGGAGAAACGCGGCCCCTTCCTTCGAGATTCGAAGCAATTATGCGACAGCAGACGGCGGATACGCGAGAAAGGAGCCTGTAATGGATCCACTAGCAGGAGCGCATTGATGGTATGGTAGGGTGGTATAATAAGAAGTCGGGAAAAAATGTTGCGGCTTTGAATGTCGCAGAGTTTTGTGGTATACGACAATGAATGAACGCGAGAGCGAGCAGGCGAGCGAGCGAGCGAGGGAACTTTTCAATTATGTAACTTTCGTTGAATATTCAGCACTGAACAATGACGGTCCAATGCTAGCTAGTTTGTTACTCTCCTTACATTCCTTTGCTCTCTTTATCAATTTCCTACAATTATTTCCTTAATACACTGTTAAATTCGTAAAGTCGAATTGTACCCACTTTGAATTATCATTTAATCATTCTTATAAGTCGCCACTGCTCCGACTTAATATATATCGTCAATTTAACTAAAACAATGAAGTTAAACAATTTAACTATAAAATGTTACATTTGACTTTAATTTATTACTTACTAGGTGCGTACTAGATTAATACGGATACTACTTTCTTTGAAACTAAGCAATTTAACCACAGAAATGGTAGATAAAGTTATTCTTCTAACATATTTTACATATTTTGTAATAAAATAATAAATTTCAACACGTATAGAAGTTAAAAATTAAATGTCATTTAACTCAGGAATTGATTTAAATTTCAATATTTAATAGTGAATGAAATCAGCATCTAATTTCGAATCGCATAACATTATCATCGCGAATGATTGTATTATAATATCATGCCAACCTGTACGATTAATAAAAAGGTACGGTGTAATATGCAATGCGTTTCAGCTGAATTGCGCCATATTCCCTCTGTCACCAGGTTCACCGTCATGATATATACCTCCCTCCGCGATGCAGAACGCGTTGCGAATGCGGGAACGTCGGGGCGTATAATAGAAACTGCGGATGTCATGGAGAAACCGGGGACAGAGTAGATGGTCCGTGGTCGAATTTCAGTCATGGCCCGCCCTCCCGCCGTGACCTGTCTCGATCAATTTACTTCTCGGCTGCATATCAATGCGGAATGGAGCATTCGTCATCAGCGAAATGGTGCGTCGAAATAGGTAATTAGGTATTCCCGCGTGGATCGACGGCGGCGGTCCCATTTAATTTCGAGTCGGAACTTACAGTCTTGCGGTTAACAAAGGTGGAAAGCGTATACGAGCATGCGGCACGTAAATGTGACTTGAAGGATTTAACAAAAAACGATTAATAACGATTGATCGAGTAAGGTGAATAATTTTGAATTGGAGCGCTAAAAAAAATTTTTCGTTTGATTACTATTGCAGAATTATACGCAGCAAGTTGCGTGAATCGGCATCAAGATTTATTGATGATGTTAATATATATCGATTTCTCATTTATCTCGCGTCTCGCTGATCTTACCTATGATCTACAAAAAATTAGCTCCTTTCCGCGTTAAACTCCGGTAAGAGGCATTTGCGGTTTTCGTGATCCTGGCATTAGGTGCACTCGCATAAAAATATATTCGCGAAACGAGCGCGCAGCTACGAAGTCGATTCCCCTTTCGACCTCCCGTAATACCCGCCTCCAATGCCGCGAATTACCTACCTCCAGCCGTTTCAAATTGCTATCCAGACATTTTTATTCGGCCATTCTCACCACGGTTCAACGGCGCACGTTTAGCCACTCGCGGCCTAATCGACGAGGCCCATTTCATGAGAACATAAAATTCGGATTAAGTTTTTATCTCGGTATCGATGAGATCTTAGTAACATTTTCCTCGCCATATATAACTAGCACATGTATCTTGTGTGAAGTACAGCATTGATATGTTAATTCCGAAAGTAAATTGTGTTACATTAATTAAATAAAATGAATTTAGAGAGAAGAATAACCATATTTTATTCACTATTAACATTTTAATGGTATTCGTGATAAAAGATGTAATTAATATTGGACTCTGCTTTCGACGATGCTAAAAAGAAATAAAAATAAATTACATCTTTTTTTTCTTACGCGATTCTGTCTATATATAATGCAGGTATATAGATAAAGCTATTTATATGATCGATTTGAATAAAACACGTAAACTCTCCATTTTTCTATCAGCGAAATATGAAAACTTTCGGAGAATGGGCTATAATATAAAGCCGTTCTCTTCGAGTGAACTTTCATGTCGTAATACTTAATTCAACCATTAAAAGCTTTCATACTAATGATGTATAACGCTCGGAAAGCACTTAAGATCAAGTCATGGAGCATAAATTAAGAAGATATTAAACTCTGACGATAAATAAATAATTCCCAGCGAGCACAGCAAAGGAAACCAAGTATGATTCGCTTCATTGAGCAATATCATTATAAATTACCTTATTACGTAATTCAATTATGACAAAGTTTCGAGGTATTACATATGGCACGGTATTAAATGAACTTGAGAAACTCCTCGTATTTCCTTTATGATGCACATTTTCTTTGCAAGTCAATGGTAGCTCAATCAAAGAGAGCAGTCCCGAAGGAACTTTATGCTCTGGCATTAAATTCCGAACAAGATTTCTAATCGTTCAGCATTGTTCGTTCAAAGTGTAAAGAAGCGAGTAGTACCTTGAAAATTAAACTCAGGAAAAGAGAGCTGCTAGCAAGAAGATTGGCAAAAAGATCGAAACTGCGAGAAATTTCAAGTTGGGCAGCCCAAACTATTTACCAATACAAATGTTTTCAGTTTGAAGTTATGAACTGCCCAAGTTTCCTCGCGCGCGAGCATTCGTGAAGACCGATATCTACAAGAAGCGTTTAACGAGTATAAAAAATGACGATTCTCTATGGAATATTATTATTGCTCGCGAGTAGCTTCGCGACATCGAATGATTTATTCAGAGAGAGCGTCGTGCAACAAGAAGTCGTTCCGGGTTGGAGGTTGCAAGAAATTTTAATTAATTACGCGGAGAAATAAAACACCGCGATCGGAGCCGCCCCGGGCCGGTAATCCCGACTTACCGATGATTAATTGCGTTTCGTTAGCCGAGATCTCGCGCGCGCGCGCGCGCGTTCGTGCACCCTGCGTGGCGCAAAGAACGTCGCGAAACGCTTCCTCGGCTGTTTCACGTTGTCGTCGAAGAAACGAAGGAAGAAAAAAATGTACACGCGCCTCTGGATAAAGGACACTTAATTTCAATACTCAGCCACTTTCGGAGCTCGCTAAAGCGGACGTAATGGCAATTCGCGCGGCTCTGTACGTTGCCGGGTGGCTGCCGTTCGCTTTAGTCACGATTATTAAAATGCACTACAGCCCCCTTCTCTCAATCCTCGTCGCTTCCAGCGTCTCCATCGTCTCCTCTTTACCCGGTTGCAACTGGTTCTTTTCCTTTGGAAGGCGAGCCTCTCATCTTTTCCTCCTTCCGTCTCTCTTTCGGTGAGCCGACCGTTCCTTCGGCTATTTACTCTTTATGTCGCGGAGAACTCCACCCTTACTACTGGCTCTTTCTCTCTCTTTCTCCTTCGGTCTTCCAGCATCCCTTCCGTACACCTCCTGTACACCAGTGATGTTAGCAGAACGAAAGAGAGAAGAAGAGCCTCTCCTCCCTCTTCCTCTTTTCAATTTAAGTTCGCCTCTGCTCAAGAGCGCGGAGCTTTTCACTCACAGACGCGCCCATGCCTGTCTCGACTCGATCAAAGACGAACGTTTCGACATTTGATTAACCCTCCGACAGGCGTGCACGTGTACCAAGTACAGAAACATTGGGACCCTGAATTTCGAAAATCTCCCTTGTCTTATCTCCATTTTTTTTTCGATCATCACACTTTCTACGCTTCCTACCCTTTCGACTTTCGCGTAAACAAAGTGTTAAAAGCTTGTGTACTTTATCATTTGTGTATTTTAACAAGTGGACTTTTTTCTATAAAATGCATATTTTAATACAAAACCATTTTATTTTCATATTTAGATACTTAAACAATCAATGTCCAATAGATATTTAAAAGTCCATGCTAGCATTATTCGCGAAATAATAGATAATTTTCTCTCGGAGGACGAGTTCCAAGTTTCGTCCTTGGAATCTGGAAGTTCGCGTGTTTCGCGCGTACAAGGATCACAAGTGTTGTCCGAGGATGCGTGTGTGTCACGGAGGCTGCGAGCACGGATGCATGTCTGCTCCTGTCTGGCGAGAACGCGAGCGGGACGACGACGAAATCGTATTACTAGTGCATTGTGAGATCTGAATAGCCGGCATTAGAGCCAACGAGGTTGTAGCGGGCCGTCCCTGCACTATCTCATCGTCTCTTTCTCTCTCTCTTGCTCGTCACACTCACTCTTATCTCGCTTTCCATCCCCGTCGCTTCCACTCTTCGTCTTTCTTGTGCCCTCTCCCCTCGTAACCCGTCACCCTGTATCCTTCGTCGCCATCCCCTTGCGTCCTCCCACATGCTCTTCCTTCCGTCACCTGCTATCCAGTATCCCCGACCTCTGGTCTCCAAGAGAGAGAGAGAGAGAGAGAGAGAGAGAGAGAGAGAGAGAGAGAGATTCTGCCGTCCTGTGAAACGAGCGTTCTACGACACTGTTTACGTACTACGGGCGAAACGAAGCACATTACTTTGGAGCTTTATGAATTTCGGTGTAAATTGGTGCGACCGGACTACATATCCAGGGGTCCAAACAAGAGATATGACGCCGATCGAACGATCGTTAAGAGCAGTACAGAGCACGATCGATGAACAGCCGAAGCATAAACTCGTTCACTCTCTCTTCCTACCCTTTTATCTCCCGCACCGCGAAATTTCGAGAGGATAGTGGTAGTACATGGATGATTATATCAGCGTGCAGATCCGGCGAGGACCGTAATCCATTGGCGCTTTTATGTAAACTGTAATATTTACGCGTCTTCGCGAGCCCATCTCGACCGATAACCGGTAATAGCTCCCCGAAATATCGAAAATACAATTTAAACACCGTTAATAACGATTATCGTTACGTCGACGCCATTCGTTAGAAAATCAATATCCTCCACATCTCCGGGGAGATATTTTAATATTGCGTGCGACCGGCGCCGAGTACCGGTACACGTTATACCGCGATTGAGGGAAATGGATATTTTTTTTGCGACGTACGAGTGTTCTAAAATTACATTTTTCTTTACGTAACTTCTTCCGAACGTCACATAACTGTAAGTCCTATATACGTAAATCGCTCTTCTAAACATTGTGAATATGTTTTTTAAACTTCGTAATATATTTCTGATTTTCTAGATTTTTTCGTTCTTGATTTGCTTTTTCTTTTTTATTTATTTATTTATTTTTCAAATGTATAATATTACAATAATTCACAATATTTTTTAGCAATGATCTCCAACCAGTTATATTACTGAGACTGATAGATTGATCACTTGTTCTATCGCAAACTAAATATTAATTTTCTTCCTATTTCAAAATAAGTTTTATTGTAATGAGATATGAATAATAGACATCGATTTTGTAATAATCCGATTTCGCATCTGCATTGGAAGTAAGTCCCTTTTTCCATTGAGAATGCCGTTGTTCGTCCGGCTCGGGTCAATTTAGTATCATTTGACACATAAAATCAAGTTTCTCGCGAATGAATTCCGCCCTATGTAGACGCGCGATTCTAAGAGCGTAAGACGCCGAGTTCGAGTGCTGATCGAAAGATTGGATAAGGAATCCATAAGCTCCGACGTAATCTCAGCGTGTTTGAGAGCGCATTGGAATCTCAGAGGACTACCCGACGAAGTGAATTCCCTCCAACGGAGGATGAAAAGCGAGGACGAGGAGGAGGAGGAGGAGGACGGCGAGGGCGAGAAAGGATAAGAGCGGACGAAGAAATCCGAGGACGAGTTTCCTACCGACGGATCTGTTTCGATATCTCTCCGCCTCGACCAATGGCACTGCGACGACCGCAGGCTGTGGATTTTTGCAATTGCATCGACGAATCTCGATCAGTATTATTTAGAGAGTGCCGGTAGCGTTACATCGATCGGCGATACGCCACGCTGTCATTATGGTCGCCAGCCTTCTCCCTTTCCTCTCCTCGTGTCCGTGTATTATTATCGGAAACATTCTCTCGTTAACTGGGCTATGAATAAAATAATTCGAAGCTCTAAAAACACCTCTCAATCTAAAATTCTATTCACTTCAAACTTACGGAAAATGAGAAATGAAATGTGTAATTACATATAAAATCTTTTTTTTCTGCTTTTAAATATCTTTTTATGTTAAAAATCAGCATGCCAACGCTACGTTCGCGTAACAAAGAAAAAAAAAGAGAAGTTATTATGCTTAAAATGTACCCGACCTGCTTCCAGAAAGACTAGCGAATTCCGGAATTTATCACCGAGGGAAAGTCTAATCTATCATCGTAAAAACTTGAATTATGCCAGAGCTTGTAACTGTAAGAAGAAACATTTCTCGCTTTAATAGCGCCTAAGAATGATGAAGTGTTGCAATCAGAAAATAATGTAATCAATTAGCAGTGACATTTTTTTCGATGTAAGTATATAAAAAACTAGTTCATAAATTTGCATTATAATCTTGAGGAACAAAATTCAACATCGCCGTCAGTGACCCATCAATAATGATAATAGTTACATTATGAAATTTAATAATACATGCACTGCATATTATATGCTTGAGGAGACTCAAGTATTAAACGCATCATGATGTTGCTACGATAATGCGGCAATTGATGCAAATATTTCGTGCATGAAACTATATTCAACGCATATCAAACATAATGAGTGAATTTTCCCGTCGGCATTTCTATCATCTCTCGATCAACAGTTTAATAAATTCCAGATTCCTATGTTGGAAAACATCTTTCATTGTCGCAGTTAATTAATCAGCCCGTGACACACAACTATCTTCATTATGAAAGCATATTCGGGGATATTGATATCGCATCAATCGCAAATCATAAATAAAACATGTAGTGAGACTACGGATGATGACTAGATTATATCCATCGTTTACGATCGCCCATAATTGATAATTTATCCCGAGGTCATCAAAGCTTATGCAATATTAGGTAGACAAAAACGTATTGCGGCTTTCAGAAATGATCGATTTAAAGACACACGAGAGAGAATCTCCTTCCGATAACGAGCAAAAGTCGATGACCCGCATCAGAAGCAATTAAAGACAATATATTGAGAAAAGATAAATGAAAGAGAAGAAAAAAATTCTGAACGTACCTAATGACATTGAAGAAATGTCTCGTTTATTTTTTGCGCGCACGATGAAAATTATATGTTGTTTAAGACAAGTAATTCTTTTAACGCAAGAGAATACAGCAATTTAAAATTTCGAAACGCAGCATCGTTCCTGCAAATCGATCGAGTCAAATTAACGTCGGCTATCACATAGCGCACCGACACAGAACACATCGACATGCATCTCGAGATTCAGCGGAATCACGAATGCCACCGGTGCGCCAAAGTAAACTACATCACGTCCGACTGCGATTGCGCTCTTTCCTTCTTACGAACCAGTTCACGGTATTGTTTCAAGAACAACGAGAGCTATCGCGAATTATCCGACCGTTCAGCTCATTCCATTCGTTTACGCGACCCGCAATCAGCGTGTATCGGATTGCTCTCGCAACGAAGAGCACGAAAACGAATTTTTCTCGCGAAATTTACATTTATTATTCGCTCCCTTCGTTTCTGGTACGAACATGATGCACACGCATACAATCTGACATAAATCAGACGGCGATTACTACTGCAAGAACTGTGGCATACGTTTTTCAACGAAATTGGAAATACCATAGCGAAAATATTACGTCTGTTATTGTACGGCAGGCTTGATTTCGTAAGCATTGAGAAAATTGAAAGCTCGCTTGGCGAAATGGAAACGATGTTCCGGCTTCCATTCTTCACTATCGCGATTGAAATATATTCAGCGTGTTCATTTCGAATCAAATATGAGATTTAATCTTTGTATCGCGCGCGAAGGAGACGTATCCGAAGTATTGCACCATTTTCGCCGATATAAAGAATAAATTGTTTCCTTGCTTATACCGCACTAGTTGCACAAACGATATTTGGAACGTCTTATGCCAGACGATACATGCAAATATCGTCTTGCCGGCGCGATGAGATTTATTCATAGGCGAGCCGCATATCCGTGCGGCCTTCCGCGTCGGAAGCTCTGCGGCCTCTCCGCATCGTCGCGTCGCATCGCATCGGTACAACCACTCGCCACGAAATTGTTCTAACGAACTTACACTCGCGCGAAAGTTATGTGCTACCCGTACATGTACACTCCACAAAGAGAAGCTGCGCCGACCGCGCTCGTTTGGAGTTTGGCGGCAAAATCCGGCGCCGGCTTTCTCTCTCGCGCGCGCGCGAACATTTCGCCTGTCGCAAACCGACTCCCCAATAAATCCACTCCATATACAGAGACCAAAGAATGATAGAGGAGGACTTCTCATACCGCGAAATATAGGGAATGAGAGAATACGAGCTGTAAAGCGAAATGAAAAGCGCCCCAACTACACGGATTGTTTTGCAAGGCTTGCCAAAGGTTTACTTAATAAATCAGCAAGCTATATGCGAAGATACATTCTAGCCTGAATCCATTTCATAAGATTTATAGGCTCAAAGGTATGTAAAATTCAATGATCGCGGAGTAGTGTTCCATAAAAATTTCGAATTCCTTAAAAAAATCACTTTGGAAAATTTGATTCGAATCTTTTCTTAAATTATATAATTTGATATTTCGCATATATAATCACGAATTGTTCATGAAAACCACTTCATTTGGTAATATGGTAAGAAACGTGTCAATTTCGATAATATAACAAGTGTGAGATGCCTCTTGCGGAAATGTGATGCGATCGCCGCGATGACGCGTGTGATTGTTGGCTCGTATTTCATGACCAGAACGTTTTTGGCTCGTGAAATCGCAGTCGTCGGATGAGCTGAATGACATTGGTCAGCTGATTCATGATATCGATACTACGATACGATAGCGGCAATATTCATTCTTGCGGTAAAATCAACGGAGCGTGTCTGCCAAATCGATATTCTCCGCATGTAATTAACGATCCTTATCTATTACTCATGAAAAAGTAATGTCTATTAAACGACTTGGGCGAATCATGAATGCCTATTGATTACGATTTTGGCTCAACCTGCGATATTTGAATTTGCGTTAGATGAGCGATATTAATAACGTTACTAAGATGCACAGGGAATGTGTTTCATTGCAGATTATAAACAGGACATATAATTCATTGGACATGAAAACTGTTATTTAGAAAATAATATCAAAAGTCAAATATATAACTTTGCAAAGCAAATAAATAATTTAGACAATTTTGCCAAGAGTTTCAACATTGCATTCATTAAAAACTAGGACGGTTAGTTAAGTAAAGCAAACAAATAAATTCTGTTCTAAAGTAAATAAACAAACAAAAAAATAAATTTGTACTAGGATATATATCATTTTGTGTGTTCAAATTAATATAATATTTTCTTCAATAAATATTATAACATTAAAAAAAAAAAAGGTTTTGTATAAAATTTCTTATTCTCCTTGGATACACCGAATCAATATCTATTTTCGCTCGAAGGAGAAGGAGGCAGAATGTAATAATTGAAATTACTGCTATATCCACCGGCTGGTCCTGATTGTCCCTCAACATTTCCCCAAGAAACAAAGCGTGCGCGTTGCACTTGTGCACGACTGTCCCGACGGTGGCCCCTTATACTTGTCGGAAACAATAGGCATTATGTGCCGCGGCACACGCGCGACAACGGCTTTCCCTCCCCCCTCTGACTTGTTCGAACTAGTTATAACCGCTGTTCCTACGTGCCGCTGACGAGGAGAGCAACAATTACGTTAATGCATTGTCCCATGTTCCGGCGCTTAACGACTCGGCGCCCCATCGACGTTTTGCACTCTCGCAGATTGAATTAAATCGAATTACGGGAAGTCGCGCGTTAAAATCATTGTCACGCGAATTGCATTGTCGCAGTTATCGTATGATTCATCATCTTATCCTAAGTTGAAATTGAGAAATTAAGCATTTCGATTGTAATACGACGCGACGCGCTAGGCTCTACGAAACTTCGCCGTCAACGCAGATTGAATTAAACTAAATAAAAAGTTTGTTATTTTTTTTTGACATTTACGTATAACTTTTTGCATCTACCTAATACGTTAAAAATCTCTCTCGGTCATCGGTCAATTACGGAGCGTCGTTTATTTTCGACGAGAATTTCTGTTTTTCCCCCAAGAGATATTTTCGTGATATTTTCATCTCGAATGGAAATCAATTAATGATTATAAAAATATAGATGACTCACCAGTATCGTTGTCTCCTGGAACCCCGAGACTGTCGCTATTGTCATTGATAAAGGCCTCCGCCGTTGACGTGAAGGTTTGAGGTGATAGCGTGAGGTCCGGCCCGCTCTCACTATCGAATAGCTCTAAGTTCCCATTTCCTGAAACACGAAAATAAAATTGTCAACGTTAGTATTATGTCTCGCATCATGTACAGCAACACATTTAAATCATAAAAAAGATTAATTAATTTTACTTATAAATCTAAACGCAACATATAAAATTAATAACTTACAATTAATTAATTAGCCAATAACTAGATAACTAGATGGAATTCTTCATTTATCTAAGAATACCATTAAAAGATAACTTATTTGATTAACGTACTAACGATGTAAAAAATCTGTCAACATGCCACGCACATCTTAGGATCATCTAAATTTGTAGGAAAATGACGATAACGCAGATTTCAAGAATAAAACACACATGCAATTCGGAGAACGCGACTGACTGTCCGCTTAAAATCTCTTTCGACGCCGACTTCGATTCGTCTCAATGTCAGCTTACGCAATGTTGAGATTGACAGGTGATCGGCGTTGACAAACGAACAAGATTCTTCGCGTGCTAAAAGGATGTACCACGAAACTAATTTTATAAGCGAATTACGTTCCTGCATAGCATTCTGAATTATTTCGCGATATATTCGTCTGTTGACAGAAATACTTCCATCTCTCTTTTTAGATACTTTTACGACACTTATTTTTAAAACTCGCGTTACCGATATAAAAGTTTCTAAAGAAATTACAAATTAGGAACAATTGTTATAAAAATGTAATACACGATTAAATCGAATTACGGAGCTCATATTAACAAATATTACAAACGGTAATCACTATACAGTTATTACGAGTACAAACCTATTATTTAAAAGAGAAACATAAAAGATGTATACACGTATTTTTATTTTCGTCGTATCAAAGCGACGGGCGTCTTATTTACGAATGCGTTTCGCAGTAATTTCGACCGTTAAAAGTGAATAGGTATTTTTAATACCCATTGACAACATTTTTACCACTATTACGAACACGCGACAAAATTATTCGCTACGGACGAGAATTTCCCAGCTGCACAAGAGCAGCGTAGCTTGCATATCTTTCGCATATCTCGCTGCTACATGGCAACAACACTGTAGCACACTTGAAAGATCTCGCAGACGGTAGAGATCTCTCGAGACTACGGATGGTTTTCGCGATACAACGAGAACGGCTGCGCATCAAACTTTATGCATTTTAGGATATCAGACATCCCACTTACATTGAGTGTATTTCGTTCTGTAATTAATAATATTCCGACCGAAACAGCATTGAATTGCGCAGGATTCTCGTAATAATTATTAAGAATAACAGCTGTTTAGATTTCTAGCCGATATAAGTTCATAAAAGAAAATTTACAAACTTTCCAAAGAAAGCGATAGATGAGAAAGCTTCTCTATCAAAATACGACATATGAAACTTGCATAGATCTTCATTTATAGCAAAGTTTATGCGAACGTCGTGTATCCACTGCGGAGAATAACAAACGAGGTAAATAAAGCAAAGAATACTTTGACCTAAAAAAAAAATCTTGAAAAACAACCGAAATCGATAAAAAGATACGCCTTCGCATTCGATGCGATAAGAAATCGAGGATTAACCCCGTGGTTAGGGATGGCCACGATTTTTACGACTTATTAAAATTCAAAGAGCGCGTTCAGCGGGCGCGTGACGGCGCAAAAGGAGTGCTGGTGCGCGATGCGGTGCGGCGCGTTGCCGGCGTCTTCATCTGCGTCGATTTCTCTCCGTCCGATTCGTGCCGACGTGGCAAGTGCGGCGACGTTACGACACACACTCGAAGCGGCGCTGCACACGACGAATGGCTCCGTACCCGTAAATATTTGACGACAATTTGATCTGTACGAGTCGGGACTTAAATCCCCCCCGAGGATACGGACGAAAGCGGCTTACGGAAGCTCCGTCGTTCGTGGCTTTCGACCCGTCCTCCTCTCATCATCGGGCTTACACGTCTCGGAGACTCGCGGAAAATATATATCGCGAATATCGATAGACAACACGGGTGTTGTATCGCGCGAGTAACATTGTCCGAGTTGCTCTGCCAATGTATATCTATATCCTAATAAGCCTCAATAATAACGCAAAATCGCATTCTCCCGGATCAGTCAATTGACGTTGCAGTCAATAGAACACCAATAACAATAGTTAGTATTGCGGCCAAATATCGTTTTCTGCTGCAACCGATCAGATTCAGGCTTTATACCGATAGATATATTTTGTACGCGTCAATAATAATATTGACACGCATTAACCCTGGTATAACAGTGTTATAGCATTACATAATAACAGAACGACGCTGTCATAATACGCTACATGCAATTGTTTGCTTGTTGTTAAGCTAAAACGATAAATTGTTTCTTAGACGAAATATTCTCTCTCCCAGAAATATATATATTGGTTCGAGATATAAAGATGGAACCGAAAAAGAGGGGAGAGGAGAGTGTCTCGCCATTACACGACGCGCGGTCAATAAAGGTTGCGTTTATTGCATCCAAAGCGGCACTCGTTTGTCCCTAACATTAATACGATTTGTTCCCGGTGCATTTTACTCCCCCCAGGAGACAGATTAACTCGCTCGAAGGGAGACAAGGAGGACATTCCGATAGCATGTTCGGCCGCGTCGCGCGCGTGCCTAGGCTCTTCGTTTCCGCTCCCTCGTTCTCCACTTACGTCGTTAAAGTGCGCATCCGACTGCATCGCGGGGAACGGGGCCATGCCAGGAGAGACCGAGGGAGAGACGACAGAGGGAGAGAAAGCGCATTAACATACCTGCAATATGCATGCGAGGTGGTGCACTCGTCCGATTCGACGTTGCTGCGCGTGCGGGGGCTTACACAGGAATATTCGCGTTAATTCAAAGCGATGGTATGCGCCCGCCGCGGATTAATATATTCCGGATTATCCGTCTGTGTTTGCGTTAATGCTCGCGCCGTTGGGTTAGTTAAATATGTAAATATAAGCGGCGTGCGCGCAGCCACGCCGGACGTTACCCCTGGTTACAACGTCGACGTGCGACGGAATGACGAATAAGGTTGATAGCAACCGGTGCTTCGTGAAAAATACACGACGTGGCGAAGGATCGGATATCGATGCGAATTATATATTAAAAGTCCCGCGTATATTCTCCGTCAAAAATACCACCTACGAGAAATGAAAAACTGCCAACTTCTTTTTTTTTTGCGATTCAAATACCGCGCGCCGGAGAGTGAAAACACTCGCGAAATTTTTAACTAGATACCCGAGGCAGCATATTCTTGGGCTCATTCTTTCAAATAATGTATGCTAAAATGCGCGATTCAGATGGTTTAAAATTTGGTATGTCAATATGATCTCCATGGAACGAAACAGGAACGCAGCGCGGGTGCGCGCGATGCTCGCGTTACAGTTTCGAATTAAATTTTTCTTCCCTTTCGCACACGTATTAATCATCGTAGCGATACATTTATCTTCGAAGAACGAGAGTATTAAGCCTTCTGTAAGTAATAAAGGAAGGATTACGCGGTACGTAATGGAAAATGTCGGTTGCGCAACGTCTTTCGGGGGAAAGCGGTAACAAAAGAAAACTGCAATTCTCTCGCCGCTATTATTAACATCAACCCAGCGCCCAATGTTGCTCGCATCAGAGTAATATTCATTACGAATACATTTCGCAGTTAACGTGTAATTCGCTTGGAGCAATTCTCATGATTAACTCAAGTTACATTTAAATGTCGAGGAAGATAACCACGTGTTACGTTATGTCCTATAAAAAATTCTTTGCTATTCCATAGAACACGGAAATAACAAAGAAATTTATTTAACCAAAGCTGGCGCTAAACGACGTTATTGCAGTCCGGAGTAAGAGCAATTCGCGCGTGGTGAAAAAGCGGCGGAACGAAAAGAAGAAGCTGCGCGACGTTGATCGTTGCCCGCGAGAGAAAGGGGACAAAAGGAAAGAACGAGAAGGGTTTTAGAGCGCGGGGGAGGGTTGGAAACCCTCGGGCGGCGCAACCGGGTTTATTCACAGCGCGCGCGAACGAACCCGACGAAGCCCAGATATTAATTTTCTCGATGTATATGGATGAGTACTGACTAGGCCACAGGTTGCGGGGGATGCGGATGGAAGACGGACAAAGGTGGAGGACTGGTGGCAAGAGGAAGGAAGCAGCGACGGTGATGGTGGACGTACCTGCGTAACGACGAGCGCAGAGAGGGCAGAACGAGGGGACGGGGAATGATGCGGCTGTGCACCACCGCCGTCGCCGCCGCCGGGAGGTGTTCGTTCAGAACGGCGAAGGGTGGCTAAATTGCTATCGATCTTCCAGCCACGTAAATATCGTTTACCTTGCAGCACCCATCTCTCGAGCCTTTCGCATTCATCCCCGCTCCCCCTCCGCTCTCGCATGTTCAGCTTCGCGTTCCCATCTGCCTCCCCCGCCCCTCCCCCACACTGTCGACGCATTACGCGAATATGCGTTATCAGTTTGATGGAGATCCCCGGCTTTTCGTATCACCGATTCTGATAGCTCGACCGGTCGATCGGTTAATCCCTCGCGTTCGCGTATCTTCCAGCGTGCCAAAATTCGGCGCCGGTATCGGGTCGAGCGTTTTTAATGCTCGATTCTCGCATCACTGCGAAAGTCTCGCGCCAATTCGACACGTTGCACCTCGTACATGTAAATGTATCGAACGTTGAATGATAGAATATTTTCTGACAAATATACGGGAAAGAGAGAAATATTGGGAAAGGAGATGTAATCGTTTAATAACTGCTTGAAAAATAATTATGAAATAATACGCGAAAAATATTACTTTTTTTTTTAGTCGAGTTTTTCGCTAATGACACGAATTGAAATAATAATTGCAAAATGATGCCACTCAAGAGCGCACGAAATTGGTGTACGGTAACGCCGAGTGCACGCATCTATCCAACGACCGCCTCTGGTTTTCGTCCGCCCCCGCTGCAGGATATAATTTCATTAAAAGCATCATATTTCAGCGTTCGGTAAATAGAACCGCTTATTTTACGGTAGACATAAACGCGCTCGTTTATCGTGCGGATCAGCCGAAACAGCGTTTCGGTATCGTATCGAAATTGCGCGCGTGAATGCGGATGCGAACGCACTCCGGGTGATACCCGAGTTCTTGCAAATTTTATCCCGCTATGAAAGAGAGCGGAAAAAAAAGAGTGGAATGCGTTTAATTATAAGCGACGCCGGCTCCTCTCGCGTTTATTCGCGCCCGTAATTACTCGTCGCGCCGATCCCCATTTGCGCGAATTTGCGGAATTCGATGTAATCATCGATTCGACGGGGATCCGAGAATAATTAATGAAAACTCGGTATTCGACAAGCCGGTTGCGAATTAGGGAATGCGTTCTTCCCGTCGATTAAACGCAGAAGATTGTAAAAGGATCCGCATTGTCGGCCGTTCTCCCAGCGATGACCGGCGTCCACACGATTTAACGGCGAACGTTCACAATGCGAAACAGTGCAAAAATTCAATGACAATTTTTAGTACTGAAATACATTCCTCTCTATTCAGACAAGTATTGAAAAAGAATTTCGCAAAATTATCGAAACCGCAGGAAGCTTCTTCTTCTTCTTCTTACTTATCGCGTCGAAGCAGCTGCACCGCGCGCGATATATAGTATGTCGCGTATTTGTTCTCCGTAGCTCTTCTCGAAATTTAATCGAAAATCGAAGGACACACGGCGCGCGTTATCGGCTCGCACAGTCTTGAAACAACAGCGCTTGTGTGTCAAGTTTAAAGCTCGTTTTATCAGCGTTCGCGCATTTTTTTTCCGCACGTGTCGTTCTCGCGCGGCCGATATCCGACGAACCAAAAGGGGATGACGAAGGGTCATCCCTGACGCGCGCGAAATCGCGCCAACCGCGAAGGTTACCACCGAGGGCGCAGCCGTACAGCGCGTAGGATATGCAAATTGTATTAAGTCTCCCGCGGCCGTTGGTGGCGGTCGTATCTTCTGTATCGCAGTCGCCCGAGAGTGGTATTACGAAACTTAAGCCGTAGCGCACAAGTGTCGCGTTACGAGTCCGACCCCGGGAGCACGGCTCCGGCATCCTCTCTCCGCCTTTGTGCGACCTAAGCCGGCGCCATTATCTTGGCCGTATCCTCGGTCCCCCCCCCCTCTCTCTCTCTCTCTCTTTCACGCTGTCTCTTTCCCTAGAATTTAAACTTAGCACCCCTTTGCACATCCCCGTCATGGCAACCACGAAATCTCCACGAAATCCTTCTCGACTATACCGTCGATCCCCGATGGTCTCTGTCTTTACAGCGCTCTTCCTCGTCACGCGAGCAAGTTCGCCGCTTAATTAACCCTCGCACGGCTAAAGCGACCACTATTTATATATCGCGGCGAAAATGCCGACACTGTTCTTCGTTTCCCGTGTGAATATAATTATAGAACGTACGCGCCGGTAGCTAAGATTGCGCGAAAAACGATTATCTGTTTTACACATATAAATGTGTAAGTAGAATTATAAGATAAGCCTATAATTATAATTTAGCGTTTAGTTACGCGAGTACTAACAATAAGCTAAAACAAATCGATCTACTATCATGTATTATGATGCGTTCGCGAGTTACTCAACTTAATATCTTTTTCGATCGTAACGTCAGGATTCCCGGTACGAAGCAATTTCCGATCCGACTCGCCTTCACAAAAGCAGAGCTAATCATCGCAGACACGCGCACCGGTAATCACGTTCACGGTCCAATAATCATACCGTTATAATTAACGCGCCGCAATTAAGGCGGTTTCGTAGGACGGATGACAATCGAGCCGTGATTGTCGATTAAACATTTTCGCATCGATGCAGCGACACAATTTCCGAGGCTGCGCGACGCCAGCCTCCACCCCGGACGACCGTCCTTCTCTCGCGAAGGGTTGGCTCGTTAGTTCGCGCGGCGCGCGGGGTCTAAAAGCGCCTTTTAACATCCTCCATCTACGCGCCGTCGGATTTCGCACCGGCAGAACTCACGGAGCCAATTTTCGAGCTCGAGCGACCGTGAAACGTATTCAGATTCTGTGCGAGCGCTGTACGTACCTCGAAATGGACAATGTGCTATTTCTTTTCGTTGACAGTTATCGGTAGCTTATTGCACTCCATTTTTAACGCAAAAAATGCAATTACGAATTGTGCGATTATTAATATTTTTAAATGTGTGTGTGTGTGTGTGTGTGTGTGTGTGTGTGTGTGTGTGTGTGTGTGTGTGTGTGTGTCGCCCCAGTATATTATGTATTTCAATATATTTGCAAAAGTCCTATTTTTTTTCAGATTCTCTCTTTCTAATAAAAATTTAAATAGTTAGAACGACATTGTTAATATTGAATCGCTTCTCAAATGATACTCTTACGAGTTTGCAAAAGTTGCAAAAAGTTTAGAGGATACGCGATCGCAATATATGCATAATTGATTCACATATTAAACATTCATTGAACGGGCTCTCCAGACGAAGTCTGAACGATTCACAGAGAGTCGCGGTCTGACATCGATCGTTTATGAAAGCCGGCCGAAGGCGTTCAATGATATCGTTGCCAATCGCTAACGAGTGCTACAGTATAATAACATTTTTCGCACCTCGGAGCGCGCAAATGGCATTTCGGTAATTAAACGCACGCGCACACGCGGCGGCGATCGCGTTGATGAAGCAATTTTATCGGGCGACCCGCATTTCTATACCGTTGACGCAACGATAGAGAAAGGGGGAGCCAACGAGAGAGAGAGAGAGAGAGAGAGAGAGAGAGAGAGAGAGAGAGAGAACAGTGGAAAGATCGAAAAAACGAGTGGGGCCAACGAGATGATAGAGCTCCTACCAAACTAGCAAATTGGGGAAGTAAATCGTGCGGGATACCCCACAGCCCGTTAGCCGCGTACACGTGTATGGCGGCAGGTGGATGAAACATATGTAGGTGTACTCGTGGCACGTGTATGTGTGTGTATATGTGTGTTTGCGCAAAGAGAGACGGAGGCGGAGGAAATCCGTAACGAACTTCGCGCAATAAGAATTGCAAGTAACGCGCGGCCGCTGGTATTATTTCGGTAGCGAAGTCAATTTGCAATCAGCGGTGCAGCCGTTTCTCCCCTCGTTTCGTCTTCCTCCCCCCCCCCTCTCCTTGCCCATCCACTATCTCGTGCCAACGAAGAAAGAAGGGTACACCCTGTATTTACCATAATGCGATAAGAGGCGAAGGGTACCGTACATTTAAATGAGTCTGGGTTTTCTCTCCCTGCGTCAGGATCTTTTTCCTCGTCCTTTCTCTCTCTCCGGGCACTTCCTTATTTCCTTAAACAGTTGCCAGCCGCGCAAAATCCCTGTAAAACTCGGAGAAAAGTGGATTTTCCTACTCCCCGAAATTGCTTGCGAATGTGTTCATTCGAATGCGACTAATGAGGACTTCAGAAACGTAATCCTGTTCTGCACTTCTCGCCGATATGCAAGTTCGTGAAGGATTACCGAAAATACACACAGAAAAATATCATTTTCGTGTTATCTAAGAAAAACCATTACTCAATTTTTAATTTTTTTCTTTTAAGCAACGATTATCTTTGCAAAGAATATTTTCTTGACAATAATTTAAAAATGTGCTCATCATTTGATTGAAGTAAGTATATATATTTCATACAAGTTCATACATCCGCAAATCCATCATAAGTTCATCCTAAAATATCAAATTTATTCAAAATATATTCTGAATCCTAGTAATTTAACTTCGAACAAGAATATTTCTTTCTCTACAGAAAGAATGATTCTTTTTCTAAAAAGGAATGTCTTTTTTATATAACAATAGATTTTTCTAAAATTGGCGATGACTTATATTTTAAGATAATTATTCAAGAAAATATTCTTTGTTAACGATAATCGTTACTGAAAGAAAAACATAAATTAAGTAAACTTTCTTGTTAAATAACTTTTCTTGGAATTTTTTGTGTACATCATGTAGCATATACAAATATAATATTTAAATATTATGACGTACAGGCATCGTCAAAAACTAATTTCTAACTTTTTGAAGATAAAATTCTACTGATACGCCATTCAATGACATTTTACTACGGCCAGCTAAGAAAAAATTTACAAGGTGAAAACGAAGAGAGGAAAAATATTTTTACCGCATTCTTTCATCGCCCTCAGACGTCGAAGAGAAATTAAGTGGAACTTACGTTCTCTAAAGCGGATCAGTACACACGTTAAGCCACGTCAGACTGTTTACGAGTGGATCTCTCTTTCGAGAGCGAAAGAAGTTTCGTTAAAGATTCCGTCTGTCAACTTCGCTTACTATAACTCGCTCGGAGCTGTTGAAGCAGCTTTTTTACTTCCTCTTTTTTGACGAACTTTCTCTATCATTTTTTCTGCCTGCTACCGACTCGCAACAGAAAACATTTATTTATCTTAAAGAGTTTTTCTATAAAGTAGAGTTTTTAAAATACAGCTTTCAAAAAATATAATTAACCTAAATTTACAACGTACACAAGAAAAATGTTTTGATACAACAAGTCTATACAAAATGCACTAAAATTACCAATCAGAATTCTAGTTATCGTGATTGAATTATTGATTTTTATAGATACTCAAGAAATTTAACACTTATTGTTAGCAAGCTACATTACGCAACTCCATAACAATTTCAACTGTCTATAAATACTTTAATTGGTTCTTTCTATTTTTCCCCGTAATGTTGATTGAAAAACAAATTAATTTTTATCTTCCCACCTTTTACCTTCTCCCAATAATTTACATTTTAGTGGCGTGTAAAGCACAAGCCATAACAGGTGCACTTAAGCGCGATGTAACGAAATGACCCCGTAGAATAGATCGTAGGTATAGAAAGCACTGCTTAGAAATGGCCACATGCATGCCAAATGTAACTGAGGTATCATAAACGAGCCCATTTAACGAGGTAGGATATGAGCTTGAGGGGGGGATATAAAGTGACGTGGGGAACAGGAGGTGGGTGACCGAATTCGAAGATATTTGAATTCTTGAATGCGGAGAGTCACCCCCACCCCGCCACCCCTGCGACCTCTACGGGTTTGCCTATCGAGATAACTTCGCCATTTGCCTAAAGCGCCTCGCGTTATGAATGCCTCGCGATCGCATGAAAGAAAGTACGCACCTACTTGCCACCTTACGTCCATAAAAATGGGTCATAATTCCGCGATGGTCGCATTTGAATAAATTCAAATCTCGAAAATTTATAAGTTATTCGAATAATAAGTTTAATCACACCCATTTCTAGGATAAGATTTAGACAATAATATAATAATAGTAAAAAATATGCCTTAACGTATCGTCAGAAGAAAGACTTCAATTTAAAATAAAACATCGTGACAAATGCTCCATTTCGAGCAGCAAAATTTGTTTTAGACATATATATAGAGATCGGATTACTCGATATGTATTTTATACTATGTACGATAAAGTATACATATATATGCACAGATTTACGTAGGACAGTGTCAAATTGGCGGCCAAAGTATACATGAGTCGCACATGTACGAACGCATGGATCAAGTCTTTATCGTGACAGCCGGTGGAGCGAGGATGGATAGTAAGGGATGCGAGTCCTCAGAGAGGATTTGAGTGGCCAATTTGTCTGGAGCGATCTACCCATTCTCCTGATAACAACATATCAATGACGATAACGGTGGAGCCCCGTATTCATCCAATCGAATTACTAAAGAGACTCTCTTCTAATGTATTGGCAAGGATACTATACTAGACTTGCGTGCGATCAATAATCTAAAGAAGTTCAATAACATTAACGTAAACGTATTTTTTCCAACGCAAGAAAATTCTTTTATCGTGCAGCTTGCCAAGAGAACGTTTTTACGTCCTACGATTCTGAAAAATGACGTCTCCGGCATTCAAGGCTTTCAAGATATTTCGAAAAGGACGGTGTGCGAGAGAAAGAAAGACTGAGAGAGAAAGAAAGACAATGAGACCTTTGGTCTTTCTTTCTCTTTCAGACGCGCACACTTGTTATTACAAAACGGCATTATCTTGTTATTGCAAAAATGTAATTCTCAGTCGCACAGAATTTCAATTATATCTACGCAAATCTGGGCACATTCACACGCGCGTTCTCGAGGGTCTTTTCCATAATCATCGTTCGCGCGGGAGGACGAGCGTGTCTCGCTGTGCAGCGCGGATCACGCAGGTCTCGCGCCAGTTATGCAACGAGCATTAATTAAATCGAGCAGGTCGTGTAGAAGAGGGAGGGAGTGGCTCGGCATCCCTTTGAGCTTGCGGCAGTCACTATCGCAAATTAAAGTCCGGTTTGGCGCGCGTGAAAATAATTCCGTGCGCTCGCGGACGCGGATTCCGCGCGCTCGGCCGGGTCTCCATTCGGAATATTTATTCGGCGAGCCGGATTTATCGTTTGCCCCCTCATCCCTCCCCGTCCCACCCCCGCCGCCCCTCGGATATGTATGTGTGTCGCTCGGATATCGCATCCTGTATGGGAATGCACGCCCGTGGACACGTACTTGGGATAATCCTCTCGAAAACATCAAAGGATGCCCGAACGCGCCCGATTCTTTCGCAATTTCAACGGCATGCGGCGTAATGCCGTTCTTTGACTCGCTATTCTCGTGAAATGGCGCGCATCATCTTTTGTCCACCGATCTAATGAATTAATTTCGTTGTTGTCTGGAATTTCGTAACTATAATTCTTTGTCAATCTTACGACACAATTCTCCCCTGAATTCTTCGCTGAAAACAATAATCGAATCCCTTTTAATCGCGCTATAAGTTAACGTCGTCTAAAATATTTAAGGGCGCACTTATATAAGCTAGGAATAAATTCGTACGCTAATCGGCAATTTCTCCTCCGTGACAAGATAACTAACGAGACAGCTCACTTATTATACATGTCGTACTCGTCACAGGAAATCGCCGCGTAATAGCCCCGGATATCCATCGCACGATCTCCACATGAACTTTCCCCGTCGTCGTAAAGTCTCGTTAAAATAAATCCGAGATTAAACGTTTGGTGTTCGTAAGCGCGCCGTTCGTTCCGATCTCGGGGAAAAGAGTCGCGGCTAAATAAACGCCGTAACGAGCAGCAGGGCAATGGTAATGACGCGGTGGACTTTATCGCGCCGATGGAGAACCCGTGAATTTTCATTAGGCCGACGTGGCCTGGGAAAGCTCCGGGCGGCGCACTTCCACCTCTCTCTCTCTTCTCTTTTCCCATCGCGTCGCATTCGGACCCCGTCGCCGCGCCGCACCACCCCGTCGCTGCGCCGGGTCGGACTCTTTTTGTCCGATCTCTCGGTCGTCCGCAACCTCGGTACACTTAATCAACTCTCGTTACGGTCTAATGGCTTAATACCGTGCAGATAGCTTTGTCCGCGGATACATGAGAATCTCCTGGCCGCGGGTTAATACAAATTTAAACCGCGACGACGCTCTCTTTATCGGGAGTTCAAATCAGACGGAACGGGATTTCCAACTTGTTCTCCTACTGCCGCGACTACCGCCGTAGTTGTCCAACGAGCTCGGTTGCTCGGCGCTTGCTGCAGCTAAACTTGTCGTCTAACAATCCACGCAATGGAATCTCGATAATTGGCTCAGCGCGATACCCGCTTGCTCACCTTGCAGTAACGTAAATCCCCATGTTGCTAATAAAATATCATTATTTGCGAGCCCTACTTAACAAAATTCGTCATTAAAAAGATATCAAGTCAGAGGATAGAGATTCAGATATTTCTATTCTAGGAGAGAAAGAGAAAAAAAAACAGTGAAACTTCTAACTCAATTATGAAAGTCTATTGAAACATATTTGGATATGCCGGAATGCATAATACGCGTTCTAGCGTAGAAATATCGTTCTACCTCATTCAAACTCCTATTCGCCTTAGTTTTGCATAAATTTTAACGGTCGAGTTGTACTAGCGAAATAGCGATCATGCTTCCCATTAGCCAGACTTATTTGGCAAAGTAGGGACTCCTGCCGAATATTATTCGTGACGATCGATATAATGGGAGAGGGAGGGGGGGTTGGTTTCCGTTCTTTTGTGGCGTCCCGCAACGAAGCGTGGAATACCGTTGTTAGCGGCGCGCGGAATATTCATGTATGCGCAAAGTGCACGTGAAATATAACGACGGCAATCAAATTTTGCTGCCGCAACAGCGGAGTGTGCGACCGCGAGAAAAATTCGAGATAAAAGAGCGTACGAAGGATTACCCGTTGGCGTTCGGTATGACCACGGTTATCAGGTTGTTGAAAAAAATTGCTTTGTGGCTTCACATGGAAATCGATATTCGGGCCTATTAACCACCGCAAAAGAAAAAGAAAAAAGAACGAGGTCGTTTATGAAACGTAAAGAACCCCAAAACAGATTAACGAGATTACAGAACTGTAACTGTGTCAGCGGGTATGTTAGTTAGTTAAGGTCACTGTGTTTGAATAACTGCACGCTGCCACGCACGCTATCGATCGTCGTCACAAGCTTAAACAGATCATGGATTATACGTAATTAACGTATGATTACTGCGACGACCTCCGTCACCGTGCTCAAGAGAATTTCTGTGACAGCCATCAAGGGACTCGGCGCAAATCGATCCGATAATCGCGAGATCGCCACCGGTCCCCTGCGGAATATGAACTTAACGAGGGCACCGAGAACGATAAACCGCCAATTCGGGTTGCCGATCGTCATCAAGTATCAGATCGCCGCGACCGCGATCCTGGAAGATCTGATCGCGGGGATTCACGACAGAATTCAATATCCAGAATGCACAAACGGATAGCAGTCTCCAGTTTCATCGTGTGCCCATATCAATATTGACTTGACGCTACTGCCGCTAATACTGACAATCCGTAACCATTATGTAAGCCGTTATATAAGATCAGAAACTAAATCTGTTTGAAGATTACACGTTCCCGTACGTATATCGACAAGTCGGCCGCTAACGCCCCCGGCAAGCAAAAACGCATCTTCGAACGTGAATGACGGAAGAAAGTCAGGATGAAACAAGGAGACAGCAAACGTGTCAACAAATTCAAATTTTCAAGTCTGTTTTCAATGGCAGAAGAAAACTTTTATATTTTTAATAAATTGTAATAAATTTTGTATGACAAATTAATTTTCTACATTTTAAATATAGTAGTAAATAATATCCAAACGAAGAACTTTCTTTGTACCCATTTATTCTTTTCCTTAAAATATTATAAATTCGCAAATTTCTTTAATTTACCGTAAAAACCTCTTCTGTGTAAGTTAAAAGTTACAGGTTGAATGGTTTCATAACTGAGACTGATTACAGATAAACGTACAAATTAAAATACAATTAGCTGTGAGTAATTAATAAAATAAAAAATATAATATGCACTCATAATTGACTCCTATTAGCAACATTTAATTATTAATACTACAGTTAAAAAAATATGCTTGATAATCAAGGAAAAATACATTTTATTCAACTTCGTCAAAAAAAATGTAAGAATGAAACTAACACATCGTTCAATAAGTCCCGAGACTAACCCAGAGATAACGCTAGTAGTACCAAGCTGGCCACGTTTCCCTAGAATGCGAACCTTCACATGAAACGTGTACAAATTTCACGTCGATCGGACCACAAACAGCTGAGTAATAGATGTCATAAAAGCGAAAGTGATACAGTTTCGCATATATACGACAAATATATGCGCATGTGTAATACGACATATAAATAAATTCGAGCATAATTACGAGAGAACGTAGTTGCGTCGTATACACGTCGATGCGTCTTTGACTGAATGACAGACGTTACGGTTGACGAGATAACGAGGGAGCATACTTTTTGCGCGTGTCTCGTTATTTTCGGATTAATCTCGCGAAGCTCGGAAGAGGGAAGAATTCAGCGAATCGCACCAGAGTAGCGAAAAGGGAAGACAGAAAAGGGCGGACGTAGGGGGAGCAGAGGATGCAGATTCACTCGCGTGTACAAACTTTAATTTACGACGTAATTCCGGGGGAAATTTTGCAGACTAATTTCCCACCGTGCAACCCGGGCTGTCCTTTATGTTGAGCACCGAACCCCATCCTGCCTTTTCTCTTGTCAGCATCGCGCTTTCTTCTAACGAGTAAACGCGATAATCCGCCGTTGCGTTGGCCTAGCACGAATTTCAACGATCCGCCTCTATGGCGGAATCAACGCAATATACCGTCACATTTACATATTAAAGTATAAACTAAATATATAAAACATAATGCGCGCAAAGAAGAGGGATAAGAGACGTATGAAGAAATAGTGATAACAGTTTCTCGCGTGAGAAAAAGCAACGATGATGTACTTCGAAATTAACTGTATTACTATATATTGTGTTAAAAGGCATCCCGTAGAATTATTCTTTCTTCAAGAATTATTCTTTCTTAAATATTCTATATTTAGGAAATAAAAGTTTTATATTCTACAGTCGTGTGTCAATTACGCCTTGCAAAATATGACACGCGTTTGATGAAAAACTCTCGCGCAGTACAATTCTCTCCAAGACACTCGGATTACGAAGAAGGTTTACCACGAATCGCGAAAACCGCAGGGGCACGAATACGGCATGTCGAGTCGCGATGAAAAAGGCTATTGTAAAAAAAAAAAAGTAATCGTGGCGGCAAAAACACGCGTCCGACACGTCGAGGCGGCCGCGCTCTCTGCCCTTTGATCCCTTTTTAGTTAGTGACCGCGGGCACGATCGGTGCTAAAAGCGCGCCCTGAATATATACGGGTGGCTTGTTCGCCAGTGCGGCGCCTTTATCTCTCGGTCGGAAACACACTGGCCGGGGGATCGACCGGGATGCACCACCGTGAGACATGCACGCCGGCCCTACCGGGGGTATAAATTGCAAGCACCGTTGGTCCTTTTATTATTTTCGACGCGGCCCGCCGTCGGCTATGTGGGCGAAATCGATTCATTCGTTCGTTCGTTCGTTCATTCGTTCGTTCGGCATGTAGCCGTATCGCGGATAAACATTTGGTTTACCTAACTCATCGTATCATCCTTGTTATTTTTCGGCCGTCGCAGCGTTTCTCCGTATTTCGACTTCATACCGAAAGAAAATAGACGGAACTCGTACCGCTGAGAAGCCGCGCGGCGCAAATTCTCGTACGGGAAACGAGACGGGATCCCCGATGCCCGGTTATCACTGTCTGCGATAACATCCACGACGTTTGCCGTCTCAGCCGGTCAACGGAATATTGAGAAAGTTCCACGCGAACAAAGTCTAATTCTTATATGCGAAATACCGCTTCGCAGAATAAACTCGCCGAGAGAGGGATATCGCTCGCGATTATCCTTCGCATAAAAATTCAAGTTCATACAACCGTGTCTGCCTTGAAGGAAACTTGTCATTCCCGCTCCGGTCATGTTCATAGCGGCGTGTATGACGCTGCGAGAATTTATTCCGCCTGTTTGCAGTTCCGCGCACGTGCGCTTCCACAGCCTCCGCTCTATGTGCGTGGCCTCTACACGTATACCAGACACGTGCAAAGCCCGGGGTCGTGGCAGTTGCCGGTTATGGGGTGTAGCTGGCATGCAGTCAAACAGCATTCATAATTTACGTAGTTTCGTCCGCGACGGGGAGCACCGAGCCACATAGCCGGATATCACAACAATTTCACTGTGCGCTGCATTCCGCCCTAAAAGGCCCCAGCTGTCATCCCACGATCCGGTCGTCTCGTCACAACGAAATATCAAATAGATCCGGCACAAAACGCGCACGATCATTTATCAATAAATATTCATCGCGCATCATAAATCATTGCGACTGGGTTATTCACACTTATTCCGTTGCAAACGCCAAACCTACAAGCGCAATGACGTGAATTGAAGCGCTGAGACCGGCATGGAGATACACAATGGCTTTACTTGATAAATATTCTTGATGTAAGTAAGAAATATACATAACACTTGTTTTTTTTTTTAATAACATAATAAGGGATGTGTATTCTTTCGTATTAATTTGTCTCCAAACTCGTTATAAATTTGATATCAATTTTTACAGCAAAATTGAGACCCTAGTTTATTGACCAATCATGTTTGAAAATGCTAAGCGTTTCATTAATTATGTACCGTAGTTTTATATAAGAAATAAGTTTTACACAGTTTTTTATATGAAGCTTTATATAAAACTGTAAAAATAAGCATAAAAAATCGCGGAGAGTTGAAATTACGTGATTTAATATTACAATAAATCGCCCAAGATCGTCGCATATAATACCGTAACATTTTCAGGATAAATTAAAACTAAATATACTATATAAGAATGTTAAAATTATAATTAATACATTTTATTAAAATTGTAATTTAATATTCGAAATTTACTCTAGGATTCTAAAATAGTTGACATTTGATCTCTCCTTGAGATGCAAATAAATTTATAAAAATTAATTTATTCACAATTTAAATAACTATAAGTTTCAGAAAACAATTATGTAAAACTTGAGAATTTGCATAATAAAATATCGCGATAAATGGCGTTTGCAATTATACGCAACAAATACTGGTGACCGCAGTATTTTTAAGACTGCTCGAGATTTCAACTGAGATTGAACGAGTGTCGGACGACGGGTTTCGCGCACAATTTGCCCAGTCAATCGCGATAAATGGGAAAATCGGCGTTTTAGACCAATAACACTCCACGGGACACGTGACGCAATTTCATGAGGAATGGAACTGCGCATGAACAAGCAACGTGGCTGCTAAACGAATTCTCCACGTTGTAGATCGCAAGCTGTTGGGGCAAAACGTGATTGGGGCAAAAGAGAGTTTCGCAGTGTACAACATCGCCCTGAGGAAAAGCGGGAAAAGGAAGGATCAAAGGGAGACGAGTGCGAAATTTTCAGACGTCGCAACAACGAATTTTGCAAACGCAGAAGATTTGAACCGCTGCTTCTTAAAGCCGAATCAGCATTGTTACGAACGTGAAATTTGCGTGGATTTAACGAAATAAGGGATAACACACGTTGCTGCTTAAAACTAGTTCACCAGGAAATGTTTGCGTACGTGATGAAATTTTCTACATAGAGAAAATTTAGTGTATGTACAGTCTCGTGAATTATCACGAGACCTTTAAGTTTTTTTTTATATTTATACATGAAAAAGTTTAATGAGGCTCTTTTTTCAGAAAACATCAACTGTCGTCGACTACACAATTTCTGATTTATTTCACACTCACACTCGTCCTCGAATTCATGGAGTGTGAAGTTCGAATTATATGAGAGCGCGTTGCTCACGCACTTTACACCGAAAGTCGCAGCGACACGGCAACGCGATTTACCTGGAGGCATTCGCTCCGACAATATTAAAAGGAGCAGTCCCTTGTGAAAAGCACGATAACGATGGTGCGCGTACCTGGGGCAAAGAGGGAGAAGGAGGTAAAGGAAGTGTAGAAAAGGATGGGCGATCCGGATTGTCCTGAGTAGGAAAACGGCCGAAAGTTCTGCATGTTCGGCTCGCAGCAGTTTAAGTTTCCGCGGGGCGCCGAAGTTATAACGAGAATTGCTTTCTCTCGTTCTCTCTCTCTCTTTCTCCCTCGCTGTAAAGTTTTCCACCTTCGAGTTCCACTGAGCGCACATACCTTTCCCCATTTTTCTCACTCTCCCTCTCTCTTGCTCCCGCCATTTTTCCCCACTTTTTCTCTTTCTCTCGTCTCTATTTATGTGGCACACTCCACCGCGGAATTGTTCGCGTGCATACGCCCGCTGTGCTGCGTCCCCGTGCTCGCCCCCGTGTAAGCCGTGTACATCGCGGGCATTTTTTCCAAATGCGAAACACAGTCTCCTCTCTCGTCCCTTCTCCTTTCGAGTCCTCTCTTGCCGCCTCGCTCGTTCCCACTGCCTTTCTTCGCGTCGGATATTCGTACGGCGAGAATAAAACGCTGGCATATTTCAGACTTATTGCCCCCTCGCGCTCGCCGAGTATTCTCGGCTCCTTTATTGCGCCTAGTTTCATTCTTTTCCGGTTTACGGTATTACCGCAACGGTATTACACGCGTTTCAGCGTTCTTATCCCCGTCCTTGAGCACGCAACATCGCTCGATCTTGCGGTTCTACCGTTTTGCGATTCCTCGAGGTATTTATCTATGGCATTTTTAGTTCGCTTGTACATTGCAAATAAATATTCTTCATATTAAAAAATATTAAAACTATTTCATTACAAATATCCCACTTTTAAGTGTACTTTCTCTACTCAGTTTGAAATATATCTTAAAAACTTTATTAACGCATTATTTCTTCGAGTCTTTTGAACTAGATTCGACAATACAGAAACAACAGAGAAAATCAAAGAGCAATAATATTTTTCTTAGAAAATAAAATCTCACGATGTTTTCGATATTACTTCTTATATTTTTTGTTAAATAATACTAAACACATAAATAATGATAACTTTGATGGAGCGGTTTGTGTTATTTTTTTCGTTAAAAAAATATTTCAAGAATAATAATACTATTATTTTTTTTAGAAATTCAATTTTATATATGCCATACGTTTCAAATGATTTTGAAATTTTTTCACGATTACTATCAGATAGAATATATCTCGATAAACAATAATATAATATTTCTAAAGAAAAAAAGTTATAATTATATTTAACAAATCTTTTTTGTGCTTTTTCTTCCACAATAAATAATTTTAATAATAAAATTACTTATGCAAATATTACGCAATAAAAAATTCAAATTATTGTTAAGTTACCAACTTCTTTCGACTTCGAAATACGTTCTGTTAATACTCTCCAGAGCAGTTAATAGTTTGTTTCCGTATTATCGTTATCCAGCACACAGCTCGGATTAATTTCAATGTGTCTGATTATTGATACTGTCGCATTACTGTGGAAACCCTATTACACTGTCAGACTGTCGCTTAAGTACCGAATGGTACTTTGGGTAAGGCTCCCAATAATCGATACTGTGAATGGTTGGAATGGTTTCGACCCTTTGACCCGCATTGATCCACAAGGATATTGTTGCCATTTGTCAAATCTTGCGTTATTCAATAATCAAGAACGAGGAATTCGTAATTCGTTTGGAAGATAATCATCCGAGTTGCGTTCACTTGACATCGAAGGCACAAAATTCTAAAATTTTATTTGTACTTTTAAACGCAGACAAATTGAGTTCTCTCTTAATAAAGGAAGTATTATAATTACAAGAGTTAAAGTTGCAATTCCGTTAGATAATTTGAATAGCAATGATCAAATTTTCTAGTTTCTCTCTTCTCTCTCTCATCTTTTATTACCAATTAAATTTCACCCGCAGTTTTCTGATTTCTGTGATAATCAGCGAGTCAAGCTGCTCCAACTTCGAAACTCTGCCATTGTCTTTAATGTCTAGAAGTGATTCGCCGTAACGTCCCGCAGCGAGGATAGGTGCCGCAAGAAGAAGAGAGTCAGGGCGCGGAACGGGCGTGCCCGAGAATAGCGGTGGCGTTTCAAGTAGCATTTCCTTGGCACAAACGACCCTCTTAATCAATCGCTAGCACCTCTCTTCTTCTCCCGACCGTCGCGGCTCTACAGCTCGAGCTGTGCGTGGAGCACCGTCCTCCGCCCCTTGCTGCCGGAAGTCTAAAGCCCCCGTAACAAGCCGCAACTTCGATAAATCTCCCCGCGCCGTCTTTCTTTCCCCGAGAGCCGCGATTCCGCGGCATTAGCAAGAACGAAAGGAGAAAGGCGAGCAAAAGATATATCTTGGGTCGATTTCGGTGAAGACGCTCGAGGGATACGATACGAAAAGGGGGGCAGTGGTGAGAGGCGAGGGGGCCGTAGTTCGGGGGGAGGGAAACGGGAGAGGAAGGGGGGAAAAAAACTTATGAAAATCCGGGATTTATGGGGACGTGTGAGCGAGAATCGGGCCGGGCCGCGCCATCGCGGTTCGGCTCTGACAAATCGTCCGGAAGTTAACGTTCTCGATCGTCTCTGGATCGCCTTTCCGCAAAGGCGAATTCCTCCCTCGGTACCCCGCTCGAGGAAGGAAAAAAGAACTTTCGACCCTTTCGATACCCGTATTTCGTATCGAAAGTTTGCATGCGTCTCGCCTCGACGGCAAACGCTTTCGACGAAGTTAAAGTTGTTTCTTTTTTTAAAAGTCGGGAAATCGATAAACGCCACGATATTGGTTTCAAATTCTTATATTTTGTTTTATCGTTTGACTACTTTATAGTTTACGAAAGAAGCATGTTTTCGCAAAATTCACGTCAAAAAGGTCGAAGGTTGGCAAAGTAAAATTGTGACTAAACATTATACACTCAACGCGAATCAATAAATGTGATTTAGATGGGTGTTTAATAGTATAGTTTATGATGATGGATTTTGTCATTAGTCCTGTGCGCGTTGCGCACATTCCTCAAATTAATATAGTAAATTAATATTTTGTTAACAAGAAATTGCCATTTTACATCCAATTTCACGTTCAAACAAATTTCATATTTTGATAAAAAATGTTTGAATTATAAAAAATTTTAAGTAAAATCCTAGTATCTCAGAAAATGTCTTCCTATCACGTTCCATCATATTTTCCGTCGTAAGCAATATCCCAAAGTAAACTTTCCAGATTGATTCTAAGATTCGTCAATTTGATCTGAACTGAAAGAAAGAACAATAGCGATCCGGAATATTTTATGTAGAAAGATAAACACGCCGGAATTTTGTACAAAGTATTTGCCGCGCCATATCACCGAATTCGAAATATAATCTCTGATTGCTGAAAGAGACCCCGGTGCTACGTCTCTCTTGATCTTCGAGCAAGAGAACCCGCGTATTTCTCACGGAACTTCCGTACTGAAGTTCTCCCTATCGGCGACCGTTCGTAAAAAGACCCGACGGAGTAGAATTACCGAAGGAAGGAAGGAAGGAAGGAAGGAACATGAATGCTCCGTCTGAATGGAAAATGGCAACTATAAGGAAAGTCTAAAAGTTTCTAGCTACGGAAAACTGAAAATGGGGAAAGGCTGTGAGTTTAAGCGTCGATATAAACGATTCGGCTTCTTGCTTTCGGCGCTCGAGAAACGATCCAATCCAAATAGTCACCTGCGCCGTTTAGAAGGAAGCAATAATCGTTTGATTCCGTGCGTTTCTATAGTAGGATCCTCGGAGTGCTAGATCCTTTGTTCGTAAGAACGAATAGGATCAAAAAGCTCCTTGTACGCAAAGATAAACGCGACGTCCAGAGATTCAGCGCGCTTCTTTATCCCATTTATACATTGTACTCTCATTTTCTAGTTTTTATTTGATTTTATTTAATGTGCTCGCCAAATCTTGAACCTAATCTGCGCTAAATTACACGACGATTGTATCGCAATAATAATCAATAATTTCCGATTTAAAATTGTAAAAACTGAAAGAATTAAAGAATGAAAGAATTATTTTTCATAGTGTTACTTTCATAGATAAAAATGTCTCAATTTGAGCGTTAAAAAAATCCAAGTTAATAGCATTATCGATTATGTTTGATTACGTTTCAATTGCGTTAAATGGCTTTGTGAATCTCGTCGCCAAAAGCGGCTATTGGCAACACAAGTGGATCGCTTTGTGGGGAAAGTCTCGGATCTGATCACATAAAGCAAGGATTACTCTAATCCATCGAAATAATTCTGCATTAGAGCGCACACACGGGATTGGATACCGGGCTAATCTACTCTGACCAGGAGCGAGTGCTCTTCGAAAACGCGGGAATTAAACGCGATCCCAAAAATATGAGGGAAGCGACCTCCGTTATAATAAATCCCAGAGTAACCAGTAGAAATTTATGCGCCGTATAAGCCAATTATTTATTATACGCCGCCGCGATTCAGGGATAGTCGGGATAGAAATCTCTCTCGCGACCGCAGTGAAAAGAAACAAACGAAATACAGTGGTCGATCTTAATGCGAAAGTACTTGGAAATAAAAAAAAAAAAAAAAAAAAGATTAAATAGTTATTATACTTCAGAAATTGATGTATACGCAATATAGTCTAATACAGTTGCGTGCTATAATCTCATAATATAAAATGCGAATTCATTTTCGCTTTATATTTATAAAACGTTGCCTTCTCATATTGGCATCTGGTTATTAAGACAAAACTTTAATATATCAATGTAATTCAATCAACTTCCGGCTCATAGAACGTTATTTTCGAAAAATTACTTGATCGATCGCAGCAACTTCCATGTCTAACCATCTCCTATGGTATCATAACAAGCGCACTTCTGCACGCGTTTTATGTTTGATCAGTAAGCAAACGTGAAGAAGAGGATAAGAGGTACGTTACCTGCGCCAGCCGCCCCTAGCCTCAGGACTGCATCGCTTTGAAGAGAGATGGAGAGGGTGGCGGTGTCCTCGAGGCGGGCGAGGACTTCTTCAGGAATGTCCTCAGGTTCGCGGAGGCGGAGGGTGACCTCACCTCCGCCTCCGCTACCCTGGCCACCTCCACCCCCGGGACTCGTCGACGCCGAGTACATGAACACAGAACCGTATCCATGTAATGACTGCAGTGGCAGCCTTACGCCGCCCACCTCTCCGACCGGACCCTGAAAATCGAAAGACAAATCGTCGTTATAGAGAGCGAGCTAATAAAAATAATGGTTTTGGTTGCGCAAAATTATTAAATTCTTTGTATCAGATACAAAATATTTTTAATAAAAAATAATTCTTGAAATAAAATAAATTAACTATTCCTTCTTCATCGATTATGTATATTTCTGTCGTTTCTTCGACAACCGTTTAAATTTATCTATCAATAAAATTGACAAGTCCACAGACTAATAAAATAACAATATAACAATTATAGCTAAGGATATATAACAATCTCCAGTATATTAAAAAAAAACTTTACGGTAAGCAAGCTAATTTTTGTGTCTTATACAATACTATCTACAGTACTTCAAGTTTCATAAAAATCTAACGATGCGTTTCGTGCAGAGTACATGTACGAAGAAATAATAGAAAGAAACAATAGTTGTTTTGCCAAATAAAACAACCGTGAAAACACTTGATACGTATGTCGCGTCCTGTGGAACAGCATTGAGAAGCCGCATAATATTTGCCATGGAATTCGATTGGCAGAACGAGTGGCCGGGAGGCGCGTCTGAATCGATCGTAGTATGCGTCATATTAAATTTAAGGCTACAGTTTTCCCTTCGTCCGGTCGTATCCCGCGGGAAGACCCTCGTTCCCTTTTGCCGCTCCTCGGAGCTCTCGTCGCTCGTCGCTGCTGCCATCGCCGCCGCCGCCGCAGCCTAACGTTCTCTTTTACGTACGGAAATATTTTGCCAATTTCGCTGTCGATGCAAATTTCAATTCGTGAGCGTCAATATTTGCTGAATCGCGCCGAAAAAGGATTTTGATGTACTGGCATTTTATCCACCATCGAACGCGCGTTTGACTTCCGCGCGAAAAAGACTCCGCCGCGCCACGCGGTGAAAAATAAAGACAGAAAATTCCCGACAAATGCAAACGAAATAGATCTTCCCTCTCGTTCGGGATTACGATAAAAAAAAAATCGACACACACAAATACCACGCACAGAGAGACCTCTTCTAATAAGAGCTGGACTCCTCTGCTTGAGATATTTTAATGGAACGAAGAGATTCAATTACCGCGGCGCGTGTTTCTCCGCGCGCGCACAGTTTCTGATATGATGTCGGATGTAATAAGGAATATCGAAGAAACGTGGTGATAATGATAGTCGATATTACTCGGAAAAAGTGTGATGCAATATCGAGATACAATGGAAATTGTCCAATGTTTTGTATCGCGCGATCGATCGGTAAATTAATGTCACTACCCAGTGAAATGGGATTATAGTGTTCGCTATAAATGAATTATTCTGCTATTTCCCAAACCCGCTGGAGAATGAGATAGTGAGAGAGTCGCCTTCGGGGGGACAAAGTTTATCGATTACGGTCATTATGTGTAAAGGTTGACACAAAAATATACGCTTTATTAAAACAGAGTCTAACGAATGATTATTCATAGTGTATTTTTTTTTAAATAAAACAATAAACAATCGCATTTTGCATACTGAACAAAATACTATTGATGACAATCTGATGTAAGCAAACTGAATGGAATAATTTACGTTACGCGTCGTTATTGATAATGAAAAAATGTTTTTTTGGAAATGCACATGCAACGTCAAAGCTAAATATAGATATGTTTGTGCCGAGCATAAATTTGAAATAACAGATGTTGTTGGTTTCCGTAAACAGGAAAGTCGACCGATTCGCGTACAAGCCGGCGAGAATTAAAAATATCAGTGTAATACTGGTACAAACAAGGTTTACTGGAAATGTTTGTAGAACTCGGGCACGTATAAATGCCATCTGTATAAAGGCCGGCTAGTACAAACACCGGTTTTAATTCCAACGCGAATCTATACAGATGCGAACCGTACAAATAAAGAGTAGTCCGTTTACCGATTAAAATATTATGCGCTATGATAATTAAAAAAAAATTTGCCTGTACAACAGTAAAACATGCGCTGGTAATAATATTATGAAAGAGAAATCTGCGAATATTTTTCCATCAAAGTTCACAAAAAATAAAATATTATCTCCGTCCATAAATTTCTGTTAATTCTATTTTACATTAATTCTATACCTTCCTGAGAAATATCTAAAAATTATCGAGTCCATTAATTAGTAATTGTAATATATTTTAAACTTAGTTACTTAAACTTGATATAAAGAAAAAAGTAAAACTGTTATGCGATAATTTGAGTTCTAACAATTATCTGATTGTATCTTATTATGTATACGTATCAAGCCATTTAAAAATCCTCTGAATTACTGAAGATTATGTTCAAAATCTATTGAATCTTTCAAACGAGACATAATAGACTCAACAAAAATAATATAAAGTGTCTCATTGAGAAAAAAAATTACATTAATATCTTTTCATACATTCTTTGGTAATAAAATTTGTACAAAGATACAAAAGACTTAGAATAATCCTCAATTAGAATAAATTTCTAATTCTTTTACATGTCTGGAATATGTAATTATATTTAATTAAGTGAAATGAGACATATTAATAATATAATATCTAATATTATTTTTACGGTTGATAAATATTACAAAACGTAGCAAAAAACCAGTGTTTAAAATTGGGTTTCGATAATTCTTTTACAAACCCCAATTAGAATAAATTTCTAATTCTTTTACATATCTGAAATATGTAATTATATTTAATTAAGTGAAATAAAAGAAACATTAATAATATAATATCTAATATTATTTTTACGGTTGTTAAACATTACAAAACGTAGCGGAAAACCATTGCTTAAAATTGGGTTTCAATAATTCTTTTACAAACCCCAAAAACGATTTGCAAATTTTTCGGTAAACTCCCTCGAAATATTTTCGAAGCATAAGCTGGGAAATTTCAAGTTCGCACGTATACCCGTAATGCGTCCGATTTAATGGCCAGTGCCGTGTATCCGGTGGCGCGAATTTTCCCATTGTTAGCGGTGCAGGCGCGAGCCGCGCACTCTCCCTATTATTTACGTAAATTGATTCGTACCGCCGACTATTTCCGCGTCACGTATTCGCAGCCATCGAGCTAGCCGGCACGGCGTTATAGGCGGTCGGCAAGCCGTCGCTATAGCCGCGTGATGAGAGTAATTTATTTTAATGGTCATTTTCGTAATGGGTCTTTGAACAGGGCGCATGAACATCTCTGAATAGGACACGTATAGCGTAACACGAGCAATCCCCCTCCGCCTTCCTGCTACTCTATATGCACGTGGTCGACGTGCCCCACGCGCAAGAGAGTGCGGCGAGAATGCACGGTAACTGTGCCATTCGCGAAAATGGCACCTGTTACCGGAAACAATGCCCGCCGTCTCCGCGCTTTTCCATTTTAGCAACCGCGAAAACTTTTCCGTTCTACCATGCTCTTTCTCGTTTTTTTTTTTTTTTACAGCCGGCATTGTAGCGCGGCGGGCAATGTAACGGGGAATCCGGCACAATTGGCAAAGCGACGGCCCATTTATGACGCCCGAGGATCATTTCCATGAAGCTGCAATTAATTGAATCCGTCCCGAGAACCGTGATTTATGTGACGCGCCCAGGAAACGTTTTTGTAATAGAAGAACGCTCGCTCGCGTTACAATTAGTCACTTCGCGTTCATTATATACGAACATATTATGCGATGTTTTTCTCTCCGCTGCCGAGGGAATATTTTTCAAAATCACTTTTGTCGCGAGTACATCGAGGTAAACGAGGAGGGTACCGAGAGATGCCGTCGGAAAGTTAAATCGATTTCAAGTTCACCGGAAGAACGAGAGGACTTTCCGATTCGACTTTCGCCGTGGCAGCAAAAGCGAGCTTCAAAGTCGGAATCCAGCGCTCTCGCTCGGCAAGGCGGAAGATTACGGTAATAGATACGGCGGGGATATCTCTGAGAACCGAGCAGAGCACACACATCGCCCTGGATCGACGTCATTTTCGATACACGCTATTACACGTGCTCGGTCAAGGGCGAAAGTCTCCCATGGGTACACGGATAAATATCCACGACACTCGCGAGACACTTTAGAAAAAGGACTAATAAATTTGAGATGTTTCGCATTAGCTTATACGACTCTTTACGAGAATGTTAAAAATATCCTTTTACTATTTCTCATTAATTCGTCGTGCATACGTCAGTACGCCGTATACTTATCCTATATTTATCCTCAAATTTATCTCTAATGTTCTTTAGCTTCATTGATAATTTAAAAACGATGTTAAAATGTAGAAACTTATCGATAAACGTGGACGAATTAAATCATTTAAGATTAATAATTGAAATATTTTGCTGTAAAAAATACACAAAGATGTATATGATACCAATTAATTAAATAATAATTACTTGTTTCGCATACCTATAAGTATTTTATAAATTCATATCAATCGTAAATCATAAATTCATCATAAGCGTCTTCATTTAAAATATATTCTGAATCCTAACAATTTAATACTTCAATCGAGTATATTAAGTAAGAATTCAATTTTCAATTATTCTGACTTTTCTTCGATTTTATAATATTTTATAATATTATAAAAAATTTTATAATATTCTTCGAAAGAGCATAAATTCTTGTTTTAGTACATAATGGGTTTTCTTAAAGTTTGTAATAAGTATATTTTGAAAGACTGTTATCAAGAAAATATTCTTTGTTAGAGATAACAATTACTAGAACAAGGAAAAGAAATTTAATAATCGCTTTTCTTAGCAATAAAATTAATATTTTTCAATATACAATGTTTCTTGCAAAAATGGCGAGTCCTTGTAAGGTATATCTCTAGTGAGAAACGATTTGATTTTTGCTTCTGAAAATGTAAAAATATAAAAAGATGAATGAAAATATTAGAGCAATGCATTACTTTATAGTTTAAAAATGATTTTATCATTTAGGGATTTTAACGGATATAATTTTTCACGAAATGTCGACGCTCCGAATTGCTTGGGTGATGAAGAGCCGACTTTTCGGGATTTAGGAAGAAGTAATAACAAACGGAAACTACAACTCTCGGAAGCCTGATAGATTTTATTCCGGCACGTATGCAAATTGACAAATTGAATTTCACTTCGCGCGCCGTTCCCAAATAAAAGAGAACGATACAAGCCGATATATGGCCCGCAAAAAACCGAATGAAAAGCGGATACGGCCGCGATTTCACGCTGGAGCGCGATTCCGATTTCGGAACATTAATCAGCATCCTTCGTTCCGGAATTCCCAATAAACAGTGCCCAAGTACCAAGTGATTATTCACGGGATGCCGTGAATGGGCGACAATTATCCGATTTCGTCTTTTCAACTTCGAGAATGCAGTTTTCCTACGAGAAATATCGAATTTACTTCACAGAGCAATGAAATAGATAAATAGCTTCAGTAAACAGTTGCAGGCACTTTTGTACATATACAGTGAGAAAAAAAGTCGAAATATTCAGAAGTAAGTGTTACTTGTGACATTTTCTTCGAAACTTGTAAAAAAATTTGACTATAGTGACAAAATATATATTTCTATGAAACATATGTCATTTCTGTAAAACACATTTCTTTTACCATTTAGTTTACCTATTTGTTAGAAATAAAATTTTATTTCGTCGTATTTAAATAAAGATTTATTACAGTGAAGCTAATAAATTTATATATCGCACAAATAAATTTTTAAGTATCTTTTTCTCGGTATATGCGCCGCATCTATGTATCGCAATACATTTTTATGTCTCTGTTAAAAGGGTAGCATACAAATTTGGCGAGCGTTCAAAATGTCGCACGCCACGTCGAAAAAGATCGCGGCCTTTAGGAATCAAGATACAAGCCACGAGTGTCACGAGGATTTTCGGAGCGCGAGTCCGTCGATGCGAAGAATGGAAGCCGAGATATCGCGTTGGCATTATGTGTCATACACACGGGCTTGCCGCCACGGGGTTGTGCCACGATCGTCTACGTACGTACGGCGAGCTGCCAAGTCCCTTCTCGCACGACAAACAACCGGAAATGTAGCCATAACAATGCGGATATGCGCCGGTGCAGCCGCATGCGCGCGCGAGCTTTCGCGTACACACGAGGCACACGGACGCGCGACGCAGATTTCCTCGGCCATAACGCAAAATGCGAACCGCGCTCGTAAACGCGGACCTCCCTTTTGGCTCCCCTCCTCCTCCTCCTCCTCCTCTTCCCACGCCATCCGTTCGTCCGTCTCGCTCTGAAAATCGAAGCGACCCGTAGCACACACCACGGCCCATACGAACTTTACTAAATGGAGAGTGCACCGAAAGGATTATCTCTGCCGCGCGCACGTTTCGGATGTCGGGGGCCGCATCGATCGAGTTCGTTTACGGCGCGGACTATTGGGGTTACAAATCAAAGAGCTGGACCGAGCTCTATCGAAAAATGCAAAATTGCACGCAGTGGGACGCGTATAGGCACTTTAGTGCGAAAAATCGCGGACATCTGTGTGGGAGAGAAGAAGTGTGGGTGGTTCTTTTTTTTTTTTATTTTTAGGACAAATGTAATGGCTAAAAAACATTTGAATTCAACATCTCAATGTGGGTGGGTTCTATCCCACCCACGCCGGGATGTCGAATCATAGAACGTCACTCGCGAAAAGCTTTCACTTGCACATGTTAATGACACAAAAAATAATCCCAGCATTTTTTCCCTGCAGAAAAATAAACTTCACAAACTGAACCCCCGATTTATCTATTTATCACAGAAGGATTTTCGCCAAACCAAAGAGTCGAGTGGTAGACTCCAAAACGTTCATGATTATGGTCGTGATTTACGAGGAAGCTAAGCCTCGCATCGCATCTTTCAACGCGATGACCGATCGAGCAGGCCCGAATGAAATTTGCACGGTGACACGAGAGCCAGCAGCAATTTTCTTTGTTCGCCATTTCCAAAGCGCGAATGACGGAGGCGTGAAAACGCTTACGACAGGCGAGATGGTTGGGCGATCTCGCTTTGTGCATTTGACGCAGCTGCATATTTGCAGGAGCAGCAGGGCGGCAGTTGCTCGTCACTGGAAAATTTACGACGGCTTCTTCGCTGTCGCGTCGTTTCGCGGTCTCTCGTTTCGCCACGATGCCCGCGATTTCATCGTATTACCGTAAGCGCGCTTTAAACGTCGAGCTGCAGTAAAAAAAACCTGAATTTAAGAAATATGTCGCTAAAAGTAACGTAAAGAGCACGTGAATAATTGATTTAGTTTTCTTTAAAGCGCCGAAATTTATTGCTACAAAATAATACGTATACTTCCAAGAGAAATCTTTTCCCTGTCGTTAAAGCTATTCTGGTATTGCCAATTACGATACAGCGATATAGTGCGGAGCGAGAATATGCTCGATACACATCGATACATCGTCATAAAGATAAATATTTGATGGCACTTATGTGGAGAAAAGTAAAGATGAGATAGTGGATGGAATAGAGTGATAAGGGCCAATTACAAACGATATATGAACAAGCGACGAGCAGTACGGGCGACACATTTTGTATTTCGTACCTCTTCTACCAAGTTTGCTGATGGGAAAGAGTAAAAGAGATCCTGCCTTTATTTTATGTAATCAAATCTCACACACAAATTTGTTTATACAAACAAATAAATCGTAGAAGAAAATGTTATGCATTTTATATTTTAATAAGTCAGAGTCGCGAGCAGAGTTTTGGTAAATCGCAAAAACGTTATTTAGCAATAGTAATCAAAACCACATTTCAAAATAAATTCTTAAACAGTTATTAAATTCCTTGAAAACTATTCGCATTCTTCAAACCTTGATACCTTCTATTTTGAGAAATAGTTTTAGAAGAGTATGTTCAGTATAAAATTAAAAAATACAAGAATTAGAGTGATATAAATAATTATATTCAAATCAAATATTCCCTCCCTCTGATTTTTTTTATAATCTCTAAAGCTAGATGGGTCACGCGAATGTTTATCGTTTTAAAAAATGGATCGCGCGCAACATACGTTTGGGAACCCTGCTCTAACTAAACAATACAAATTATTAGATTAATATATGTTTTAATTAGGCCAATGCCTCTAAATGTTAAAAATGCTTAACATGGTGGTAAAAAATTAAATTATAGGCCTTTTAAATTCGTGGGTTTTTACACTTTTCGCACTCTCGCCGCTCGACAGCCATGCCTCTGGCCTCTGAAAAAGGATGTCCGACGAAAAATTCTAGCGTCGTCCATGGGCAGACGCGCGTTCGCGTTTAAAACGTTCGGGCGATGAATCATTGTTGCGAAAAACGGGTGTATCCGGTTGCAGCGGCGGTTGTTGCATGGCTGTACGAGTCATGCCGCGAACATTGTTTACAAGGTATGTATCTGCGCGCCATCGGGTAACGCATGCGACACGTGTAACGCGCCGCGTTCACACACCCGTTCCTCTTTTTTTCTTTCCACTCTACGTATCAGTGGCCTCCGCTAAATTATACGCGGCAATAGAGTGTCACGGTTGCACACAACATGGAAAACAGATATCACATAGATCGAAAGCTGTTTTGCGGGAGACGTGGCACAGTTTCGTTCTGATATCCCGATTTCGTTTTTGTTTTTATTTTTTTCGTCAATTGCAGTGGCCAGGCCATAAAGAAGTTACAAATAAAAAGCTAAAAGTCGCGATTTACCGGAATATACGGCGTATAAAGTGAGAACTAAAGTGAAGCCGCGCGTTTACTGCCTGTCTGACTTATAATGACATGTTCTACTGCGCTCTTGCTTCTAGCTCCACCTTTCGCTTCTTGTTGCATTATATTTGTTTCAAATTTACTTTAGATTAATTCGATATATAGCATCTTCTGAATTGTGATATATCATTACTATATTTATATAATAAAATATCATTAGAATTTCTAAACGTCGTGCTGCAAATTTCAAAGTAATCGTCATAAAAAAGTTACGAAGCACGTGTGATTCCTAAAGTACGATTATTAAAGTATTTTACTTGTAGCAGAAAATATCCGCATCGATAAACCGTGTAAAAAATGGTGCAGTAAGACAGTCGGGCGATGGCATCGCGGTGCGCGTAATGCGCGAGAGTAACGGATGAAAACGGAACGTTGCGCGTCGCGACGCGTGCAAATGTGTTCGCGGGATGAATTATCGCTGCAAAAGGGGTGCATCCAGCGGTAACGACACACATGAGTCGCGCTGCATATCGCGTATTGTTTACAACTCAAAGCGAACATCGTTGCGCGTTCCGTTTTACGCCGTAGCTATCAGCCTAGACGACGCGCTCGCATCCCTTTTTTTCGCCGGTGACAGATAAAACAGCGCGCGTATCCGCCGCTGTATTTATCCTGGCCGTTAAATCGGTCGTGTTCCAAGGTACAACGCGGAAACGCGATGTGTCGTCGTAACGTATGGTACGGACGAACTTTTCGTGAAAACGCCCTGCCGTCGCGCAGCACACCCGCCCGTTATAACGTGTGTACTAAATTGGACTAAAGCAACACGCGGAAAAATAAAAACAGGAACGCGCGAATATTGTTTTAACGCGAACGTGACATTATGATTACAACGTAACGTCTGCCTAACGCGTTACCAAGTTTATCTCGGGAAAGATAACAAGGAGCCTACAAAAGTGATGCAGCCTCCGGGGAAATTATCCCGCTAAGATCATCTTCCGAGGAACTCGGCGCCTTTTGCTCTCCTAGGTTAAAGAAAATTACATGGTCAGGTCAAAAAGTATTTATCAGAGTGAGAAACGTTATTATTATTATTATATCCGTTATTATCCGCGATCCTGATGTAGTGTAAATCTCATTTCAGATGTATTGAACAAAGTGCTGTCCTCCGCTAGCGATAGCGAATCACATTTAAAAAAACAGAAATCTGTTAAGTTCATTATGTCTATTTCAAACCACATCTCCTATCTATCTTCAAACTTTGTGATTTATAATAGAATAATTTCGAAAGCATAATTAAACTGCAAAAATAAAATAAAAAACATACGCAAATAATTAATGTCAATGGAAATGTTAAAATCGCATTAGGGTGTAAAATAATATTTTCGATATTTTCCGTTTCAGATAATATTCTGTCGTGTCGTAAACGATACCAATCTAAGAACCGAATCCAGGAGAAGGAAATTGAAATCGATGCATCGCCGTGATTAGCCGCGCTTGTGCGAAACTTTGGCAAAGTGGCTGGCGTGAAACCGGCGACACAGAATCGCACTTGTGCTAACAAAGAATCGAGCGATCGACGTTAATCGGCCTCGGGCTGCAGACGTCGATTCGCGCAATCGGCCAAAAGGACAATGGACTCGCGTGGTTCGCATTGACGAAACGCCGGCAGCGAGCCAAGCCGCGGGCGAAGGGAAAATTGCGCGGAATCGATTAAAAATTCCATTCGGAATCGCGTGTGCCCGCGTGTACACGCACACCATTGCATCGTCTTGCGTAACTTCCACCCCTCGCCGATCGTGCCTGCAGATTTTCCTCCCTCGGCGGCCCCGCGAGAATCGCGTAATTACGGCGATCCCTTCCCGTTTACTCTGCCACCTGCAGCCCCCGAAGCAACGCGCGGATGGTCACCATCCCCTGTTGGTTTCTCCCTATATCTACACCAGACCACCCCTGATCACCGATTTCTCTCTCTCTCTCTCTCTCTTTTCCCCTCCTTCCCTCCCTCTTGCCTTCGCTTACTTGTTATTGTAACTGCACAGTCGTTTATCAGAGCTTTGACAATTAACTCTAGTATTATCGAGGTACGTATTGCAACTATCGATGAAGAGCATTTTCTTGAGGTATAAAGGAAATACCTCGTATCTATTAAAGGAAATTATATTCTGATATTAATTATTTTTTTAATTACTCATTTTATATAAAAGAGTATTAAGATAAAAATATTTTTGAATAATGTAATGTTAATCTTTGCTTTCTATTTCCAAAATAAAATAATACAGTACAACAATTTTCTTTAATCATTAATGAATTATAATATTATAGTATTTCGGATTTTCATTAAATCTTTTAGACTGTCATACTTTGAATATCAGTACCCTTCGCTGCGAACAACTTTAGGCATTTATTCCATTGTTTAAACTCGTTGCGTTTATCGGTGGTAAATGTGCCATAAGATATACGATACTTCATAATAAACTGAACACAGTAGCGTGAGTTTTGAAACACGTTACGGTTGAGCCATTCGAAAACAGGTGTAATTAATTAAATATAAAGCATTTCTCGACTGCATTTATGACGTTGCAGTTTCTAGTATTAATTTCGATCTAAATTGCATTGTGATATTATATTAAATCCGCAACCGACAGCGTGATGACGTTTTGTATTCCACTCCGCAATTAGCAATAATTATTTGCGCCGCACGACTAATCACGACCTATCGCTCGAGCACGAAATAAATGACAAGTGGACGACCGACGTGCTCTTCCTATTTACGGAATATCTAATTGCAAAATCGTGGAAACGCACGAGAGGTTAGAGTTACACAAAACTGAATTGAACAACGAGCGCGTTCTGAATAAGCGCATATGAAATAGCCATGTAATCTACTACAGCCGCGGCTCTATTATGCCGATAAATGTAGCCCGGTATACAAACAACGGGCATTACAACGACGGCCAGTTCATTTTGTGCTTTCGTTAACAAATAGAATCAGGCATGAACGCGGTGGTTTGAATTTGCTCCAATGCTCTTAGCATGAATACCAAATACATAGGGTGTATCGCGAGCAGTACTTTTTCTTCATAAATATTAAAGATGCGCGAAACGGTTCGCCTATTGCCGAAAGTAGTTTCAATATTGTGTATGACAGATATATCATATCGACTCGATAAGAGTCGTACATTATAAATGATTAGAAATTACGATTTCTTTTTACGAATTGATAGGATTTATGATCTGAATAGGATTACGAGAGAGAAAGAGAGAGATAATATTAAATTCTATCTCTCGCGATTCATTTAATTAAGACTTTGTTTCGACGGGATATTGATGGCGAGGCCCAAGCATTAAAAAACAAGTTACGAAAAATAAAATGTTCAATGAAATATAAACTTAAAAAAAAAAAAAAAAAAAAAAATTCAAAGGGTATCCGACGCTTCAGAGACACCTTGTATAAACAGCCAGTCCGGAATAGCGGTAACAGTTTATACGAGAGATGCGCGCGGAACACCTCCCACCCCGGGCTGCGATACCACCATTTGTTTTCATTAAAAGTTATTACTAGCCATGTAAAAACTTCAATGCGCGCGGTGGTAACCTTTTAAAACCGACCGGTATACGCCGCCATTATACGCAGAATAATTTTTTTGCTACGCGAAGTACATTTGCCACGAATAATGTTCTCGTTGGAAAATTATTTTGCCGATACAACGCGCGCGCGCGTTTCCATGATTCCGCAAATTACGGTCATTACAGGAACATAGTTGTACAGTTTTGCGGGATATTACGCCAAATAATAGCGTATAACCGCGAATGTTAATGCGTTTCTCTCTGCCGTGATACTCGTTACATAGATTAAAAATTTCGTCTTTTATAATAAACAGAATGACCATTGTCGCTTTTTAGATTAACTTCCGCGTTATCAGCAATTAATCCATAACGCAATTAATCAAAGGATTTTGTGCGAAAAAATGTTGGGTTTCGCTTCTATCGATTATCAAAAGATGTCTATGATTACATGATGCTAATCTAAGTTAGCAAAGCCGCCAAAATGTAATAATAACTGTACGCTATAACGCAGCTAAGAAAACACATTTATTAATAATACCTTATTGTTTGGTACACTGTCAGCAACTAGGATTAATTGCACGGAAATTTCTCCCCATGGCGTCGATACGCCGCTGACAGACGAGAAAAAGCGATAAGTTAACGCGAGTAAAAAAGCGCCTTCCATAACGGCGTAGCGAAAGAACTATAGATTTCGACAAAACGTAGATACAACACGGATATATCGGAGCCGCCTGTTGCGTTCGCGTAGATTGATGAAAAATGTAATTGTCGAAACTGTCGATAACTTTCACGTACATACATACATACATACATACGTGTAAATGTGTATATGTATATATGTATCTATATGTGTGTGTGTGTGTGTGTGTGTATAAATATATATATATATATATATATATATATATATATATATATTCTACGTCAGTTAGTGTAATAACGTTAGTTAGTAAGTTAACGTAATAACGCCTTTTCGTAATTGTATTTAACACGGATGCAAATTCTTCATCTAAAAGGTTTGTTGAAGCAAAAGAACAAATTTCGAATGTTATTTTAAACAATAAAGTAACATTAAAAAATATATATATGTATACTATAAACCTTCCTCTCGATCAGAAGCAACACGGGCCTTTATCTCAAATGTTTCTTCGCGGGATAATTCGTGGCAGCCTTATACCTACTAACGTCCTAGATTGCATATAATAAAACGGATTGCCTTTTATGAGTACGCTTTTGTCGACGAGCGCCTTTCTTTTATTTCAGGCGTAATTACGAGCAGCGCCGTGAAAAAAAGGAAGAGGACTAAAGAGGAAATGCAAGTGGAACGGGAATGAAGAGGCAGAAATGGCGCAGAGAATACGTGACGCGAGAGGTTGCGTCGGACACGACCTACTACTCATCGCGCTTTCCCAGAAAAAAGCTGATCGCAAATTTCTCTATGCGCATCTCGACAAAAAATGAAAGAGCGCTGTGCATTTTACCGAACGCCGAATTATGTGCGCGAGTGATTTCGTACTTTATTTGACGAGGCAATAAAGTCGGTTCGTGGATTAAAAAAAAAAAAAGAAAGAAGAAACTGTATTGTAAACTACATTCATCATAACTATTAAGAACGTCGTATTATTAATTTAATTTTAAAGTCGGTAGTTCTAAAATATCAATCTAATTAGCAGTTGTTGTATAAAAGGAGAACGTTAACTTAAAGCGAGGACGAACAGCTCTAAAAGAGAAAAAAAAGTACGACAAACGAAGCGAGTATTTATACGGCGCTCCTCACTTCGAGCGGATAATAATAAATTAAAAACTTTGCGCGCGCGTGCGGGAGAAAGACGACGCGGCGACGGCAGAACTTTCGTTCAAAGGAAATCGAAGCGAGCGAAACTGATCGGCTGCAGATAGGAGAAATTCAAATTATTTACGACTGAATAATAACGAGTGATTCATGAGCGCGATTATTTACGGCTGAAACGGTCAATGATTTATGCAAGCGGCGATAGTTGCGGCAAATCACGGGCCATAGTCTCGACTATATCCGCGCCAAATGGATGCACTCGCCTGATAAACGCAGCTCGCAACGAAGCGCAGCTGCACTCCGCCCTCGCCTCTCTTCGTCGTCCTCTACTTTCGCCCTCGGGCGCGGTTACCTGCACGAGCGATGATTAAACAGCGCCGCGGGGGATGCTCTTCTCTAAAGAAGGAAAAATTGCGAAGGGGATCGGCGGCGTGGAGGGCTGGTTTACGCGGTGTCGCATCTGGCGCGCGATGACACTCGCAGCGCTGCAGCCGCGGAGAAAAACGGCGTTTACACTCAACCTGTAAAGGCTGATGTTGCACGTGTACGCACTTTTACGCAAGTAACATCTTCGCGTGCTCCTCTTTACGATTTTTTTTCTAACGAGAACACGTGCGACGTACCCTTAACGATATGCGATAAGACTTATCGCCGGAAAAAAAGGAGAATTTCGCGAAAACAGTTTTAAGGAGAAAAGGACCCACTCGATTATCTCGTAAAGTTTTTTTTTTACGCTTTTCGCAGCATTAGGCGCAATGCGGCAAAGTATCAAGTAATATCAATTAAACACAGCGCGTATCGGGGAAATGTGGCGCTGAAATGCATTGCAAACTCGTATAATTTTTTTCATTTTGTTAAATTACAAAGGACGGGTGCGATAAATTAAAATTTCATTTCGCCCTTTTATCGCGTTGCCGCATTTTCCGTTCGTTCGAATGTGCACAGCATTAAAATCCTCTATCGACATTTAACTACGTTGCAAACGTGTAGCGATAGTGGCGCAACAATTACTTTACGCAACATCGTAGCAAATAATTTAATACTTTCCGAGCCACGGTAGGGAGATACCGCAGAACGCACCGGATCGTTCGTTGCGCCGTGTAAATGTTCGCGAATTGCCGACGAGAACGAGTTGTACCGTCTGACAGCGGACATTTGTAACTATCGATGTCGCTTTTGCTATAACGAGAGGCACACAACCGCGCGCCGTAACTGGAGCAAGGTATTCGAGCGAAGCGCTAACACTCGGGGAGTTGCGCAATTTAAATTACTACCGCGCCGAGTTGTAACACCGGTGTGCAGATAGTCACTCCTGGGAGCATTTACATACGAAATCCCGTTCGCTAAACATCCACGCCGCGCCACACTGATATAATATTATACGTTACCGACTTTGTCCAACTTGTTTTTGCAACATCTCGATTCTCAATTATCCGGGAATTATCGCGGTTAGATAACGGCCAAGATTTCATCGCTTCGCGATAACGTATGGATTATCGCAGCCTCGCGTATCGCCTGCAATCGATTCAAAGCAATCCGCTGTCATTGTTTCGTTTCTGTTGTATCATATATTGCATTCAATAAAGTTATTATTTTTATCCTTATCATCATATAAACTTGTGATTATTTTATCATCTGCTTTCTTCGTTCAAAATTTATTTTTACAGTAAGAATAGATTTAATTAAAACGGCACTTGTAAAAAATGAAAAAAAAAAAGGGATAGTCCTACACTGAGAGAAAAAATTGTAGTGGCGCCAACTATAAGGGGACAACCATACCAATTTAGTTAATAGAATTATAATTTATAGTTAAGCGAACTATATTATAGTTACTGCAACTAAGTTAGTGATTAAGAGAACTAATACAAAATAGTTGCAATATACTATCTAATATATTAATTACAACTATTTTTTATTAGTTCTCTTAATCACTAACTTAGTTGCAGTAACTATAATATAGTTTGCTTAACTATAAATTATAATTCTATTAACTAAATTGGTATGGTTGTCCCCTTATAGTTGCCGCCACTACAATTTTTTCTTTCTGTGTAAGTTTAAACAAATTTAAATAAAATTCCTTGATAAAGAGAAGCGAAGAACGTAGGTTGACTGCTGTAGTTACAATTATTATCGACGGAGCGTAATTTGTTCTGTGGAATTATGTTTGACGTCGTTTGAGAAAAAGAAAAATCTCGACGTGTAGATTTGGCTATCTCATCGAAAACGCACTTCAAACTCGATTTCTCACAACCGTTTCTTACCAAGACGAATGGATCGTTCTCGCAGTGAGAAAACGTCTGGCGGACGACGGAGCACTCGTGTACGCTTGTCAGTGGCGTCCCGACCCACGTCGTCGCGACGCGCGCGGGGCCACGAGCTTTATGAACGATGAGCTTATATGGGATGTAACACGTGCCGTCGACTCGTAATATACGAGCGGACGGGAAAAGGTCCGTCGTGTCGGCATTTTACATCGTCGAGCCGTCAAGACGAGCGTACACGTAAAGATACAAAAGTAAGATGAACACAGTTTGGACGAGTAGCTAAACGTCGCAGGTGCCTAATCCACGAATTCCAATATTTCATTCGAACAAGCGACACAAGTGTGACAAGTGTAATCCTGAGCCTTTCCAATCCGTAGAACTTGATCATCCAAAAAATAAAATTAAAGCACGATAAAACGGCTGTAAGATATAAACATCTCGTTTTGCAAATAATTATTGTTGCATAAAAAGAATAATTTAACTATAGAATCAAACAATTTAGCTAGATGAAAATAATTTTATGTTGAAAAACAAAGATAGTTAAATGAGCGTCGAAGCCAAGCTGTCAACTTTTTACATTGTTGTTTTTTTTTATTCGTGTCACAGCGCACCAAATTGTTTAGCCTCATTACTGTCGAATAAAACCGAATCATTATATTCATCTATTTTCTAGAGTCCTAGAAATCAGAGAAGCGTCACGGCGTGATTTGGCTAGGTCAATACCGCTATTTTTTTTCCTGATAGGTACTAGAACGAGCGATATATGAAAATCGATATATTGTAAGAGGAAAATATTGAATCGATTAATTGATTATTTTCTTGATTATTTTTTCGCGGTTACATCTACAGCGAGGAAAAAAATGGCTCCGTGTCACGTGATTTAGACTGCCAATCACATCATACCCTTCTATGTCGCCTCTCTGATTTCTAAGACTATTATTTTCTTGCTTGAAATAAATTATCAGCAAGTATTTCAACCGCTATACATATCCGAGATGGCCTATTAATCCAAGAAAATGGTCAATATGATCATTCGATTTTATTCGACAATAATGAGGATAAACAGTTTGGTGGACTATCTAAATAATTATATAAGAGCATGATGCTTTTTGTTTAAAAATAGTTAATAAAAAATTTTGACATTTTAGTAATCACAGTTTAAGTGTCCAATATAATTTTTTTAATAATTCAACATAATAATTTTCCGATCTGTATTTTAGCAAACTCGTTCTTTCCGTCAGTACTTTAATAAATAATTTACGCGCGATCGATTGTATAATACATGCGTACGCAAGGCCACGTATGTTTCCATCGGTAATATTTGAGTAGGCATAGATAGTGATAGGTGGTGTGAACAGAAATAAAATGAAGAGAACAGGCGGAAGGGCGAAAACGTCGCGTGATGTTAGACATAGGATGCGTTACGCGCTGAAAATTGGGCCCTGAAGAAACCATCTATCATATCCACACGCCTGCTACATCGCGCCAAGTCGGAGAACAGCAAACAGACAGGCGGGAAAGAAAAGAAGGAGAGACAGTGGCAATCAAGTTATGTCGAACGCGATATATCGTTCAACTTTGTTTCCCGCATCCGGCGGCGGGTCCAGTCGTGAACGTGACGAATGTCGACGATATTTTCTATTACGTTACTGCTACCATCTTCCTTTCAATGATCAAACAACGCGAGATCGATTACTTGCTCGATCAATATTCGCATTCAATTGTACAATGAATTATAATTTAATAACTTAATTTATTTCAAAGCGGTAGTAATCAAATAAAATAGTAAAAATAAAATAGCAAACGTCAGATTTGGCATCTAAAATATACGATTCCAAATCTGACGTTTGCTATTTTATTTTTACTATTTTATTTGATTACTACCGCTTCGAAATAAATTAAGTTATTAAATTGTAATTCATTGTTAATAGATACAAATGGCCAATTGTTATTTAGATAAATAACAATTGGCCATTTGTATCTTTCACTATTTTTGATTATAGCATTCCACGCAATTTTGGCATCGCTTTTTATCAGCTTATTGCACGTCCACTATTTTCCACGATCGTCGAAGCTAACCCGGCTATTAATTCGGCGAAAAGCGAACACCGGAAAGTTCGGTGATCGGTCATACCTTGCGCTGCCACATTTCCCGGCTCCTCCGATTATTAATCGGTAGACATTTCACGCGTCCAATTATAATCTCCGCCGATGTGGCCCAACGCGGAGGGCACTAATTACATCGGTTCGGCCGCGGCCCGGAAGTGGAACGAAGGGCTCGGCTTTGTCAGCTGCGAAATTTACCGCCTGTCCCACGGGTAAATCTGGAACCGACGTTATCGAAGGCACGGCTACCGGATTAGCTTGTCGGTGAAATTATATGCGTCCCCGTTGTTCTCTTCGCGCCGTTCCTCGCTAATCCGCAGATGCTCTCGCTGCGAGCGCTACGCTCAAAATAATTGCCTTCTTAGGCTGTGAAATTTAGTCTCGCGTGCTAACATATTTTTAATTCGGAAAAAATGGGATAAAATAAAATTCATCACAAAAAAATAAAAAGATACAAAAATTATATAGAAAGTGCAATAATAAAAACATAATTACGTAACAGTCTTCAGCTTGATAGTAAAATTAATTGCTGTGACACGATTGACTTATTCAAAGGAAATTTTTGTGAAATAACACCAACGTAGTCGACAAATTTTTAACGTGTTGATTCCGCGAAAATTCCGACGCTATTGGGTCGCCGTGATGACGCGAAATGTGAAAAAAAGAGTTTTCCATATTCGCCCGTTCATTCTCGCGAGCGAATCGAGAAGAAAAAGACAGGACACGGGCCAGTCAATTTGATGGAATATTGGCTAAACGTTATTGCGGTTCGTCGCATACGTCCACAGTCGGAAAAATGCGGACGGGCGCGATCGGCTGTGGTTTTCCAGAGGAAGGAGAAATAATTCCTGCGTTTTTTTACGCCTCAGCGCGGTTAATTCGCCGGATCCATTAGCTAAATGTTAGTTTTCAATTAAATTCCGTGATTTCATTAAAATTGCCATTTCCATGTCGCGAGTCTTTCACATTCGCTTGTCGGAGAGCCTGCATTTAAGGAGATATGATCGAAAGATCAAAATCCTTCAACGCTTAAAAATTACATAGTATAATTTAAAGTGAAACAAATATTACATTAAAATTTCAAAAAACGTTTGAAACATTTCAAAACGTGTAGCTTCTAACAAGATAAAAGTTCAAGTTAGAGTTTTATATTATGGCATTTTTTGCGATACAGATGCATCAAACAATTAATATATTACGCTGCTTTTCAAAATGCTCTAATATACATAAAAATTATATGAATATAAAAATTTGTTTATGAAGTAAAGATCACTTTAGCAAATTAAAGAAATATATCAGAAAAATCAATAACGCTATTTAAAAAATGCTTAAAAATTGTTACAAAGATATCAATTAAAAACTAAACTGTTGTAAGGTTCCAGAAATAGACAAGTATTATAATATACGATGATAAAATAAGCATTGAAACGTCGTAAATTAGCTGTCTAATTGTACAGTGACGTTCAATATTTTTAACAACGAAACTAAGAATATGCGCATAAATAAAATATAAAATTCTATTAACGGTTATGAGAAGCATTTCATTACTTTATTTTTACGCAGTTAAGACCAATGTTAATGTTATGGAGTTCAAATATGATACAAACATTATTGCATAGTTCTCAATAATTTAAGTCACATTTTGCTGTGATTGTATCGATCACAGATCCTTAAGTGCTACAAGCACCTCAGGGCGATATGATGCAAACATAAACGTGTCCGTATCTATAACTTTCACAAATCAGACGAAACTTATCGAGTAAGTTGCTATGCGCAACATTTTTCGGGAGTCCGATATACAGATTTCGGAACTTTAGCAGATAGGCTAAAAGTTATCAGTTAAAGTTGCATAGCTTATAACTGATAACTTCCAGGTTATCAGTTAAAGTTCCGCAATCTGAAACTGGTGGCTTTCATGTTATCAGTTAAAGTTACGGAACCGAGCCCGTATCGCTTAAACGAGCCTAACATCGATTAAACTTGCCTAAACGAATACGAATATGTGACAGAGCTTGGAGCTTCGTTTCGGCAATATTACACGCATTGAATCACCAGAAAGATTTAAAAGAACTGCGCAACGCTCGCTAATAAGGGTCAAACGTTAATCAAGCCGTATTTTATTATGGTTATAAACTACCAGTCGTCGTACCTAATTTACATGGCGGACATAGTCTACTTTCCAACTCGGTAAAGCTGCCGGGAGGAAGTGCATCGGCAAGCTTTCCCCGCCTGTAACTTTACCAGTTAATAGTCGCCAATAATTATTCGCGGCACGAAAGTATAGCGCGAAGGGAAGCGCAAAAAGCTCTCGTCCAAAGTTTTCGACGCCCGACCGTGCGCTTCGCATCGATGCCTCGGCCAATATCCCGCAAATTAACTCGCGTCCTTCTCTCGCTTCTTTTTCGCTTTTCTCGGCTCTCGCGCCGCACCTTCAAATCGGAAAACTAGCCGTGTGCCATTTACATTCGTTCTTATTGTTTCTGTGAGGTATTTTCTCAGGTTTCCAGATGCCAGCCACTAGTCTGACTACTGCGCTGGATTTTAATTAAATGAAGAAATACGTCCGATATGCTAACGTCGTTTCTCGTTTGTTGAAGAAGCTCTTTTGCTTTTTGTATCAAATATTCGTAAATTTGCAACACAAGTGGTTTACCGAATAAACTTTTTAGGTTTCTTTAAAATATCGTGCGTTCAATTTCTGCGCATTTTATTCGATACCGCATTACTCGTTTGCTTTGGTGCGTGCGTTGCGAAAAAATAAATGGCGTTGTAATGTGATAATGGCTTATCTAACTCATTAGCATTATCGCCTGCACAAAGGTCGTCACTTAAATAAGTTTTCTCGTCAAAAAGTATCTTTCGCTACAATCTCTTTTCAATGTGCTCCATAGGACACGACCCTAGTTATCGTGAACATTTACCTGCCGTGAAAGTACGCGCGATCCTTTCCACGATAGCTTTCGCGTATGAAGCGAGTAGGCAGCACTTCGCAAAACGCCATACGATTAACGCTTTATCATGACTATTTTTATTTAAAGATTGCGGCATAATTATACATTTTGCACTCATTGAGTGGAGAAAAATATGGAGTGCTGTTGCACTAATTCGAATAATGATTTATATTTAGATAATACATTATATAAAATTAAAAAAAAAAATACAAACTAAAATTATCATTTATCGATTAGTTAAATCAAAATATAAATCTACAAATTTTCATAACTGCACACAGTTGAAACTTGTGTTTTTAATACATATCCCAAACAGTCCATTCAAATTTTTATGTTAATTTACCAAATAAATATTAGAAAGTAACATATAAATATTGTGTGAAAAATTAACACAACAAATGTAATACTTGACGCAGTTTGAAAACAAAATGTGTCACATTTATAATGTGTTGATATGTACATTTTTTTTCATTTATCTTCGGTTTTACGTTTCAAAACTACATTATTTTTATGTTATTTGTTTATTCGCTCATAAATTGTCTTTTTAACTCTACGAAATCTTGTGTTAAATATCAATTTAATACAAAATGTCCAAATAACATAATCACGTTACGTTAAATTAACACTTGGCTATGTTGAAAATTTAACACAAAAATTTTAACAAGGACAAAGTTTACCATAAATACGAAAGATTTTTTACTGTAAAGTATTAGTAATTTTCCACTTCAAATTTGAGTCAAAGCGATGTTTTAGCAAGTAGTTCGGCGATCAACTTTATTTCTATCAGACCGCGCTCCACAAACTTGCTCCGAAAAGCTAACCGTAAATTCGTTACGCATATTAATGTTGCGACACTTCCGAGGAGGAAACCCGGGGCGCAGTTTTTGAAATTCGCAAAACATCGCTGGCGCAAAACCATGAATCCTGCGCGAGCTCGCGCTGAGCAAGCCGCATAAACTACGCTAAATTCCCCCATACTTACAGTTAGTTAAATATGCAGCAGAATATCATAGAACGGCGGCGGGGATGACCGTATCCTTCGTAATATAGTGCGATACTTGCAAGGTATCCCGCATAACTCGAAGCGGGCATGCGAAGGGACACGCGGGGAAGGGTCTAAATAGGGGCTATGCGGGGTGAAATAATATTCCTCGGCCATAATTTCGGGCAACTCGCGCGTATGCGGCCCGAGGCGTATTTTACCAGGCTCGGGATACAGTGTCCATAATGTTCGCGCGCATACGAGATGCGGTTTAAATGCATATATAACGCATCATTGATGCGGGAATGGATATTGCTTTAGAAAAACGAAAATGGTATTTCATGGACGGCGTATAGAAAAAGAGAAAAGCAAATCTAGCAATTCTTAGTCCACCCACTGGTCAAAAGGTACACCCGGCCTCACGTCGTCGACGTCGTCGCAATTGCTTTGAAACTTGTTCGGTGATTTTATGCCACCGCATGATAGACGACGCTCGCTTGACGCGAACAATTTCGTGAGTTACGTATCTAGGAACGTACGGAAATAATTCTTGCATATTTAACGAGGTATAAGGTAACAGGGTCGCGCCACCACGGTGCACCAATTTCCTCGCAGAAAATTCACCGTGCTTTCATACCGCGCTCTCCTTTCCGTCAGTTGAACCAAATAAGGACCGTTTCGCAGCGTCACGAAGCGACGGGGAAAGACTACGTGCCGCTGTAGATACGGAAATAATTGTTGCATATTTAATGAGACGAGTGGCAACGCGCCATCGTTCTTCCGCCCCATGTCTTGATCCTCTCGAGAAAATACTGCAACATTCGGAAACGTCGTCGTTGCAACCAGAGAGAACAAGATAAACATTGCATTCTGATAACCTTGCACAAAACACAGAGTGTCCATTTACCATCGCATCGATCTTAATGACACGTTTTTTCAAATTGAAATAACACTTGACGGCATGGATAATTATATAAATTAAAAACATTAAAAATTCAATGTTAAACTAATTACAATTATATTTATAGTTTCTTCTAACGAGGGCTTTTTGTAGATGCTGCAGTAGAAAAAAAAACTAGTAAACTTCGCTAACTTTACGTTTTATTATAACACGATAGATGAAAAAAAAGTAGCACGAGAAAAGATTCAATTCGTACAACTTTCCGTTATAATTAACAAGTTTCGCAAGAGCTTTATCTCCCCAAGTTTCTAATTCATCGATCAAAAGTGAAGATAATTAGCGCAATGTCGAATACGGATTGGCCTATATAACTGTAGACTTGAATGGCTCGAGAGACGGCGGTATCGTTCGCTCGGCACGCCGAACCCTCGCGTAACTACCCTTTGGGGCGTCTCAAAAACCCCTCCCCTTATCCGCGGCCATTTATTAGCGCCCTTTTCTCTCGCGTAGCGTGTGCACGCGATGCGCACAGGTTCACAGGTAATTAATTTAGTTTCGCAATTTCTACCGTCGAAGGAAGTCCAGCGTTCTGCGATTTATGATCCCGGGTCTCTTTCTTCGTATTTCGCCTCGCTGCCGAACTACAAAGTCGCACACTCTCGCAAAACGCGACGTGACCTGCAGCGAAATAAATTCAGGTTATCGCGCATAGAGCGCAAGCATTATAAACCTTGCATCGCAGCACTGATCGATCGGCGAACGCACGGGCGCAAAACGCAATATACATAGTCGCGGCGGGTTCAACATTAAAGAGTCAAGCGAGTGGACGAACGCCGGCGGTATAATCAATTTTTGCTCGATCGTAAATCGCGTGGCGTTGGTTTATTAACGCGCCGAGTTCACAATAACCGGTGAATTCATTAACGAGCGATTCAAGAAAATATAATTTTTGTAAAAAATACTAAAATAATTATACTTTTCAAAATTTTAAAAAGCACAGAGACTTCTTACTGTTCACTGACTTTGATTGCGGAGACAATTTTTCTTCGTTCTTTTAAATAAAGCAAATAAGTAAAAATATAATAATAAAAATAAAGCTAAAGCAGATGAAACAAAGAGCAACGGTATTATAAATGCAACTGCAAGTTACAAATGCAGAATGCCATAATCGATAATCGGAAGATATCGTCGATATTTCTGTTCTACGGAAGTTTGAATCGAGACTAGGAATCGAAGTCGATCAGAAATCACGCGGAATATCGGGCATGCCAGTCCGCACTCCTGTAGATCTTGGATTGGAGTTGGACGCGTTCGAAGGCACGCGAATTGAATTTGCGCGAAGTAAGCTTCTCTACGAAGCAGAGAAGGGGCGAAACGAACGGACGGAGGAAACAGCCTGAAACTCGGAGTTGCCTGGTGGTAGTCGAGTGGCAAATATTAGTACGAAAACTAGTGCCGGCCGAGCTTACAGAGGCGGTGCGACGAAAGCTGCTTAAACGCTCCTTGTTCTCCCCTCGGGCCACCCTAAGCAGAAAGAGAGAAAGAGAGAGAGGTGGAGAAAGCGAGCAAACGAGATGGAGATAGAATACCACCCTTCGTTACATCACCCTGCGCACGTAGGTAACGAACGCTTGAGCTCCGGAAACAGTCTTCCCAGCAGCTCCGATATATAATTCCACTCCGTCGAAATAACCGTACCTTCCATAGTCAGCAGTTGAAGTTATAAACAGACTTCGAGAGGGAGCACACAGATTGTTAGCACATTAATAGCCAGAGGATGTCAATGACGTAGCAGCAGTATAGATACGTAGCACGGGATTTTAACTTTAGTTTGATTCATCTTTCGGTCCTATTCAGGACTGCTTATCAAATGTTGTTTCAACGTACCACATGCAAAGGAGAGCTAAGAAAAATAATGTTTTAATAACGATATAACGGAACATGGTAAACGGTTATTCAGCAAAGCGTTGATTCTGCACACAAAATTCCGATTGAACTTTAGACGAAGGCTCGCGCTTTAAGTCAAAGAAGAACGTTCGCCAGCAATCGCCAAGAAACGTGTACACAGTTCGTTAAGCACAGCGGGCAGCCACGCGAAAAACCTTTCGTATCGCGTAGTAGCATCCACGTAGTTACGCGTACTTTCGCTTTGTTGCAAAAATTATGTCGGGGATTAAAACGCGCCCGGCGGGAGAAGTCGAGGCGCGAGACAAAATATCGCGAGAGCAGAAGCGGAAACTCGCATCGCCGCCGTGCCGCCGAGACGCCGCCGCTGCCGCTTTGCGGAACTTTCATTTCGCGGGAATTGTAAGCGCACACAGGCAACACCAGGCAAAATGGAAGTCGCCAAGCGGAGGTGGAGTAAGCGGATACCGGCGGTGGCTCGTCCACACTTTTTAACTTCCAGTCGACCGGTAATTAGTTCGCATTAACCGGTGAATTGCTGGTAGCTAGGTTATGCACGTATATTCATGTATGTACGTATATATTTTCGTGTTAGCTTTCGTATAACGAGGCTGATTTCGCGCAACGAGAACTATCAGCATTTGAACCCGGCGAACGAAGCACGTACGTACGAACGAGTCCGACGTGCGCTTGAATTTCCAGCATCCAACTTCGCGGCCTCGCTCGGATTTCCGTCTCATCCACTAACGCGGCATCGCTACGTGACGTTGTCTTGTTAAAACGGATATGTAACCATTCCGTCATCCCGCGCACGGAGTACACCGCGTAATATAGACCGCAATCACAATTTCGCCATCTCGCTTCCTTTTTTTCAAGGCTCTTACCATCCAGGAGAATTTCCATCCTTGGTATTCCAAGCTAAACATTGCACAGCTAAATATCATACTTCGATAAATCTTGCTGTTACGCGGGTGAAATTTATTAAGGTAACTTATATAACATTACTGTCATCATTCGTCGATGTAGTGGTACAGCAGTAGAATATATCTCAATAATACATATGCAAATATATTATTGCAAAATTTCCTCGTGTATAAAGCAACAATTTCGTTGAATGAAAGAAGATATACTAATATTTAGACCGTTGATAGATGAATAGCATGCATTTAAATGGCACACTTGGAGAATCAGAGTCGTTAGACACAGCTACGTGTTTTAGTGATGTATTCTTCGTACATCCTGCGACTGTTGTACCACCATTTTCATCCCTTAGCTTCCCAGAGAACTGCTTTTGAAAAAAACGCACCTTAATGATCTCGTCCCAAGCTCGCAGTTTCATTTAACGCCGTCTCTTCATCTGAGTTCTCAACTTGCATAATAGTTAGCAATTTTATTTGTACAATCAAAAAATTCATAAATATATTCTCGGTGTATTATGTTTTAAATGTATCACAAAAAATTATGTGAATGCAAAAAATTCAATTCATTAAAAACAAATTGCAAAATAACGAATTTCGCTATTTTAATAACTGCTAGCTCGTGCAACAACTAATTATAAATTATGTTGCATTTAAAAAAACACAAAATTTACGCGAAGAAGAAATTAATGAATTTTTTTCCAAGATAACTGCATTTCCTCCAGATGATGATAGAATGCAACGAGATGCTGGCTCTGCCAGGTCGCAGGCGAACGAATTTATCGCCGACATTGCACACGAGCGTTTCCCATTTCCCACTTTTCCTCGCGTTTTCGCCGTACGCCTCGATTATTTTTAAAGCGACCCTGCTGCGTGGACCTCAAATGCGCCGGAAAAGACGAAACGAGTCCGCGCTCGAAAGCTCGCAGGTCGAAACATAACTTTTTCATTTCCGGCACTCCCCATCCAGTGTTTCGCGCACTGTTTCCGTGCCTCCGCTTGGACGTTCTTGCTCGTACCAGAAAGAACTGGCGCCTGTCCGGAGAGAGACGCGTCACGTTCTTCGTCCGCGGAATATCTTTTGTACGTGAGACTCTTGAATAAACATGCGGTCGTCGGATACCGCTAAAGAAGAGACTGCGAAGAGAGAGAAATAGGATGAAGAACGAAAAAGCCGGGATAAACGATGAAAAATGTCACTACCGCGAAGAACAAAAGCTCCGCAATGCACTAAAGGCCCCGCACAAATATTCTCAACTTAATTACCCTGATGCTGCTTAAGTGGCTACGAAATAAATACTCGGGATACCCGAAGAAGAAGAGCTTTTTAAGTCCGTAGAAAGATAGTTAATGTAAAATCAAACATTTTATAATTATACCAAACGCGATGTTAGATGTCAATCCCACTTCCAATGGCAGAACCAAAAAGAAAATTGCAATTATACGCTCAGTGCTTTCAATTAAAAACACCTAAATGACATAAAAATTTAATCACAGAACAAGACATAAAATTTCACTACGAACATTATCTATTCTCTCTCCCATCGGTCTGATTAATCATTCTCGAAAATCTGTCCATCCCTAAAAACCGTCAGACAACGTTGTAATCCGGACGCCGACGCGCCGAACGCGAGATGACTCTCGCTAACGCAGACAAGGATATCCACTATCGCGAATTACCGGTCTTTGAATTTCGCTAATTCGCCGTGCGCGCAAGGGGTCGAAAATTTAGGGCGCGCCACCCGAGGGTCTTTCCTCCAAGTGCAATCATTCATATTTAACAGATTATTTGATGGATTGCTTAGCAGCGGCAGCGGTGGAAACGCCGCGGAAGGACACCAGGACCGAGAGAATCAAGGGGTGGATGTCGGCGGGGGTTTAAAAGGGGAAGCAAAAGCGGGAGCAGAGGGGTGGGGGGAGTTACGCGCTGGCGGTCGGTGGAAAGGACCTGGGCGAACCGAGAGAACCGCGGGTCCTGCGGGACGCTGCATTAGTCACGCTCTCGCATCAGTCACCTCTCCTACTGCCGTCTCCAACCCCCGTCGCAGACACCACGACGGCCTAAACACTTTTCACGTGGGAATATTTAACTTCATGGCTGCAAATTACTCTGCAGCCCTGCGGTCACTGAGCGTGAGCGAGCTTTCGCTCTGTAAACGCACACGAATTCGCCGCGGCACTTTACGAAAGTCCGTCCCTTGAGACGAGATAAGGTCGTCGCGTCGTTCTCGACTGATACTTCTCTCTCGCTTCCACCTCATTTCTGTCTCTCGCATCTATTCCCATGATACGTGTTCAGCGTGGATCTTTTTAGCTAGAATCGATCTACTTGGACTGCAACAGGCCGGACCGTCTGACTCATCTCACGGCATCCACTGTCACGTTTCTCTTACGCAATTTTACAAAACAACATCTCGATACTTTTAATAATTCTGCATCACATTTTTTGTGATTTCTATTAACGTCCATCAATGTGAGACAAAGTCGTTAAAAACGTGGCGGTTAAATGCGTAATAAATTTCGTCTGCAGACGAGACTCGACGAAATGAGAAGAGAGACGAGGATAATTTACGCATCGGATTTGGAGGCGACGAATGCGAAAACATCGAGGGCAAGTAAACTTCTGGCATCGATCCAAAAGCCGCCTCACTTCTCTTTTTCTCTTCTATTTCCCTTTGTCACAATTCTCGTAGGCGTCGGCCATGTAAAAGTTAATTTGCGTAATGGCGCGTTTAAAATCCGCGTTTCGACACATTCACAATCGCGAGAATCTTCATCATCGCCATGGTGACGAAGCCGTCGGCAACCATAGGCAGACACGTGGAATTATCAAAGCGCAAAGGTAAAAACCACTATAATAAAGAATAACATAACTATAATTAATAATAAATAATAAAATAGCTTCTTTTCAATTTTATAAAACCACAATTGCACATCGCTTCAAGTGACATTAGAGAAACATTTATAAATTTAATGTCATTTAGCAATAATTGGTTACTCCCTGATACGTCCATTAGAAAATTATTACAAATTCATTTCTCGTTAATGATACGGACGCATCTTCAATGGGATTGCCTTCATAAATCTGATTGTAGCCGTACCAACCAGTTACTTCTCTCCTCGCACATTAACAGGAAAAGTGCCTTCTGTCATTTATTCGACTAACGACTGCGCGCTCGCTCGGCTCGCAATGTTTGTATTATTCGCATTCGTTAATCATTCCCTTAAGCCACGGCACGGGACTCGTTAAGCGCCGAGAGAACCGTTTAAGTGGAGTCACGGCGTTATCGTTCGAAAGTCGTTAACATTCCACGGTAGGTGGGAAGGAAAAAGCGCCGCGTCGGTTCTCCGTGAGAGGAAAAGCGGAATGCTGGGAAACGTTGAGACAAGAGCAGGGACGATTCGTTCGATACGGTTTCGTATTTTCGGCTGCGCATTTGAGCAAAAATGAGGGTGACGGAAATAAAAGCCTGAGCGAAAAGATAAGATAAACGCGTGAAAATGTATATACGCGAATATACGCGTGAATATACGCGTGAAAATGAAAGAAAATGCGGCGACGTATTTCCTGGAACGATCCTAACCAGCAAAATCTCTCTTTTCCATAAGAATCCATCCTAATCAGAGTTATCCTCGTGAAACGAAGTCCAATTATACTTAACTAGTTTCATTAAGAATCTTAAGAAGTAGTCTTACAAGTAGTCTCTCAGCTAGTTATATAGTTATATATCTGCATCGACATCTTGTTGAGAAATAACCACGAAATTAGAAAACTTATTTGAGACGCTATAATGCAATAATAATATTACTCATTTGGCTTAATATCAATTTTATTTTTAGCAATTCCTGCTTGCATAATTTTTGGGAAATACTATCGATCGCCGTATAATTTTTGGAGACAATTTTTTTTTTTAATGGCGTAATTCGTATTGCTTTCGAAAGTTTCAAACGACGAACAAGTTATTACGCGATTTTACATTGTAGCACTCTAGTCGTTAACCATTACTCGTAGCAGAATAATGTCGGTCGAGGGGTAACGCGACTCTGCATCGCGTCCAAATTATAAAGCTCATTGCATCCGACGTTGCAATTCGGTGGAGTATAACAGCATCGGTCAGGGAAGCCAAGTGGCGAGGTGAAACGAGCAAGCTTTCGAAAAACGGAACGCCACGGGTAAAACGTACTCCGTTACGGTTGTCACCGCGAGACGATGCCAGGCGTTGCACGTGTCTTCTCCTTGCGCCACGCGCGCGCGCGCGCCAGTGGCTTGTTTCTCGTAGGAAGAAGCGGCAGTAAGAAACCGAGAAATGTACAAATTGATGCCGAACGCGTCCGTGAAAAAGGCTGGGGCGTGCTGTGATCTCGATGTAATAGAAAGACTTTTTGCGGAGGCGCGCGTTTAAGTGCGCGAAGCGCTACGCGACGTTGCTACCTGCGAGAGGGCAATTTATTTATTTACGACCGCGCACGTATCGTTTTCATTAAAATTGCAAATTTCTCTCCGGATGTTTTTCCAGTGTAGAACGCAGCGCGCGAAATCGAAGTGCACAGTATGTTTATAAATATAAATGCTTTTTTTTTGTATTGTTGCGTTAAATAAATTTCAAACGTAAATATGTAGCGCTGCACATTTCCGTAGTTTTTCACAACCGTAGCGTGCCATAAAATATTACGACGGTATAGATGGTTGTCGATGTTCGTTGCATTATCGATCGCATTCCATTCCGACGATCCATTTGCCGGTGTAAAAATATAAAGAATATGCACGGCCGTCAGTTAATTGATCGGAATATTTAACGTTGTTACGAGAGTAGAAATAGTTAAACGCGTTGCGTGCGATAATGGTCGCCAGTGGGGCGACGCGACGGCGAACCGAAGATGAAAAGGGGAGGAGTATCAACGTGCGATAAAGGGCACAGATAGACCGGTGTCGTGGGGCGCCGGGTAGACACCGGCTGCTGATTCCGCGGCTAGCGTATATCAATTCGTGTGCACGCGTTTTTACGTTTGCGCGAACGTTCTGAGAGTGGTTCAGGAATCACTATAAATGGTAATGAAGAGCGGCGCGCACACCTCGGCTCTGCCTTCCGCGCGCCGAGAAACCGGAAAGATGGGAAGTAAACGAGGGTGCCAGAGAAGGAGGAGAAAGAGAAGAAGAAGAAGGAGGAGAAGGAGAAAGAGGAGGAGGAGAGCAGGTCGAGCTGTTACGAGGTAGAGAAGCGGGAAACGGGTGTGAGGGGGCAGGTAGGGGAGAAAAGATAGAAAAGCAGGAGGAGAAAGAGGGTGGTTTGAAAATGTAATATTTCTTCCGGCTCTAGCGTAAATAATAGCGTCGTATACCCGGCGTTAGAATGCCTTTCTCTCGCCCCGCTGTTTCCGATGCCGCGGCATCATCCCGACCCGCCCGTTGTCTGCGCGACGCGTTTTCTTCGACAACCACCCATCGTGGATCCATCGTCGAGATATGTGGGCGTCAAACATCCAGCAGCCAAAAGAGCCCCTCCCAGCTACTTCGCGCGACACGATCCTTTTCCACCGTTACCTTTCATCTCTCACGTAACTCTTCTTATTATGTCAATACTTTTACCGATAGGAAATCGTATCAACAATATTCCACTGAGAAGATACATCCGACATTGAGGAACGAGATACCTGAGAAAAGAGCAATCATTGGAGACGCGAGTACAGTGCATGCGAACGAAGCGGTAAACGGAAACTGAGTGGGAATAAGAACTTGTCGCGCTCCATCAATCCAATGACGAAGACAACGCTCCGACCTACGCTAGTGCCATTTCTCTTCAAATAAACAACATAAAATATTGGAAAATGTTAAATGAAATATCGCGGATACCGATATTTCAATCTATAAATGTCGGATTAGATTCAAAATAGCTCCCGCAAACAAAAACTCCGAGATATTCAACGTTTTCTAAAGCGCCCAGCCGCTCGACGATCGATGTTTCGCGAGTGAACTTAGCTAGAAGGAACAAGACGAACACGCGAAGATGCTGTATGATGGAGAGGTAGATACTGCACGTTATGAACGTATACGCATAAATGAGGTGTCGTAATAGCGCGCGTGCACGCTTGCTCTGGGCGCCGTATTATCCGAGAACCCATCTACGCATCTCCGTGCGGGCTAAACACGTTGGAAATTAGTTGCGCGAAACTATTACCGCGAAGGAGCCGTAAGAAAGTCCCGACGGCGCTACAGCGAGACTCTAGGTTGCGCGAACGAAGTTTCGTTTCCCATCGACATACGCGCTCTTCTCATAGAAAACTCCGTAACGTGAGCGGGCACGCTAAAAGAATTGCTCGCAGGACGCGAGATCGGCGCGATGTCGCCTTGCCGTATCGATTCGAAGACATACCTCTATTACAGGCGATGAGACACGCGACGAAACGATCAGTGCAGATCGATTGAAATCTTATCGATAAATGATCTCTCAACGTGACATCACTACGTATAATAATGATTTAACGTGATACGATCATGTTTGCCGTTATCTGTATGAAAGTATCTAGATGAAGGAATGGCTCATTTTATGTAAATTATTAAAATGTTGCTTTTATCTCTCTTAGAGCAAAGAAATATATTTTTTTTAATTATCTAAATTAATGTAAACAACAACGAATATTAAGTTCTGTCCTTAGCTTCAACCTTCATGTTATTCCAATTATCCTGACAAAAGAATTTTTTGAAGTGACAACAGATTATAAAACAGCGTGATAAAAATAGCTGGAAACTATAAGTAGTTCGAAAATGTTTAACAAGAAACTTTGTCAGTTGTTATAATGTAAATTATATATTTCTATATTATTCAACTTTGAACTCTCGCTTTTAAGAAACAAAAAAATAAATAAATATGCATATATTGATTTTATGCTCTGCATTGTTTTATTCAACAGTAATATTATCTTAAAATTATTTAGATAAAGCAATATAATTTTATCTTTTGGCTCAATAAATTTAAAATTAAATCCTCTTTATCTTATTTAAAATACGTTAACATGTAGTTTATCTTTATTTAAATAATTTTTAATTATCTAGGCGCGTTGAATATGATATTGTACTTTATTACGATGCATTCAACGCATTCATGTACAGAATATCATTTAGTAGTGTCTTAACTTAACAAATAGATAACAAAATTGCTTATATTTTTACAAAGTCCTTATTTCTCTCTAATGCTTTGTTTAAGAAAACATTTTCTGCATTTCTAATTCAATCCAGTTGCAAATTTCCTAGACGACGTTGCCGATAATTCGAGTACGTGAACGAAACTAAACGCGCAATCATGAAGTGAGAACTGCTGATTCACGTTAAGCGGCGTGTAAAGGCGCACATTAACGTTTGCGAGACTCCCGAGGTTGTTTCAGTCTGTTTCCTCTCTTCTCGTCTACCATGCATCAAAAATTCACGCAACACTACAACGTTTACAGTTCTCAATCAGCAACGCGAAGCGACCAGCAAACGACGCTCAGAGAGAAATGTTAAATGAAATATTAACCTTTGACCTTTGCTTTTCCGAGAAATAATAAAATAGTAATGTAATTCATACGTACAGATAGGTTTGCAAAATTATCGAGTGACATTTTACCTACGTAAAACATTCCTTTTACACAATAATAATAATAATAATAACAATCAAACGTAGATCTAATTACAGCGCTGAATGTCATAGCGGATATTAAATATCGGAAATAATATGATAAATATTAACTCGCTCCCTTTTTCATTTGCCAAATAAATATGAATTATGTTTTTCCAAGTGTTGAGAATTTGAAAGTGGTACAGATTATTCGCATGCCTGTGTGTCATGAGCCATAAAGTTAAGCGAGACACGTAGCACTGAAGGACATATGAGGGCTACGAGAACCGCGTGTATACGCTACTTCATCTTTTCTCGAAGAAACTACGAAGTTATACGCTATTCCGGCATACGGCGAGGAGAACGAGGCGCGTGAAATGGTTACACCAGCTGTTCGCCGAAGCAGAGAGATATCTTGGTATATCAGTCTCTGTATAATGTAGCGTATGGCGTAAATGCCCTTACAAGTATACATCTATACAAAGAACCGACTTCTGTGAGGTTTCCTCGACATTTTCGATAAAAAAAAAAAAAATTCTATAAAAAAATATATCGAAAACAATAAAGTTGAATACAACTGTCGGCCACGCTCAATCAATTTGAATATATCTCGTGAATAATATATTTAAACAATAAAACAGAACGCGATACAATAACTAGAAATAAAAAAAAAACTATGAGTTGAACAGCGAAAGACAAAGCATGTTTCCCTAATGATTCACATTGTCTTTGCAACAGAGATTAGAATTTATTCCACGTAAAAAGCAGACAAATACAGTGAAAACGTCGAGTTAAATGCTTTTTAGAAAAGCAGAACTACGAGAAAAAAGTAATCTTGCTCGTTACTGAAGAAAGCGACTTTATCTTTTCGCACGATTTGGCGACAAGCACTCCCGGTTTCCCCCGCCGGTTCTATCGTCAAAATAAAAGACTTATCAAGCGAACAAAAATGCTTTAATTTTCAATTTTAGTTTTTTTTTAGACTTCGATATCTTTCGTTAATTAATAACGTTTCGCAATATCTCGAGAATCTCTTCAGTAGTTACATAAACGATCTCCACTGCAACAGAATACTTTAATTACTACCGTGCTCGAAAAAATTAATTTGCTTGAAAAAATTAATTGGACATGATTAATTTAACGACGAAGTAACCTAACGAATACTTTTGCAAGTCCGTTATAATCGAGAAAGGAAACATTTATTTTTACAATTCATGATATTGTTAAGTTTCGTTACTCGTAAAACTTAGCAAATACCAATGCCAAACAAATTTAATACCGAAAACAAATAAATCTGATAATATCGCTAGTACCATAAATATCTTTAGTCACGCTTTCCACGCGCGCGCGCCGATTGTGTTTCATAAATTTATGAAAATCCTGCGGCGCGCCGGGCATCTTCCCAACTTTAAGCGCGGCCAAGAGCCAAATTCCCTGCGGAGCGCTTAAAAAAAAATCGTCTGTGATCGAGCGCTTGTTTGTTCTATTGCAAATTGAAACATCGATCCACGTAACGCGTGCCTTCTCGGCCTCGTCCTCGGCCTCGAGCGTAACATCGAACCTCATTCGTAAAAGGAGCACGAAAAAAACATCGCGCATATAAAATATAACGCGTCGAGCTGAAATATAGGCAACACCACGCACGTAGCAGACCCAAAAATCATAGATGTTTCGACGACGGCCATTAGCATACATTTACGAATGCCCGGCAATAACTTCCCGATATGTGTGCGCGCCGCTGATAAATCATTCGCGTTATTCGGTATTGTAGTAAAACGTCCGTCGCGCCGTAATTTTCCACATCGGATAGAGATATGTCGTGTAACTGCGAGATACCTATCGATTAATGTCGTACCTGGCGAAGGGCGACGTACCGGCTAGCGGCGGAAAATATCGATTGCATATAAAACAAAAATACTAAACAGAAATGACGATTTTACACTAATTTTCTGACATCGTAGAAAAAATCCTTCTTTTTCTTTTTCAACAAAAAAGCAATATTCTTTAGAAAGGTGCAATAGCTCTTGGAGAATTCTTAAGCTTTCAGTTGAACCGCCAGCAGGAATTTTTATATTGAACAAAAATTCATGACATTATTTTCGCAGATTATATCTAAAATCTCAATCACATTCAAATTATTTTTTAAGGTCGATCCATTTACAGTAGAAACATTCGTCCTCGATTTAAATGCTAAGAAGCTGTCTTCGATACACGTGCGAAAGAAGGAAATTCATTCAATACATAACGGACAAAATTGGGGGATTGTCGGAAAGATATTAACGATCAGCTCGACGGTCGTTCCTCTGAAGAGAGTTAATGGTATCAGACGCCCCAAGGAAGACGCTATATTTCGATAAGCCGAACGCGTTTAAATATCCATTGATCGACCGGCGAGGAAAAGCATAAAAAGGTCGAGGGTTAAGGCAAGTTTCATCGAAATTCGATGGAAGTACAGAGGCTGGGAAGCAAAAGTCGACAGACAAGTCAGGAGAGAGAGAGAGAGAGAGAGAGACCGCATATCGCGTCAAAACTGGCAAAACTCGAGGAAAGGGAGAGGAGCCGGAAACTCGGACGGAGATGAGCACGGCGACATACGCGACCTGCCTTTGCACGAATAAATTCCTCGTACGTGCTCCGAATCGCGGCGAAGGGATTCGCCGTGCTTCCCACTTCCGGTCCATATATGCGGAAGGTGACGGTACCGGACGGGGGCGGCGGAGAACAAATTTCGTGCTCGGCGACGGCGACAGCGACGGCAAGAAGGAGAAAGGGTAGGAGGACCCGCTCGCTCTCTTCCTGACCCTTTCTTGTCATATACGCGAGTGTGCCAGGTCGTTCCCTACCGCGTCCGACACCCATGAGGAATATTGCAATCACGTGCCGGAGAAGAAGGCGGAGAACGAAGAGGAGACGATGGTGGAGGAGGTTGGAGGAAAGCACAAACTTCGGACGTAAAGCGCCATTATGCGCCGCGATATCTCGGCTTTTTGAGAAACGTCCGTCGAGGGAATCGGTTATATGTCGGTTATACGAGACAAGACGTTTCGGTAACTGTATCGATATCTCGGAACTAGAACGATTAATGTTGGCCTGCTTTGCGGTTTGCGAATGAGCTGGCGAATACCTAAACTTCTTTCATAAAAAAAAAAGGAATTGTGCAAACAATGTGTGTTTCTCGGGTCCGAAAAAGCAGCATTTCTGTCTTTCCACAAGTTTCATTAATTATTAATAAAAATAATATGCATTTCTCGGAACTTTTGGTATCTATAGATAGGAAACGTCGTTTGACTTCTTAACTAACACGGTTTTCGCAATTCCGCGAGCGTTATCAACCGGCACCAATACGCCGAACCCATTGAATTGCCGCGGTGTCGAGATGGAAAGACCGTTGATTCGTTGCGGCTCCTTCGTGTATTTCTTATTTCTCTCACACATCTCCGCACCGAATAAAACTACCCTCATACCCCACCAAAGTAAATAGAGCGTATTTCTTCTGGAAATGACAGGAAATTCAATAATCCTCGCAACGAGTGGCGAGGCGGCAGAGCGCGGGGCGCGGCGTCGGGGCGGGACGAGGAGAGATTCTTGGAAAAGCGGGAGAGGACGGAGACGAGGAAGAGGTACCTGAGGGAGGAAAAACGAGCGAAAACGGAGACCGAGGTTACGCGTATTACGACTGCGATCGTGCGACCTGCGCCTGAAGGATACGTTTCTAGGAGGTAGGTGAAACACGATGCCTCCGTTTTCCGCAATCGCGGACTTATAAAACGCTTAACGTCAAACGTCAAACGTAAATAGAGAATATGGAACGCACACGTGTGCGGAACGCCGGATATTATATTTGTCGTACTCTTTGTCTCGCAAATTGTCTCGCTGCACGTTTCGCGCAAGATAACGATGTGAGCAATAAGACTCATCTGACGAAATTATTTAAAGAGAGCAGCAAGAAGTCTATGAAGTACATTTCTAAGTCGCGTTTCTCTGGAATATCTCTGTAAAAGAATCCTTTGTATCGCATCATTGACGCAACGATAATTAAATGTTATATCACCGATGTAAATTGATAAATAATTTAATGCGATACGTATAACTGTATATTATAAAACTGAATGTGACTGACGTAAACGCGCAATCAAGCGTACCAATAATAAGCGCGAGTTGTCAACGTCACTGGAGATCCGATAATCTGGAAAAAAATATCCCCGACGATCGTCCTCTTTTGCGGAGCAAAGCGTAAATCGCCGAGGATTTCTTTCCGGAACCAAGTGGCGCATCCTTCTTTTACAGTCAAAGGATCTAGAATTTTTTCACCCTTGCTTGACGCGGGAGGACGAGACGCGGGGATGTAGAGCGGGATAAAGCGCGATTCGGCCAATCGCATCGCGAGAATAAAAATCTCATACATGTAAAAATATTCAATCGACGGGTCTAGGTGCCTCCTCTGTACCCACGACGGCGTTTCCGCTCTGTCCTTGGTGGTCTCTCTGTTTAGAATAGCCTCGAGAAAGAAGAAAATCTCTTTTTCTCATCGTGCCCTTTTCACGCCCCACGGCCCGAGAGGTCCCTTCTTCTCTTCCTTCTGCTTTTCTTTGCTCGGAGCTTTCTTTAAACGCAGGATTCTCCTCGCCTTTGTATGGGGTCTGATTATTTTATTAATAACAAAAGTAAAATAAATTTTACTGTGGTTTCGATAATTTATTTGGTAATCAGAGTACTTGCTAATGTAAATTGCATTTGCAACCTTTAGACCTTTAAATAAAAAATTATTAATTTAATGCTATTTTTTTACAAAATTTAAAAATGAAATATTACAATAAGATATTAATATTATCAATTAGTAATTTCGTAATTTTTAAGAGCAAGATATTTAGCCAAGGAAAAGAATAGACAACGAAATACCGGTAAACACATAAGACTTGGACTGGAGATTTTACAGTTCCGTGGCATTCGTCCGAGAGCTAAAAAAAAATCTCAGTTCCTTTAAAATGGTATATTTACCATCTATAAATTTACATGCACGAACGAGAATGAATATATTTACATCGGTCATTTGAACAGACGTGGAATGTCATTCGCAATATTGCGCTTCGAGAAAAAGCCTTTAAAAAACGTACACACACGCGTGAAAAGAACGCAGGCGAATTATTTTTTATTGGAAATCTCCTGAATGTCTCTCTGCTGCACGAAGTGCACATCTAGAAGTACTTGGGAGTACACGCGGTAAATGAAGTCGTTACGTCGAGCGAGAGCGTGCAAAACCTTCGGGAACGCGATTGTGCACTTTAAATACCTTTATAATTGCACTGTAATTTGCCGCTCACAACGTAAATGCGGTTAAAAATTTGCGTAACTTTAAAAGCCGTCGCGAGAAAAAAAAAGAATTTGCGCGATGTAATTTAGCGGGCAGCCGACCCTGGGATCGTGCGAAACCGGTGACGCCCGGATAATATTTCGTAGTTTCTCGAGTTTTGCGAGAAAACGTGAATGCCGCGGTTACTTGAAAGCATAATTAATGGTTAACAATGTGGAAGGGGTGGGGGCGGGAGGGTGTTCAGTGATTTTTTTAAGGGTGCACGGCGGCAAGTTTTTTTAACAAGCAACAAATACATTCGCGCGTAGTAGAACATCGATCGTGTGGCGAAGTATCATTTTCAAAGGCATACCCGCGGCTTAATTGCCTCGTATATTTGTCGCGGGGGCTCCGCCGTATACGCAAATAATAAATTTAATGCGAAACGAACGTCGCCGCTGGCGCGTTTTTGACGAATCCAAACGATTCGCTCGAAAGAATGAATTCTCGTTTTTCGCGTTTTCGTCCTCAACGTTATTGTCGTCGTCTTACGTCTTCCCTTTCGCCCGTAACTTTATTGTAACGAGGGCTCGTTTGTCCACGTCAACCGTGCCGACCGGATTCCCGCTCGTAGAGAAGTAGTCGCGACTCGGCGCAAACCAAACGTAAGCTCGTGCTTTCGGCGCCGACCCCATGAATCTTAGTCGTGTGTCGCCTACAAGCACGACTTTGGATGTGGATCACAGAGAGAAAGCAAGAGAGAGAAAGAGAGAATAGGCGAGACGCGATAATTCGTGACAACGAGACGCGCATTGCGCTACGGTCATTTTCGTAACTCAGAAAGAGAATGGCTGTCGTAAACCTTTCCATTGTTTCATTTAATAAACGCTGTGATCTAAAGCAACGTCTTTTAACACTTTGTACTCGTGTGTTGACATACGATATACGTTCTATCAACAGACTGAGTTGGGCTTGGCGGCATCGAGGAGTTCACTTTGTTTTCTTTCAATTGCTGTCTTTCAACTTGAGTTATTGCAAGTGATGTATAACTGCATTCAACATATATTATCTATTCAATTTGACATTCTATTAATAGCAATAATATATCTAAATGACAAAATTCATTGGTCTAAGGATCTTTACCTTCTACACAGAAAAAAAATTAATATCAAAACAACAATTTATTGTTTCAATATAAGCAAGAATATAAAATCTTAAAAGAATTTATAACCTCAAGACATAATTTGCTAACATAAAGAAATTTTATCTTCATATGAAACAATAGATTGTTGATTTGATACTAATTTTTTTCTGTATATGTACAATGGAAGAATATTAAATATTAGGAAAAGGATTTAAAATTTTAGAATCAATTCCCTCAATAAACATTAAACGTGCAATCGAGACAAATAAAATGTGAGTCATACACGGAAAAAATAATTTTTTTGAAATACAGATCTAAAAATAATTATGTTGAACCATTTAAAAAATTCAGATGTTTAACTTGATTACTAAAATGTCAAAACTGTTCGCAGCATTATATAATAGCATTATATAATATGCTTGGGCGTTCTATTTAATTATTTTGATGGCTCAACATAAAATTATTTTCTGATCTGTATCTAGTTAAATTTTTAGCCGCTGGAGTAAAATTGTTTTTTCCGCGTAAATGTGTCGTACAAGACACAACATAATTTATTATTTATCTATAGTGTTCATTGAAGAAACTGATTTTAAAATTCAAATTCCAATTTCCAATATCTAATATTCCTTTATTGTGCTCATGGTTTAAATCAAAAAGGTTCACAGCTTGTTAATAAACGAATGACCCACAAGAGAATCAAATCCCACTAATTAATAATGCATGCATCTTAACTTGGAAGGTGACGAGCTTCGAAAACACGCACGCATGTTATACGATTGATATGATTCGCGTGTGCGATGAACAAAAGACACACGGGGCGAGGAAAGTGGAAGGCAAGGGGGCGAGACAGGCGCCCGACGCGGTGACTCAATTCTTGGCACGAGGTCGTGACGTGAGGTTACCACATCGTGCCGTAACTCGGCGCATCCTTGCACCGAGTGTCATCTACACTCGGAGATTTGGCTGCGGGAGAGAAGCTGCCGTTGTATCGCGATACCACTACGTCGATCGCGCGTCGCGAGGAACATATTGTATGTATGTACTTCGCTTGCGCCGCTTCGAAACGATCCAAGAAAAACACGTCACGTCTCCCACGGGAGATATGAGAAGAGTCGACACCGTGCAGAATTCCGTGCGCATGTTTTACGCGTACGCAGACGAGAGCTGAATCCGCGTGAATTCGGCAAGCGCGATTTAATTGCAAATGCGATGATTGAAAGTTGATTATTTGCAAGACTGTGGAGAGCAGTGAAGTTCGCCGAAACTATCACTTCTACAATTATTTATTTTAATTGGAAAATTGTTATTAAACTAAAAATTCATTTTCTTAAAACGTCACAGACGTAATACTTCCAATTCATCACTGAACACTAAAAAATGTCACGTGTGTATCACTTCCGGAAAATAGCGGAAGTAGTTCTTCTTCGAAAACGTTCGGAAAGTGGGTTGAGTCCAATATTTCTTAGATTTCGAGCACTTTAAGAAATTGAGGCGATTACTTTTAACGGGACGATATCGCTCCTTTGAAATATTAAATTAATGGCGCTACGCGATGGCTATACGTCCTACGATGGGGAGACATAAGACGTCTTAAGATGCGATCGTTCCGTACCGGAAACGAAATTAAGCTCGAGATTAAGCTTACGGAGAATCTACGCGAACTTGGTTATTGCTGCACAGTTATTTCTAAATGCATTTCACTTCCGCGACCGTCTGATGTAACAGCTGGATCGACGGAGTCTTGTGTGGTTATGAATAAACATTTTAAATATTCGTTTGTTTACTTTTTGTTTAATATGTCCACGAATAATGTAATATGATTACGCATAGATATTTCAGATAGCCATTTTGCAAGAACACAAGGTTTTAATAACCTAAATTATTACTGCATCATATCGATTAATACTACATTATTAATATCGATACGATATTAATAATATATAATATTAATAATGTAAAATACGAGATAATCTTCATATATAAAATTTACGATATTGATCGGAACCAAGTAAAAAAAATATTTGCATTATCGAGATATTAAAAAAATTCATCGCTTCGTTAATTCCGTATTACGTGGGATTAAAATTCAGTTTTCATCGTGTTCGAAGTTATAATGCACAGCTAATATAAAGCACGGGCGAAAAACTATGTCCCAGATGGTCGCGACTACGAGAAATAATGTCATTTTTATTATGTCTCACGGCAAATAATTTCAACGTTGCAACGTCGGACACTCAATTTACTCGTTGTTGGTGTGCGTCTGGGGGATGCATCCGTTATTTAATTGTTATTGCATTTGCATTTCAACTTTGCTTTCCTTATCTTCCCTCGTGTTCCGTATTCCCGATAACAAACAGAATTTAGCACGATGATGTTTTCGGCGCGATGCAACAGGAAAGGATTCTCTCGTCGGAGGATTCGGCCGCGCTCATCCGGCACGGCGCGGTCTCATAACTCAATAATCTTCGAGCAAACGCGGCGGCCTCGTCATTAGTTATCGCTGGAAATCCGGGATTAAAACTGTCGAGAGGTCGTAGCGATATCGCGACCGATAGCCAGCGCGCGCCGCGCCGTGCAAATACACTCGAGCGCCGAACCTGTCGGCACGAACGTCACGAACGCGACCGAAGTCACGGCTCTTCGTATTTCGATTAAACGTGATTTACCTGTACGAGCGTATATCGCGCCGCGAAATTAATACGTCCGACGCGATCGGATTTTGCCGGCGGCGTTAAAAATTGAGTTTCCATTGCGAGCGGCGATCGGCGATTGCGCGCGTTTGGAAAGGCAACTCGGCGCGGCGCAGCGCGGCGCGACGCGACGCGCGATCGATCGCTTCGCCGCCGCTTTTAGCGCATACACGCAAACATAGTAATTTAACCGGCTTATCAATTTTAATTTTAATTATTGGTTAATTATTGCCGGTTTAATTATTGTAGTCATTTAACTATCAGCCATATAAACGAGGCTATTATTAGATATCGAATTACAAAACTCGGGCGTTTATAAATTTCACAATCTTATAACATTCATAAATTGCTCAAATATCGCACGTTAGAGCATTCAGTAAGTAGTAGTTGCATTAGGCGAGGCAGATTTACGGAATTAGTAATTATCAGTCCGATAAGAAATCGTTACCGCAATTGTTTCCAAGTAAAACTAATTTCCGCGTCGTTCCGCGTAACTTTTTAATTTTATAGATTACGCTAATGAAACAAAACGATAAATATTTATCGTTCGACTGTCGTTATGCACTTAAAAAAATATTAACTCGCAACTTGGAGCATTTCAGAGGAAACTTTTTGCGCAGAGAGACGCGGCCAGTGCGCTTACACGACGACAACATCTTTAACAACACTCCCGGGGATAGTATACAGGAGCGCGAATATTCAGACAAACTAACGGGAAAGACAAGCATCGGCAATATAAACAGAAGTAGATAGATGCATGCCAAGTAAGCGAACCAGATAACGGGGAGATCTCATTTCGCAGTTAAAACATCTGCATCGAATATTAATTAACCTTCTAACCGTGTTCCGGTCTTTTTCGATTTGAATGCTTTTAAAAAATTCTCTTCATATTAGAGTATTAATAATAAAACGTTTAAGCTTTGTGATTTTTCTGAATATCTACAATATTTTGATATATTTTAGTGAATAAAGTCATTTTTTTACAATATTCAAAAATATAACAATACTCTAATATCATGAGAATTTTCCCAAAAAAACGTTTGGGTTGAAAAAAATCCAAACGCGGTTAGAAGGTTAAAAAATGTTATTTTGACTATGCCCTTAAATAAAAATGTATCAAGACAATTATACCTGAAATTAAAGTAAAATGCATTTTACTATATATGAGATATTATTAATTTTGGAAATTAAGTGTATGTTCAGCATATTAAAATTAAATTAAATTAAGACACCAATTACCCGTCGCTGTTGTAATAGAATTTAATATAGTTATCAATAATCAATCTCTTTTTTCGCGATATTCGGAGAATAATTTTCTAAGGCATTTCGAGTGAAATACACGAGCTAGAGAAACTAACGAGAAAAGCGAACGGACAAATTGGTTATCTATCGACCGCAGAACATCGGTTTTTTTCCTCCCCACTCCTTCACCATCGCGCCGATCATAATGAAGGCTATTAAACGCACCATGCCAGCAACACGTGCTACCTCTGCAAAATTTTTCATCCCGAGATACGCCAAGTCGAATATGACCCTCCATCTACAAACGTCGAAATGAAAAACGCGAGGTTTACGTGAAGTTTATTCAAATATTAAATTATGAGCGCGCTGTGGATTCCGCGTAATTTTCACTGCAATATTGATTTTTTAATTCCATGTTTATCGTTGCACGATAGCATTTTGCATAATAAATATCTTAATTACGCATTATGAATATAGATACGTTTATTCTGATCCGTGTCTCTTTCTTCGCCCCCAGTTAATTGCCCGTAATCGACAATGAATCATATCAAATTACTCTGCAAAATAGCTTTTAATTCACGAGTTTCGCGTTTCCTAGATAATGAGTTTCATATTACCTTTGCATTGTAACTCGCGAGAGGGATTTATTCGCGAAACAACAGCGAGGGGGGTGCGGCGGCGATACCCGCATCGATCGCAAAACTGCAGAATGCACGGCCGAAAACATTGGGAATGCGTTTCGCGAGCTCGGAAACTATTCATCGAAATAACTGCGATTTATATCAACCGAATCTCTTTGCCTGTAACAACAGCGATTCGCCAAACACAACCCGATTCTTTCTATGATTTATTTTTCGGAACCGAGCTGTGTGAAAATTGTTACTGCGCCTGGGTTTGCCCTATCGAAAAATAAATATGCTTAGATTTTAAGAAAACTTTTTCTTTAAAAAAAAAATGCATAGATTTATTAACTCCAGTGCTGGTGTGTGCGGTGAATTTTTATCCAGATGATAATTCAAATGTACTATTTTCGTTATTAAATCTGTTATAGTTTAATAAGATTTTTTTACATTAAAAAAAGTATTAGAGAGATTTAAATTATTCTAACATCTCGCAATTTGTAAAGTAAAATACCTAAATTGAAAAAATTCCTAAAAGTATGAAAAAATTTTTATAATTATGTAGGTGAATTTTCATCTCTAGATTAGGAACTAGATTATTAACGTCAAAAAAATATAATTTTCACTCTAGAGTTGACAAAAAACTTTTCACTAACTATCGTTTAATATTTGAATATTCCAAAAATTATACAATTACAAAAAGTTCTAAAATGTTGAAGTCAAAATTAGTTTTGGAAAGTATTTAAAATTAATCTATGGTATCATGTATAAAACTTTTACAGTACAACCTATACTTATTTGTTGTTCTACAATTCGATTAATATTAATTTCTACTACTTTATTCGATTGTATATAAAGTTAAATATATTCTCATCTATTATAGTCTCTCTACATTTAAGGACAATAAATCTATAAAGTTTTTTGTTTTCTGTTTAAATTACAATATGTTCTTTTTTTATTTACGTATATTTATATTCTTCTTAAACTCGTATGTAGGTACAAATATCATAAATTATTAATCTTTCAAGTTGACCCTCCGTGGTCCAACGTTTTTTTCCACTATTTTCCTAGTCCAACCGGATTACTGATGCTTGATAATGTTTTTTAAAGGATTTTTTGGGCTTTAAAAAATCTGTAATAATTTTGGTACACTCTTCCAGCATCCCACGATTTCACAATTATTTGAACCAAAACGTTTTTCACTTTTTTTTGGTACGTGTTCGAGTTTGAGGCAGAATAATTCAAAATCGAAAATTCGCTCGCGTCTTCAAATCCCCAGTTGGACCGCAGAAGGTTAAAATAAAAAATAATCACTCACAGTTACGATGCGCAGCAGCGGAGTTGTAACGCCAGTCACGTTGAACTGTAAACATAAATCAAAATTATATAGCAGCTCTCAACATAATCAATATCAAAAAAAAACTTCCGCGTGTAACATACTCGTCAACCGATTTCTTTTCCCACTATCCTGGGTATTTCGTGCCCGACCGACTCTTGTTCGTACAAGTTTCTCGCAAATTCGATAAAATAATTAAATTATACACATTTTATTTTCTAACATTTGTTCTAGAAAGCTGAAAGTGTGTTCGTAAATTTTTAAAAATTTTTTAAAACCATTTTCAACAAATAAAAAAATGCACAGATTCGAGATACCCAGGATGATAGAAATAGAGCACCGTTTTGAGCATATCGTAAAAGTTAATTCTACGTAAACGTGACGAATAATATAATAAATGATAAACTTACTCTATGGTTGCTCCGCCGTCGCCCGATGTTTCCCCGAGCTTCCGCCTCCTCTCAGATTTCACTATCGCTCGTAGTCCATTCATGGCACTCACTAATCACTCGAGAAAACGCAAAACTCACGAATCGCGCACTGACAGCAACGGACACGATGGGGACTGCCCGAAACGAGTAACGTTACAAGCACGATAAACACAACGCGCTGCGTATGAAGACGAAGAAAAAGTATAACCTAACCTCTGCTATCCGCCGCGACAATCCCGGCGACGTTTCAACCATCGATGTCTTACTTGAATCACTTTACGGGAGCAAACGATTCGCGATCAGTCGCTTTCGCAATCCGAAAGTATCGTGTGTTCTTTCCTAATACTCCCGTCGCGACCACACGTTTCCGAGAAACCGTAACTGCGACTACAATCGCGTCGCCGTGCTGCCTGCCGGCTTGAGCCTCGCCGCCGCGCGACTGTAAACAAGGTCATCGCGTAAATACAGCGTGTACCGAGCGCTCTGTGCCAGGCCTCTATGAAATATTTAACATATTACAAGTAACTCGCAAACAGTTACCCGCTTGCAATACGGAGCAGCCGTATTTAGCATCTCGTAGCGTACGTCGCGACCATGCTTCGAGAGAGTTCGATGTCGAGCCACAAAAAAACGAAGCCGGTTCGAGCCTTTTTCTTCGCGAACTAACGACGAATCAACGACAATTTTACCTACACACAAAGCCAAAGTAACGACACTCGCTGTACGTCACGAAATATCGAACGCGTGACAAGTAAATCACATGGATTTGCTTCGGATTGCGAGAGTGAATTAACGCGTGAACCGCCCAGTCGACCGGCTCAGGTGGCACTTGAAGTTAGGCACTTGAGGGAAGTCGCGATATATCGATGGTCGTCTAACAACACGCGTCTCGTGTTCGCGGGATTTGCGCGGGACGTCGAAATGTATCGCGCGAACTGATAATGGCGCGTTATTCCGTAAGGAATTATCCGTTCGCATCTCCCAGCACTTGTCGCAACTACGTTCCGAAAGATAATGACGCTGCGAGGCGCGCGGCGAGACGGCACGCGCAGCTACGCACCTTACGGCTCGAGTATCAACGACCGAATGGCAGCGCGCTGACCTTGTTTACACTACCGCGCGCCGTACTCCGTGAGGTAAGCCGATGCCCAGCGTTATGACGCGCTTCAAACTATTTACCGTCCGCGAAAATGTTTAACGTAAGGCAGCATAAACGAATATGCTTCCTCATGCATTTCGAATTCATTTCAACGAGTGCATTACCGTGTCGTGAAATCTAACGCTTACTTATAAAGAATATGCGTTACCATCATGTTGAAAAGAAAGGTATTTATGTAAATTTATTTATTATTATCTTTTGTCGTACTTTTATTATATATCCGGAGAGAATTAAAATGGTGACTTTGGAAAAATGAAAAATCTGGTGGATAACTTTAATTAAAAAATCAAAAATCAGAAAAATAAAATCTAACTCTTTGTTTTATCGAAAATCCAAACAATTTAAAAATAAAACCTAATTGCTACAGTCGTCTCAAAAAAAATGTTTCTGACAAAAAAATTAATAATTAAAATTAAACTAAATACAAAAATGTAATTGTGAAATTTCAGAATACTATAACCATTACCATTATTTTTTTAAAATTGTTTCACAAATAAAATAAGTACCCCCCTTTCCCCCCACCTCCTTTCAATACAATAAAGATTAAGCCGTTGTAAATAATGTACAGACTTAATTCTAACTGCTTAATTATTAGATTTCAATTTTTTCTTATCTCTTGAAAAATAAAAATAAAAAAATTATATAATTTCCTCTTTCACAAAATAAAATTAACTTAGACTTCAAATGAATATGAGAAAATATCAGTTCTGTGTTAAAAAGAAGCAATTAATTTTAATTTTCTTCTTTTAAGTAACAATTATATCTTAAAAAAAATATATTATTAATAATCATAAAATATATTCATCATTTACTTGAAACAATATTTATTTAAAATGTTTTCTATATAATTTTATACAAAAAAATATATACTGTGAATTACTTAAATTAAGTAAATATTACATATTACAAATATTTCATAAGTTTATGTATCCGCAAAATATCACAAGTTTATCACAAGCAAATTTATTCAAAATATATTTTAAATCCTAATAATTTAATATTCTAATAAAGATATTAAATTAACAAACATTCAATTTCCTTGTTATTTTAATTTTTTTTATATAATTTTATACATTCTTCAAAAGAGTATAAATTTTTTCTTTTTAGTCTATAATGAGTTTTTCTAAAATTTGTGATGAGTATATTTTAAAGCAATTAAAAAAAATATTTTTGTTGAAAAAAAATCGTTGCTAGGAAAAAAGTAAATTGTGTATTATTTTAAAATTAGACTTAATATTTTTCTTTGTATACATACAACACATTGACTTTAATAATTTTAAAATTGTTTTAAGCAAAAGAGAAAGAGAGAGAAAAAGAGAAGAAAGTATAGTTAAACGAAGATTCAAATTTTTGTTTACAAAAATTGAACAGTTTGCATTTATTAATTAAAAATTGTTATTCATGGCTTCCTTAATAAACTTCTATTACTAATGATTAATGTACATGTAATATCTATGTATAAATAACTAAAGAATAAAATCAATTGAGCAACAGAAATCAATATTACTTAAGCTCTGAAAATCGATAATAAATTCATCGTGTACAAGCGTAATTATAAACTTAAAAGTATAGATACATTCTATATATTATATCATAGGTCAGCTTCAATTGCTTATAACCCAAATATTAATTATAGTTTCGACACACACATTTTTACTTTGCATTACGCTGTAATAAAATACCGTTGTCAGATATAAATCAATTAAATGATATATCTTATAATTGTTCTAATCATCTTAACATTTTTTTATAGCTATTAAATTTTGTACAGATTTTTTAATACGATTTTTATAATTCTCGATGAATTATATTTAGTATATTCAAAATAGCTCCGATTTAGCTATATCACATCGAATGGAACAGATGCACTCTGCTGAGTCATTGGCGAGATTCTCAGCGTGCTTCGCGCCAATTTCCTTTTTATCTCGAATACGTGACAATCGACACACGTAGCAGTAATTATGCACCAATGGCGGGTCACGAGCAGTAATTCTCGTTGATGTAACGGTCGAATAAATCCGAATAAAGTTTTGGCTACCGTTCAAAAATAGACACTGATTTATGTGCCGAATAGCATATTATTACGTGAGACATAGTGGTCGCTACGAGACAATCTCACGCTAGTGCCAATTTGTAGACGGCCAGCATTTAAAGTTGAGCTTAAAATTTGCGATTAATTAAACTGATATAGAAAGAGAGAGAGAGAGAGAGAGAGAGAGAGAGAGAGAGAGCGTAATATTTGATAAAAATATGTTTCTCTTTACGCAAACGTTACGTGACACATCGTTTTGCAATCCCGTCTGCTTTACTTCCTCTACGGCATACAAATGTATACTACATGTTAAGGAACGTTCGCGAATATCATACATATGTATATTTGCAGTGGTTTGTAATTAGTACATCATATGTTAAGACTTCTCCATGCATCTCATCGTTATATTTCATTGTTTCTTGCTGTATGCGCCGTTTGCCAAGGGACTTGGCAATGCTCTCTCTCTTTCTCTCTCTCTCTCTCAAAGTATTACGGCGTTTCTCCCAGACACGATCAACGGCGTGATTTATCATGAGGCAGCTACTCGCGGGTTAATAACGTCACCCGCGACGAAGACGAACTCGCAGTCGTGGCTGCAGACGTTTCGCGCTTTCGAAAAATCTCGGAGAATTCGCCACCAGGATTCCGTAGCCGTGATTTACATTTCATTTAACGAAGATCGATGCCTACAGAGAGCGGGAAAACATACCTCATTCTTGTCCGCCACCTGAGAGACGAGTTAATACTCCCGTAAAGTAAAATTGATTAAAAAATATAACAAATACATGTACGGCGTAATTTCATTCTATCATTTAGTCCAAAAGAAAATTAACGATTGAAGGTGTATGTATAAATAATCAAGACAAAGTTCAAGCCTAACGTCTCATCTTGAGCCAAAGTCAAATTTAATTCTTATTAACACCAACATCTCGCACGCCTAGAAACGTCTAATAATAAGCAGTTCAAGTTACGAATTATTACATTTGCTAATCTAGATCAGGCGTGTACACCACGTTGTCACGACACGGTCCGTCTGTTCTCGGCCGCTCATATCGAGCGAACGCGATGATTGAGCGTAAACAGACGCAGCGCGAAAGCGCGTCGTGCACACAAATGCGGCCGTGGAAACGTGATACGCGTTACACGTGGTCGAATCACGCGTGGGCGAAATAGCGCGGAGCGTTCGCGCGTCGTCTCGTTTTCTGCTCCTTTCTCAGCGCTCCTGTCCACGCCCACCCCCGGCGTCCTCTCCCCCTTCGTCGCTCTTACGATTCCAAACGAATCGCAAAAGCTCTACGATGCTATCGAACAAATTTGCAATTCACCACCGCGATCCCCGTTCGGATCAGAACGACTCCACGGTCCAAATGTCAATTCTAGCGCGACTAGATACAGGCTCGTTCGTCCCCGAGATAGGTAGCTCGAGGACGAAATACGAGCGACACGGGGTTGCCGCGCGATGCAAATCGCTGATTACAAATTAAAATCGGCCCTCGAGCTGGGCCCAGGGGTCACGGAGGGCGACGGAGGCGCGCGCGACCGGAGGCGCCTATTTCATTTTAGAAAATTTAAATTCAAATCCGGCAAAATGTACGGAACGCCCACGTCCAATGTGCCGCTTACATATATATATATACATATTTATACGTCTCATATAGATATATATATATGTATAGGCAAGTTACGTACATGGATTCGGCGGCGTGTCGCTGGCAGTGGCAGCGTACGACCGCGGAAAAAATCATAAAGTACACGAAATGCAAAATGCAAATGTGCCGCGCGATATTCACAAAAATGGGCAAAAAAAGAAAGAAAAAAAAAAAATCGCACGAGATGCATATCCTGCGCGAAACGCACGACGCATCGGAAGCCTGAGCCGCGTTATACCTTCTTCTTTCTGTTCGCTACTTTTTTTTCTATTTTTTTTTTTCCGTTAATAACATACGCACGCATTGAATCACGCATGCGCCTGATAACCAGGATCTAGATTTCATTATTGTAAAGTCCTCCTCTCTGCATACCGATGCGGAGAGTCCGCTCTGTCGTTTACACTAATGCAGCCAGGGAAACTAAACATAATGGACCACACGGACATATTTTTCTTCTGGCCAAAAAAATAGCGTAAAAAAATATCCCGGCGATACCACCGACGCGGGTCAATCAAATTATTTAATTAATGACACGTTGTAAAGCAATAAAACAGGCTTTGTTGCTCTGTCAAAATTACCCGTAATGTCGGAGTTGCGTTAATTCCGTGCGAATTACGACATAGTAATTTTACAACTAAAGTTATGTACGTCACGGTTCCTCAAAGTTAAACATAACTTTACCAAAACAATGTTGTAATTTTAACTTAAAAGCCCAGAACACCTGATCTGGAAGGTCGTAAATCTATCAAAATTATAATGCTAACAATGGAGCCAAGTGCCATAATCCTATATATATATATATCACGACGAATTTACAGAAGCGCGCGTTTCCATCATCGAAAGCATCGTCCGGATCAGGCTGACACGGTTGCGCAGAGACGCGACATTGTTACGAGGAATTCGAAACACGTGGCGAGTCTGCAGTCGTAATAGTAACCGCGAATGCGACAAGTAGAAAGTGACTTATCGTGTCGGACGATCATGAAAATGCACAAGGACGTAACGCGCGTAACGTACGACCCGGCATCGGCCAGATTCGAGATTTAATGAAGCTTCCGCGTTGAAATCTCGCCACGGTTGACATAACACGTTACATAGCAGGCGCCGTGAAGCGTCTCGCTGTGTCGTGTTCAACTTCTATGAGGCACGATGAGACATCGCGTTAAATTCAAAATACAGGTACTATGTGGTTTATTTTATATATATATATGATAAATAATTACTCGTACTTAAAAATATACATACAATTGCTTATATACACAAGTATTTGTGATTTACCCCCAAATTAAGCCAAACATAAATTATCAGTCAAAAATTAAACCCATAAAAGCAAGTTTATCAAAACTTAAAGGTAATAAAAAAGAGCTGATTAACTGAACTGATTCGTCCTACTCTCTTTAATATACGTACTGAAAATTAGAAAAAAATACAAATTAATAAAATTAAGATATAAAGTCAAATGTTTTGATTTTAAGTACAGATGTCCTCAGTGTGCTAATTGAAATAATAATACAACAAAAATAAAGAACATTAAAACAATTATTCAAATTTAAAATTATCATACGTATACGATTATGATGATCATCAGTTTAGTTTTCTTTGAACACAGATAATAATCGTTGAAATTGTTATTATCCGATATTTCAATATTTTATTATCAATTTAGAGTAATAATCTTGATTTATGATAGCACAATTATATATCTGTTATTTTCACCTGATAATTTGTTTGTTTCAATTTATGGGTGAGTAAAATACGTACACTATCTGTAAAATCCCACATTCCAAAAATTTGTAAAATGACATTATGCATGCAGTAACTAAGAATGTTACTGATAGAATAAATAATAAAGAACTTGTATATATTCTTTATTATTTATTCTATCGTTGTATTCTTTGTTAATGCATGCATGTCATTTTACAAATTTTTGGAAGATGGGATTTTACAGATAGTGTATCCTACCCACCTATTTTAAATTAAAACAAACTAAATTCCGTTTTTATAAAAAATTCGTATATTATTGAATTTAAGAAGTATTGACCAACTCCATCTAGAGTGTAAAAGTTGACATAACAGTATATACTTATACAAGGTAACCCTATTGCAATTTTTCTACGCGATTGTCTCCTTAACTATTCGTGTCTAGGTAGACATTCTCTTTAAGGTGAAGATATCCCTGAAATTATATATATATATATATATATTTTTTTTTTTTTTAATTAATATTATACTTATAAAGTAATATAAATTAAATTTACAAATTCGTTGAGTTTGCTCGTACAATTATACTACTTTCTCAATTTGTCAAAAAAATTTCTAATATAAAAACATCACAATTTTATAATTATAATAATATATATTATTATACGTATACATATTTAAGGTTACTGTAAGAAAATATGGTTGTTTGTTCATTCCTAACATTCTAATTTATCGCTGCATTTTATTTCAGCTATAAACGAAATTGAGATCAAGAGCGAGAACTTGTTTAGTGCAATAACTTCTTTATTTATCGCAGCATTCGGGAAGAGCCAGCTAAACCGTAATGCGGTTTTCGCATTGAAATCGTTCTCGAGCTGGCATAACACGTGACAGCGTGGTAGTAAAACATTTCGCGGTATCGCGTTTAAGCTCGGCGAGGCGCGGTACGCTACGTAATTTCGCATTAATTCGTGGGTACACCGCGATAGGAATAATTTTATCGGATGCAGCTATGTACTAACCGGAAGAGATAATGTCTGTAAATTAGTAATATCATTAATCAACAACTTGAAATATAATTCTTGACCTATATCCTTAGCATAGCTAATATGACTGGTGTTGGTGTTCTAAATGTTTTTTTTCTACTTTTTTTTCTAAACATTTTGATCTAGAAATTTTATCTTAAGAGTTTGTCAAAAATTATTATTAACAAACGCTAGAAAATGCATACACCAAATAGTTGATATTTTGTACATTATCAGAATTATTAAATATTTTAAACGAAATGAACAGATGGGTCATCTGAACACTCGTGGTTATTCTCAGTCTACAATTATACTAATTGCAATCGCGTTGCCTCTTGCTAAAGATCAACGACAAGCGACAATGTATCTTGGCATACGAAGAAGACATTTGGCAACGACATTGAATACCAAGAATGTTATAACTGATTCTTTGTGAGATAGACTGAAATCACGATCTCAATATCTTGTTTTAAATTCGGTAAATTGGAATTTCAAGTTAAATAATTTTATATATTTTGGAATTATATTTTTTGATAAATCGTTGAAATACTGTGATGAATAATATAATTAAAATCGGGCAAAGCAGGACAATTATGTAACTGCATATCAAATGTTAATCAAGGTCTTAATCTATAAAATCTTCTAACTTTAGCAAAATTTTTCACATATTCTAATATGTAATTTTAATTTATTCTATTTTATTTCGCTGCAAGAATCACGCAGTAAAGAAATTTTCGAAATGCCACGTTGATACCGCGTTGAAACCAATTTCCATAATCCAATTTCCGACGTACGATTTCCATGCTCCTAACATATTAACTGTTCTTTCCATGAGTTAGACGAGTTTTCGAATTTTATATTTTACTCGCAAAATATAATTACCTATTTTACATTTTCATCCGCGAAAGATAATTACCCATTTTACATTTTACATCCGCGAAATATATATACACGTTTTACATTTTCATTTGCAAAATACATTTCCATATTTTATCTTCCTTTTCGTAAACTGTATTTACATATTATGAAAAGGCATGTATATTATGTATCTTTTCGCAACTACCTTGACACAGGTTTCGGATGCAAACAACACGCGTTAAATTTCAACGTATGACAGTAGCATATAGGGACGAATCTCTAAATGAAGGAAGAAAAGAGGGAGGGAAAGAGCGGGAAGTCGGACGGAAAGAGCTTTCGCAAATTCAAACCATATGGAAGATGGTGAAGGGGGCGACGACTCCGGTCGCCCCCACGATTCGGCAAATGGATATTACTGACTGGGTCTTGGTGCCCTGCTAGCTGTCAGTAGTCGACGTTCGTGTACAAACAGAGGGAAACGAGACAGGGAGGAAACGAGCAGCGAGGGTGAGAGGCAACGAGAAGAAAGGGTACGAGGGGAACGAGGTGAGGTTAATGGAGTGGAAACAAATTTAAAAATTCCCCCTGCAGGGGTGACTCCCCGTGCGGTTGCATGGAGCTCGCGCAGCAACCCGCGGATATGCGCGCCCGCAGGTAACTGTAAATGCAAGTTACGGCGAGGTAACTATGTATTTACGGACCTGTGTATACGCGAGAAACAAACAAGCCGGGCGTTTCATATACACGTAGACTTCCGCCTCTCGCCGTTTCTCTCAAGAAACACGGTATCACCTTGTCTTCGTTTCGCCACGCAAACAATCTTCCGGTACGAGCGTTACTGCGCGATAACGACGACAACGACGACGAAGACGGAGACGACGACGACGACGACGCCGTTGCCCGAGAAAATTGCATTCGTAAGTATTATCGCGCGCACACGCGACATGTTTTCGGAGGTGGATCGTAATAAGCCGCCGGTGTGTCGAGACGCAAACCGGAAATGCGATGTCGGTTCCAAGGAACGACAGCGAACGTGTGGCAACAGCGACACAAAATTGCACTGTGCATTTGCATGACATCGGATGGGTTATCGGATCGGGGATTTCATCCTGGAACAATTTCACGACGGAAATAAATCTAGATAATGACAGATATGCTTTGCTGTCTTCAAAAATTCAAAGCAAAACTCGATTTCAAATTTTTCTTCTAGTATTATAAATTAATAATCAACAGATGACACGGGAAAAGAAAAATATCTGTATAAATAACATGTACTCCTTTTATACTTCTACGTAAACGTTAGTGTACAATTTGAAAGTTTTCTGAAACAATTTTAAATACTCTGTATGACTTTCACCAGAAGCTGCTCTGCTTACAAGAAAATCAGAGGCAGAATGTTTTAAAGCTTCATTATAATGTAATTCTAACAATCCTTGCATTCCACGAATATTTGGTTCCGGGAAGAATCCACCGAATGTTTATAAAGAACGATAAAAACGCATTGTTTCTTCGCTAAAAATATACAAACGACGCGACCAAAATTCGTTTCCAGTGGCAGTCGTCGCGCCGGAGAAATTCTCAGACAAAAGGAAGGGCGAAGACGCAGAGAAAGAAGGAAAGAGAGAGGAGGAGGAGGAGGAAAAGGAGGAGGGAGAAGGAATCATTACGGAAGGGATTATGCCATCGGGCTTCATTCTCCCGCGAAAAGACAAATGGAAGACGGAGAAAATGGAGCTTACGCGAAGGGCTGCCGAGAGACAGAATGAATAGTCGTCGATCGGTAACGAGAGCAATGCGTCGCGCCACATCGATGCATCCTCGCGGCCATGCTGGCTTTAATATAAAACGATTTTACGAGCCGAATAAAAAAGCCATTAATCGCTTCCGATTGAACCGTCGCGAAGATAGGCAGATGATGTATAGGACGGTCCGCGGCTTAACGTACAATAAAAGACTCTCGCGGGGGCATCGGTGATAGGTCACGGCCCATCGTCGTTGCTTCTATCGTTATTGCGTATATATATTATCGTCATTCGGAGAGCGATCGACAAGGGACTATCGGAATACATATTGTAATGAATCTCGGAAGACATATTATATGAAAATATTGCCTGGACGATGACGCTTAATCCTTGAATGTTTACTACAGTTCTGTTTTCACTGTCAATAATTTTAAAATTCAAGTTTTTTTTTTTTAACTAAATTATAGAAAAGAAATTCTTCTGTTATTATTGAATGAGATAAAAATTAAACTAAATAAATTTTTATTTTCTTGTTATGTTTGGAGATTCAGTTTCTTTTAGCGCACTGTGCGTAAAGTTGTAAACAAATCAAAGATCTTCGGTTCCTGTTTGAACTGTAGTATATAGCGGCATAAAACATGCTATTTTTAATACTTGAGATATTGTAATAGATCTCTCTCATCTCGAGATTATCTTTACTCTTCGTCCGTATGCATAAGTTAAACATCGTATCTGGGGCAGAGCCGCATCAAAGGAAAACGGTGTTTTATCGGTGCGATAAAACGCGACGTGGCCGCATACGGAAGAGGTTCCCAAAGCAGAAAAGGGACGATCGCTGACCAGACAGAGTGGAGTCAAGGGAATGACATTGTAGGTCCCGGCAGGCACGGCCAGAAAGCACGTTACGCGCCAAAATGGATAAGACTTGGAAAAGCACAACGGTTGTTTTGGTGGAGGTTATTTTCCGGGCGGACGATCTCGTCGACCCAGTGTACTTCGGGGAAACACTACCCTCTCGCTTAAGAAGACGTTATGTCGGTCCTTCTGTAGGGTGCGCGGGGTCATACGGCAGGACATCGCGCGTTTATTAGACAAATATGTTCGGCCTTATCCCTCGATTACCATTTGGATAAAATACAGACGTCGTTCGTGCTCACTACGTATTACTTCCAGCAAAATTTAAATCTAAGATAGACGACGAAGGTACTTTGTCAGTAAACGTAGAAGAAATCTTATACCAGATTACAATCTCCTATTTCGAGATAAATAATATTTAACAAAATACCACAATTTTATTTTACAAAAAATATATCCGATAAAATAGAAAATGTTAAGTAATTTTAAGTAAATTATTAATTACGAACGATTCGTCAAATTTGAAATAAAAATAAAATGTAATTTTCACGAAAATACTCACGTCGCGTGTTCCAAACGTCCTCCACGTCAGGATTCATCCAGTGACATCGTACAACTCGAAATAAGAATCGGGTGGGTGGACTAACGCTTGACTGATCGCGGGAATGACGAAAGAGAAAACGCCATGTGTCCTCCGAGTGATGGTGTAATGACAGATCGTGATGATATAAGCATAGGAGCGGAACACCGAGGGACGAGACCCCGACAATCCCACACGCTCGTTCCCGTTAAGAAAGTTGACTCGATAGAATCCACATCGCGCGATCCCTACGTAATCCACATTTTGCGAGTGTGAGTTTTCCTCATCGATTCGTCACAGTCTCACGACGACACGTGATATTCCGATCCAACGCGGTCGATGATATCATAAGGTATATTAAGACGTTATTGACGCGCTAGTGTTTTCCGCGGGTGCATCGTCGCGAATCAGACGTTGCGTGCAATTCTGTTTGCTTTTGGGTTACGCAACATTGTCGTGATGTCGACGGCGTGTACGTTATACTCGCGCTCTGTGTACGTTCATAAGAGACACTCGAGCTTCAAAGAAGAAGCACTTATCTGTCTTGGAAATAAAGCAAGAATGTACGAATAGATACACATAGTGTTCAGAAAACCTACTTTTATGTAACCATCGTTAGATATATTGCATTCTTTTGAATTATTGTCATTCTCTTCGATTTGTTTAATTAAACTTAATAATATTCAATCCTTCGCGATAGGCAATTAAAGAGAGTGAAGAAATCTACTACCCTGTGTGGCGTGCCTTCATACAATAATTCTAATAATTGTCAACATAAAAAAGTTCAAATACTATTTCCTACTACAGCAAATCTTATGGTGTCACATATTTACGTCGACGACGTAATCAAATCGTCACGTTCGGCTTCTTCACTCGTTGCAACTAAACGAAATGGTACACGTTCGTGGAACGCGGCTGTGATTTATTACCGGGTGATGCGTCATATTCCGTTCCATTAGGAGTGCAAGTCGGCGGCGACTGTGTGAACAATTAACAGCGGAGTAATCGGCGATAAGAGTCACGAACGCCGGCACGCACGCACGCACGCACGCACGCACGCAGTCAGACGGACACAGCCTTCAGGAGCAGTGGACAACCGTTTAACTTTGTGTATAACCCACGCATTCGTGTATTTCGGTACGCGCGTTTGTTGAACGAGCATTAGTCACCCGATACAGAGAGAAAGAGAGGGAGGCAAGTCTCTCCGCTTTTACATCGGTGACGATGGATGAAAAAATAGACAGCAATATCTATCCCGGCCGGCTTCTTCCACGTGGAATACACGGGACATTGCCAATGATGGAGGGAATTTTTTCGCACACGCCACGGAAGTTATTGATATCTCACACGCTGTGTGTGTGTGTGTGTGTGTGTGTGTGTGTGTGTGCGCGCGCGTGAGTGTGTGTATGTGTTTTTTCTTTACCTCCGCTCTTTCGACACGATTAACGACGCGCGGCAGCTGTCGACAATCGCTGGAATGGCCGACCTTGTGATGTCCGCGCGAACATACGGACAGTTAAAATCGCGACGGCAAGTTTTAGATGAACGCGCGGCTGCGGACATCGCTTTTAACCCGCGTGACGAGGAGGTGATCGGAGCGACTTGAAAATATTACGTACCTGCGTTTCTAAAAAGTGACGTCGTCATTCTATAAAAGACACAAGAAATGATTTAACATATGCTAAATACGCGAGCAGTAAAGACGACAGGTGGAAAACGCAACATTATCACGTACCAACCAAGTAACGTATAATCTCTAATAAAACGCTTAAAGTCGATTTAATGCCTTCTTCCCGCTAATTCACACATAATTCGCATTAGTTACATTCAATATTCATAAGCACTCTAAAAACACTCGGATAGCGTTACGAATGTTTGACTGACTTTTAGATTTTTGTGTCTCGTTAATCTGGAGGTAGTCATCAGAGGATGTTTTTATCCCCAATAGCGAGAAAATAAAGATTAGTAATTTTCATTACTGAATGAGAATCTGTGTCTATTTTTTTCACTTCTCCGTATTTTTTAAAAAATATATATTGTACAAATCTCTATTAAATTACAGAACAGGTAATCATTCATGCGAAAAGCTAGGTGACTATTCTTGGATTAATATTCATATATTCTACGTTCTACAGTCCGAGAAGGACGCATCTCGTCATGTCCAGTCGCTTCTCGATTCCATCGAAAGGTTCCGGCGCGCTTCACTTCACCGATGCTTGTATCTGTATTCCGTTCCTCTTCGCGGCGTGTCGTCAGGCAACAAAGTCGACGGCATTAGCCAGGTGCGTCCGTTCCGGTCGAGATAATAAATCCCGCTGTTCCGGATCCGCGACGTCGAGGAATAGTCCGCGCGCACTCTTCCTTTCCTCTCTCTCTCTCTCTCTCTCTCTCTCTCTCTCTCTCTCTGCACAAGAAACGACGTCGGCGACGCAGTTCACTTCGCGGACCTCCCGGCTCCTCCCGCGGAGTTCGACGTACGGGATAATATAGAGGCGGAGGGAGATTTGCCCTCTCTCTCTCGAATGGATCTTGCACCTGGGTCCGTCCCTCGAGACCGCCGGCGGTCGATTTCGCGAGCGCGGGAGGTAGAATCGACGGTGATCTATCTAACTGCCATGTTGTCCACGTACACAGAACCAACCATTTACGATGTCGTTGTCTCGCGTATCCCCGAATAATTTACAAGTCCAATACATCGGATTTTTCTTCGACGCTCGAGCAATTGTTTTCGCAATTTTAGAAACCGAGATGCATCGTGGTTGTCCCTTCTTAAATCACCATGGCCACATTCCCTGCCGTAAAATCTCAATATTTAATCCACGATCTATCGTATTTATTATCCTTTTTTTACACGTTACAATACATATGTTACTACTATTTAAAAATCATTACTTAATCACATTGTTTTTTTTAAGACATTTCGAAGATATCGTCGACGCGAAGTCGGTCCGTGAAACACGTTCGAAAAAGAAAAAGAGGTCGAGAAGAGCGACATGGCGTGTCAAGCGGTGTCGCGTCACGTCGCTTCACGTTATGTTTCGTCACGTCATTTCAGAAAATATAGCGCGGTGATTCTCGTCCGCGGAAATGGATATTTAGCGGAACGAAACAGCGCGCGCGTACAGCCTGACCGAGTTCCCTCGTCGCATTAATCGTCCGCGTTTTCACGCTATAGTGATCTAATATATTGCACACATGACGAAAAGCAAAAACACGCGATTATTCATCCGATCTGCGTATTGCGCGCTGTTAAAGTTTGCACAAAAATTCGAGAGAAAATCTTTTCCTTTTCTTAAAGAAGTTTGATGCCAACTGTCCTCCCCTCTTCCCCTCCCCCCCCTTGCCTCCCTAAAATAACTGGATATTTATAAAGTGCAATTTTTACGCAAACTGCGCAAATTTGTCGTTGCTGCATTCGTGTGTACCGTGCACTTCGACTTTCAGGATCGATCGAAGCTAGCGAAATGCGTTCCTACCTCTCTCCCTGTGCGACTTTCACGACGCAAATTCAGAATAACCTCGGAAAATGCAACGTCTCCGGGAGTGCACTTTGAATATAATATAACTCCCCGCGGCGGAGAAGCTTTTCTCCTACTCTGACGAACCGACATCTGACTTCTCGTGTATCACAAAAGAGAGCTGCACCGGAAGCCCCCGTGTATGCTCGTAAGGCTCGCGGGCAGATTTCCGTGTGGTGTTTGAAGTGGTCCCGAATCCCATTCCAACAGTGAGTTTCGGTCCAGCCCCGCGTAAAGTTCAGCACGATGAATGTATGCAGATGTGTCGGATTTATAAACGGCCGCGTATGGCTACTTACAAATACGTGTAACGTTCCAAAGCTCAGCCCGTACTTGCCTGCGTAAGATCTAACCTTTAGAACGCACTGTCTATGGACCTCACCTAATTTGAAAGTCATATTAATTCAAAGTTAGTATATCGATCGGTAAGCTGCATAATTTTATATTGCAAGGTATAAAAAAAACTCAACGTAATAAAATAAGTTATAAAATTACAAGTCTCGATAAGTTAATACTCATAAAATTACATATACGCGACAAGAAAATAAGCTGTACTTATTTTCATCATCGATCGAGGTTATCATTATATTTTTACTGCATTATATTCTTCTGCATCTATCCCACTATAGTTTCAAATTTAAATTCACCTTTGTAATTTTATCATTAAAGGCTCAAAAACAAATAGTGTAGCGCGTGACGTCGAGCCAAGGATATATGAACAAGAGTAAATGGAGACTGGGAACAAATGGGATACAATATACATCATCCGTGAAAACCATTCCGACGTACATCTCCGCAATTATAGGATAATTTCCCGTAATTCCGTAATTAGTATTTCTTGCTACTCCATCCGTGTGTGTCAACAAACTAAAGGAAACCTTGTTACAAGCTGACGTAGATATACCTTTATTCCACGACCGCGGTGATATACGCTCGGATGCTTTTCAGGGGGGTAGCGTAGTGATTCAACTGATGCACATTATGCACCCAGTACGCGTCTCCTGCACGGCTAGCAAAGCTCGACCAACGACGTCGCCGCTGATGCGCGACGGCAGCTTGCGTAACGCACATGCACGCCGCAACGCCACGCCGGCTGACCCACATGCGTGGTCTTTATTTAAACTGGTTTCCTCCTCGGCGTCCTTTAGACTCGACTTTCGTCTGTGCTCCGGTCGCCGGGTCACCGGATTCGAGCGTGTCATTTTCCGCGAGACTGCAGCTCGGGAAAGATCGGCTTATATACGTACTTGTGTCTCGCAAAACACAATCCACTTAAACTCTACTGAAGATGATATTGCGCAAAAAAAATATAATTTCAAAAAAATCTCCTTTTCTTTGATACCATTTTTAATATTTTTATTCATTTTTCAAAGATCTTCTTTCGTCAAAAATTTAATAAAACAATTTAATAAAATTGTAATATACTCTTTATGATATGTTCTTAACGTGTATGTTCTTATTACTTCGTTTTTAATATTGCAAGGAATTCCTTTTCCAATGATAAATGATGTTAAAGAGAAACGACATAAATAATTGCGGAATTATCTCTTCCCTTAGGCCACGATGAAGTTCAAATTTGTTCGCGGTAGAGACTTATGGATGGAACCGTGAAAATTTCAATTGCAAATACCAGTCGACTTTGATACCGCAGGGAATAACGAACTCCTGAGACAAGCGTTTTTTAGGCATCAACGCGATCCCGCCTCGTCGAATATTCTTGTTTCTCAAACGTATGTAAAGTTTGAATAATATAGCAGGAGGAAGCGGAAAAGGTAGCACGCAAAAAAAAGCAACGCGGAATAAAAATGTACCATTACGTTTCCTCATCAATCCCGTCACTTGCGCATCGACATTGTTGACACGGACTTCGAGATCTCTTGAGAATAAAAATAATCATGCGAAGCAATTATAATTCATGATTATAAATATACAATGTATATTTTATGGCGCGATAAACATGTTCTGACTTAGTAGAATGAAAATATCAATCGCAATTAAATCAATGCGATTGAATCAATTTTTTCTTAATATCCTCCTTTATATCCTCCTTATGTATTATGCATTATGTCTTTAGAATCAACATTATCTTAACTCATCAAGATCTTTTCTTATTGCAGACAATAAGCAATCATGAAGAATATTATCGAAAAATTCTAATTGCCAACGTTCATTCATCAGGCACTTGCCTCGCACTGACTTGTTCCGATTAGCGCGTATATAAATTTATAATAGTCAAACGCAGATCTGATACTCCTCTCAATTACGCCCGCGTAATACTACGGATATACTCAGACAACATCGTAATACGAGCGTGCGTATCAGATTTCGCATCTCCTAATCGAACGAGCGTTGCAAGCCTTGCTTTATTTCTAGCTGTTTGCACGCCATCATAAGGCAACCTGCTTTTACATCATGAGGTGGATAGTAATTCGATTCTGGATAAACGAGAAAAACTTTCCTTTCGTCGAGCCACTCACTCGTCCAGAAGATTTCATCCCGTTGCGAAACGCGTATAATGGGACGATTGCCAAACTTCGCGACTACTTGGATATCGCGATCATTTATCGCGTCAAACGCTACGATGGATATCTGTGTCCTACTGAGTTGGAAGCAATTTTTCAAATACCACAATAACACGTAAAACTCTTGCGGAGCTTTGAAACGTTAGATACAGAATATTATTCTGCTTTATTTTCTTTATTTATTTATTTTCTTTCTCCACTTTGTCTCTTATCAGCAATAATATTTTTAGCATTTTGACATTCGTCGTCAACGAGTTTTCGTTCAACACGGAGGTGTCTATCCCTGACATTCATACGACTGACATTTACGACTGACATTGGAAGAACGCAAATTCGCAACGTAATCTTCGTGAGTAATCAACGCGCGTACTCCCGCGGGACTCGGAGCTGCTACAACCGATATACCGTTGTCGCGACGGTGCAGCGGGTCGTAGAGACAAGTTCGTAACCAGCCGGGGTTGTTCTCTCTCGAGAAGACGCGGCACGAATTCGCAGGATTCTGCCGCGATGCACGCGCACGGTCGTATTCCCAAATCGATCGCGACGGCGCGGCGGTGGCGACGGGAACGAGGGAAAAGGGAAGCGGAAGGAGCATCCGGCTGAATTCCGCCGATTCGCCGCTCTCACCTCGCGCCGAACAAGTGCACGAATTCCGTGAGGGTGGTCGAAAACTATGAATACCCCGTGTGCGTTGCAGTGTATTCGTGTACAATTCCCAAGGGAGGAAGCGGCACTGGCTCTCTTCCCTAAGTTGGAAGAGCCAGCCATCGTCGTCTCGCGTGTCCCACCTTTCACCGACCCCAGTCGTCGTGTCGTTATCATGCAAACGGTGATTTTCCACGATTCATAATGCATCGGAACGTCAGATGTCGGCAAAGCTCATGCCTAACTCTGGAGGAGCAAGAGGAGGAGGAGGAGGAGAAGGATGAACTGTGCTCGATTAGAGAAAAGAGGTTTGATTCATTGCGCTCGTGATACGGCATGAATATAAATCATCGGACTTGAATTGTAAGAAAGGAATGAGATGAGCTGTCGCTTCATCTGACGAAACCGCGCGATTAACCTTTATCCATCCAGAAGTAATCTATTAAAATTATCCAGAAGTAATAATTTAGTCTAAATTATTACGAATAAATATTTGCAATAATTTTCATTCCAATTATTTTTCTTATTCTAACATTCAATCTTTTCTTCAACGTCGAAGCTTCGGAGGAATAATTTTACGAAGAATACCAAGAATATTGCATTTCATCGTCTACATTTCAGAGCTAAAAATTTAATTTAGTTTTAAGGGATTTTATTCCCCGGGATTTCCATATTCCTACAGGTATATCAGCTTACTGTGTAAAAAGTTCCTTTGTAGTAAAAATTATGTTAAGGCTGTACTAATTTGTTAAGACTAATGCATACATATGTATGTATATAATATAAAGCGGTACGGTAAATTCTGTTCAACGAGCCCGACGGTAATGTAGAGGACTAGAGGGATTAACGAAGGCCGAAGGATGAGCATCCCTCGTCCCTTAATCATAACAATACCAAATGTTACTCGATGATAACTGTATTAGGGCCGATAAAATACTGGGCTTGCACCCTCTTACTTCCCGCTTGTTTGCCGAACCGAAACGTCCCCGCCGCGCAAACAGTCGCGCAGGCCGCTATCTTCTTTCCCCCAGGAAACTACGGTCGCGTGAGTGGCATTATGAGATTATTAGCGAACGCTCGGAAACTCCGCAAGTGTCCTATATCGGAAGCAATAGCCTACATATTTGATGAACAACGGCTATACAACGAGGCGCGCGCGTTACTATCACTCTTTCCCGTTCCCCTATGGTTCGTCACGTGAGTGCGTGAAACTATTTCAAAATCGATACTTCGACGCGAGAATATCTTTTCTCCGAACAACTTTCTGTCCCGATTTACGCTGTTTCTCGTACGAGACCACAATTGACAACTTGTTGCGATGAGGAACTTCAATGTACACAGTAACGCGTGACAGAGCGTAAACGATAATTGAATTAGCAGAAAGTTTTCGTTATGCTAGAAGTAATTTCTTGCTTCCTTGATCACAACTTGGCCAAATACATCCATGATCATTAATACAAATTATCGACAAATTATTCGAATTAATTTAAAACGGACCAGTTGATGTAATACCGAGTTACTAAACGAAGCGATACTGTGCGCATTGCTTTTATCGTCGCGTATTAATTTAACGTTGGCTCACCGAGTTAATGGCTGTCATGCTGCTAACTCGACCTGGATCTGTGTCCACTAGCCCGCTGTCACTCTGTAACAGAAACAAGAAGATAGCAATTTAGAGAAAGGGAAAGATCAATAATTTCCCCTACTGTTATTTCCACTCGAATTAAATTGTTATCGCGCATATACATATATTCGCAGAGATGGAAAGGAAAGTTATTCAAAGATTTTCTTTTTTTTTTTACCATGCCGCCGCTTTCGAAACACAGAGACGAATAATTTCCGGATGCAAAATTTTGCGGGACGGATTGTTAATAATTTGGGAAATGCAATATTGTGGAAAGTGAACAGCATTCATATGAAAATCATTCGCACTGCGGAATCCCAACGTATGTAAAAGCACCGAGTGCACTCCACCATTCGCTATGAAATTTTCTGTAATCACTCGCCGCTAGAACTGAGTTTCAAATGTATGCTGTTTTTCCGTGTTATTGCTTCGTGATGAATTAATCAAAATCAAGTTTCACATTTAAGCAGATATAAATGTGTACCGAAAAATTAAAATAAAATATTAACGTTAAATAAATTCATCTCGCCGAATATTTCAGTATGTCTCTCTCGCTCTCTCTCTCTCTCTCTCTCTCTCTCTCTCTCTCTCTCTCTCTCTTCCTCTTCTGTGTTACAAATGTAAATAAATTCTTATGCGGGTGCAAAAATATCTCAAATTTCATTCGACAGCGTAGCTCGAATTACACGAAGTACCGTGGAAACGTGATATCGAAGCGGATATGAAATACTTCAAACAAACGTTCTCGTCGAACAGAACTCTCGAAGGCTCTGCGGCATTTTTCCTCGTCGGTCAACGCGCTAAACATTCTTTGCACTCTGCATATCGCATTTTATGAAAGTCTGTTTCTTTCACTCGCCATCGTCCGGTGTTTCAATCTCGCAAAGCTCGCCAGCGAAGCGCGCGCGCGCCTGCCCGGATACGTTCGCGAATTTTTACCGTCCGATATAACCGACCCAAATCTGCCATCGGTCACTGCCGATGGATCTGGATGGTGGGACTTGGGATTACCGAGACGGAAATTCTCCGGAAAGGAAATGACGGCGAGTCGTTCGGGCGTGTCGGGCGAGGGAGGAGTACATTGACGACGACGACGACGACGACGACGACGACGTCGTCGTCGTCGAGAGAAACCGAGGGGCCCGGCCTCGTAGAGGGTGCACCGAAGAAATAGTACAAAGGATGGGGGCGGCGATGGCGGTGGCGGCTGCGGAACCGAGACGAAAGAGCCGACGTGCAAATGTCGTTCTGAACTTTGATCGTAAAACAGCGGCAGACTTCTCGGGTGGGTGGAGCATCCGTCTTGAATCGCTGCCAAATCGGTTAAGCGCGAATAAATTTCCGTGTCAAACTTCGTATGAAGGAGCCGACGGTTCCTGCGTGTCGGGCAAGGTTGGACCTGTGCGGAAATGGAACGAAGAGAGCTCTAATGTCTACGTAGACGAAAGACTGCGTGAAACTAAGAAAGCAAAAAGGAAGAAAAGAATATGTTCGCGTCAATACCCGCTTATAATATTAATTGTATAATGTGTAATAAGGATATAATTTCAATACTGTATTACTGTCTCCTTTAATGATTATACATTAGAGAAAAAAATTTCAGCAAAAGCTGTAAAGAACAAAATATTTATTTATGTACACGTATTTCGTAGAGGCAACAACATTTGTTACATAAAACAAAATATTTAGTTGCCGTTAAAAAAAATCCTCGATTAAGCTTACTGAAGATACAAAATATTTTTTTTCTCAATGCAGTACTGTTGAAAATATAAAAGCTTTGATTACACTAAATTAAGAAAATTGCAAATTTTATGAGTTGATTAAAACCTAACATTTTATTAAAGTTTTATCAAAAAATTAAAAAGTATCATTCGTAAGATTTATTTAAAAAAAAAACTTTCTACACATTTAAACAACGATATCGTTATAAAAGCGAAATATACCTTTAATTGCTCATCAATTGATATTTACTGTTTTCTCAATTACTTTGGATAGAGCGTGCGCCGTATTCGTAGACCAACCGGTCAGATTATAATAAACGATAATAAAAACTAAAAGCGCAGAGCATAGCGAGAAATTTCTCCCAAATTCCATTTCATCTCAAATAAAAGCTCAACTTACATATTGTTCTAACGAGCAGAGAGCTCGCGTATATAATGAATAAACAGCAAACGCGGGACCGGAGTTTCGCGCTACGCCATTACGCGCCAACGTTGCGAAACGCGTGGCAAAAAGACATCCGTAACTGTCTAACAGAGGCAAACGAAGGGTAACCGAGGCACGACGAAGATGTAAAGGTGTCGTCTCGGGATACCCGCGGAATACAAAGTCGAGGACCGTAGTCGGCGGTTAAAACGAAACGGCGAAAAGTCATAAAACGTATTATGACCGCCTCATAATTTACGGCGAAGCGACCCGCGCGAAATCACCGTTGACTTTCCGCAACCGGATTTATGACACGGCGAGGCAATGCACATTGTTTCAGCTATGCAGTTCTGCCAAGCGGCGTCGGGAACCTACGATAATCAATTATCGAAACAGTGTTTGAGTTATAAAAAAATCACTTTCATCAACTCTTATATTTTCTCTTCTGTCAACTTTCGAACCACGTAACATTATTAAAAAGAGAACGAGGGTTTCATTAATTTGTAATAGAAAACATTGGTAAAAATACCGCAGAACAAATACATAAAAGCAAACACGCAAGATGTTAATTGCAATACGTAGTTAATCTCTTACAATTTCCATGTAATACATTTGCCGATCGCTCGTCACATTTGTGCAATGCAACTCGCGATGACAATACAAGTTTCCACTAGGTTCTATTCGCCGATTTTATCTTAATTTCATCTATTAAGCGTGAGTGAGCGTTCGCGTATTTTTTCACGAACGTGAGGATTAATGTTCTCGGCAAAGTAAAGCGCAGGTCACTTTGATTTTGACGTTGTTCGGAAGGATCGATTCGACAACGATCCGTCTGCAAGCCTGCGGTCAGGCAGATTATGCAGCGTCACGAGGCGGAATGAGAATCCTAGAGCACGTCAACGCATGTCGCGCGACATGCAGCGAACGCGAAAGGTCGTCAGAGCTTCATTACGCTTTAGCTCGACAGCCGAGAGGATCGAAGTTAGGCGAATGTTATTAACGTTCTACCTATCCTCTGAAACGCGGCGCATCGAGCAGAGAAACGGACACGATATGTGAGTGAGGCCAACGGGGAAGGTGGTTAGAGCGTGGTGTGTGTCCTCTTGCCCTCGCACCGAATCTACGAATATCCGTATATCGGATATTCGACGTTCGGCATATAGTACATATCCGCAGGTCTCAGTCGCGCGACGTTCGATAACCTGAAATTCCGTCCGGCGGCAATCTAATTTTTCGAACGGACGTTCCGTCATTAATAAAAAGCGTTATGACGTAATGTGTGTGTGTGTGCGTGATATCAGTGCGTGATAAAATTTAACTCGCGGAATAAATTTGGCGATAATGCACGAAAAATGGCAATGATTAATTTAGATCGTCTATCGTGCGTATACGTTCGTACACGGGGAGTCTGAATTAATCGCACATTCGCGAAATGCGAATCATTCCGGATTGCTGCAAATGAATATCGGGTAACGCCGCGCAAATCTCGTTCGTGGCATATCCAATATTCGGAAATCGCGTTTTCCGGGTAACGGATTATACAAAGCAAACATTATAGCATTCAATATTGCAAAACACTCCAGTGCACGGAATAAAAAGCGCTGTTAGACCGTTACCGTTCATCGTCGGATTTAATGAACAGCTAAGTTCATCAAAAATATCAACGAATAAAAACATGTAAAAATTAGTGCAATTATTGCTAACTCAACGGTCATGATTGCACGAGCGAGCGAGGTTCGTTTATTCAACGAGCTCCGAGTCGGAACAGACATTTCCAATGGAAGAAACGAGGACGTGAAGAGCGAACTATTGCCGGCGACCATTTTTCAATATTAAGGAGGCTTTAGGGATGATTTAAATAAGCTCGGGAAAGCTCGGCGGTACGCGACCTGAAAAGTCGGACTTCTTCGATTTATGGGAAGACGCCGGAGACAGCTTAGAGTCTCTCTCTTTGCGCGCTCGCATTTAAACCTCGCCCTATCTCTGCGCTGTTTCTCTGCGCTGTTTCTCTTTGCTACTACTTCTTCTCGTACCACCTCGTCTCTCCTCCTTTTTATCGCCCCCCGTAACGCAGACGCGAAACCGTAAAAACCCAAGTTTATTGGTGTAAGGCTGATCAAGATTGTTGTTTGGATAAGGAAGTACGACTTCGTTCGATTCACGTAGTCCGTTCGTTCCACGAGTACAGTACAATATTAAAATTTCTTTGATTTTCTGTGCTTCTGTTGTATATGTTTGATTAAAATTTATCATAAATTGAGACCACGAAAAAAATTGTCAATTATATTAATCGGATTCAAATCCAAACACTGACGAAACAAACATTCTATTATACTCATGGATTATTTTCCTTGAAATAATAACCCTCCAAATCATTTTTATTTTTCTATAAAATTTATTACAAAAAAACATGTATACATCATTATAAAATATATTTTAACAAAAGTTACTGTAAAATATATTTAAAAATTAAAAAAAAAATATAATGTTTTATCTTTTGGAAAATCTTTTTCAATTACTTTATCACTTACGTATCGTAAGTGGAAATGCTTTTGCGAGGGGGCAACCGAAGAAATATCTTCCGCTAAATCGATCAACGTAGCGCCTTGAAAATCGTGAGAGGGGAGTCACGTATATTAAAAACTTTTCAAAGTGTTGACAAAAAGAACAGGCTCTTCGGTAAACGAAAGTGCGAAAGGTTGATTGATGTCCGATCGATAGTCGTGCTCAGAAGTCGAACGCGGATACGAAGTACGCGATAATTCACCGGCAATCTCTCGACACGCGCCGCGGGCGTCAAAAATAGGGAACGAGAAGATGGGCGCGAGGGCAGCGAGTTGTCGGCGTCGAAAAACAAGAAGCAGACCAGCGAGGAGCAACGTGATGAAAAGTGGCTCTCCTTCTCCGGCTATCACGTTTTCGCGCGCGCACTTTAGCGCATAATTAAGCAGTTTCGCGTCATTCGTCAGCAGACGTTTCGCTGGGTTTTAATTTAAAGTTATGTTTCATGACGATGCAGCGCAGTTCGGAATGTAAAAGCAACGAAAACGAAGAAACGGGAGGGATTTTTCGGGATAAAGATTGGATGGAGTTCGGCGAATGTGAACGCCGGAAAGAACGGAGTACGAGAAAGAGATGTCGGAAAATACGAAAGAGCGATGAGAGAGAAAGTACAATAAGAAAAAAACCAGTGTGTCTGTTCTTTCGAAAAATGAAAGTCGGAATATGAATAATCCGTGCAGAAAAAAAGAACAAAATAAAAAAAAAAGATTTAAAGTGAAACGCGAGGAAAAACTTAACTTACCAGTTCTAAGTTCAAACTTTTAATGAAGAAAGATCGATTCTAAACTAACAAAAGGCATTCTCCTGTTGCGAATATTTTACCTCTCGAAGACAGCAAAGTTAATAAATTATTCCACGAGCGATCGCAACCTTAAATGCGAAGAGGTTACGCAATTCGCGACTAATTCAATATCTAATGATTTATAATTATTAGCGATGTGCTACGTTGTTACACATCAGATATAAGAGGATACGCAAAGGGAGTAAAAAGGAGACGGCCGTATGATGGCGAAGTGACGTCAAACACTACGGCAATTCGGACATTGATTAACGTCTCGTAAAAGAGCGCTGCCAGCTATCAAGTTGTTCGAGACGAGACTCGCCGAGGCTAAACGTGATTGATCGATTCGGGAAACGATTATCGACATGTCGCGAGACGTAAGAAACGAGAAATCCACTTTCGGCCACGGTGCCATAATTAGCGGCACGCTGCCTACACACACAAAACAAGATGATCGAATGTCAAATGATTTATTATCCAATTACTGGTGGTCGGTATTCGCGAACGGGAATCGGAAGACGTGCGCGCGCGCGCACACACCCGAAATATATCTCGACGGGGGCGCAATTTGTTATCGCTGCTATTCTCGGGTACGGCGATGCTAAAAGTTTTGAGGTCATTGCGCGCGAAAACATCGAGAATTCCGTCGATTCAACTGTCACTTTCAACGCTTTCGGCTCTCAACGCTTTATTTTTAATGCGCCGTACGTTTGCCAAGAATTCGAAAAGTACCACCGCATTTTTCTTCTCTCGCGTAATGTATGTCGCAGGAAGCGGACAGGGTATTATTATTAGGTGACGTTAAGTAAGAGCGCAACGGTGAATAACGCACTTGTGCAGGAGCACATCCACGCGACGCGCGTAAAAGAGTCCGACAAGAGTAGAACGAAGTTGTTGAGTAGAAAAGTTGCGGACTAGTCAGCCAGCCAATACCGTTGGTCGTTGCGTAACGAGTACGAGGAGCTTCTAGCGTGATTTCTGTCAAAGTTTCAAGCCCTTATAACGTCGCGTTGTAAATCTGCACCTCTCGCAGAAGGCTAACTTACCGTAAGTCTAAGAAGTAAGACTTCGAGCTTTTATGTTATTGCACGATAAAATTTATTTAAAGAAAATATTCTTCGAGAAATAAAACTTACAAAGAAAATATCTTTTTGTCTATTCTGACGCTTTAAAGACACACTCGATATACATTCACGACTAAAAATTTATTAAAATACGAGTATGTCCCGACAACACGACGTTAATTTCATCTTTTACGATAGAAATTTTAATAAGTGTTTTACAAACGCAAAAAATAATGTAACAACTAAATATTTATTAAAACGTATGGTTCTACCATTTATTTATTTCAATAGCTCGACTCCTTCGGGGCTATATAAAAGTTAGTTTCGAAACATTTTCTGGATTAAGAAAGTACTAATCTCAACGTTTCCGACGAGCTTCGCAAAGTTCGTGCTTCATATTGTCAGAAATTTAAATTACACCCTCGAGTGTACGCCGCAGAATGAGTATAGTTTCCCAGCAAAAAACGCGATTATCCTGTGCTGACTTATTTGCCCGCGTGCGGAAGCAAGGCAAATACAAGTTCTACAAAAGCACGTCTATACGGAGGACACGGAGTTGTTAGTATGCCGTTGTTTTTACCAATCTCACTCTATCTGCCCCCCCCCTCTCTCTCTCTCTCTCTCTCTCTCTCTGCCGGTGCAATTCCGTAATAAAGCAGCCCGTCCGTTAACGAAGAGAAGCCTAGGGTAGCGGTGTTTCGCCGCCAACTTCCGCGCACTGAGAATTAATTTTCCTCCTCGGATTCTAGTTCGCATGGAACGAGAGGATCCCGCGGGTAGACGATTCCCGGAAAAGCGAGCATTACTTACGCGAAGACGTACTACTGCTAGCCGCGGAACAACGAAACAATGAATCACGACGGACACCAAGGCGAACTTGAGAGAAGCGCTCCCTTTCTCGCCCACGTGCGCGCAACGATGCTCATTGTCATGTTAATGACGTATGCATAGTAGCCATCGATCATGATCGTGCGTTTTTCTTTAGGTTCTTTCAAAACGTTCCCTCGCGCTCCAAACTACATATTACCATATAACATTAACGATGTTTATTCATATGTATGCATGCATAAATAAGTCTGTTTGTCTTTCTTAAATGTTGCATAATCGTTAAATTAATGACCAACGTATCGAAAAACATCTCTAAAACATCTCGAAATCATTCAGGTACAGGTAGCTACCTACAAAAATCTTAATAAAACGGAAAAAAATATAATTTAATAAAATTAAATTCAAAACGTAAATGTGTAAAATTTATGCAAATTTTAAGAGAGACAGATATAAAAATATTATGCATATACAGTACCAGCCAAAATTATATCACCTTTCGATTTTTGGAGCATAATTTTTATCGAAGTGTATCGAATGCACTCAAAATTTTATAGTAAATTTTTGATGAAAGGTACACCTCGTTTATAAAGTATAATGAAATTTGACAACATACACTATAATCTTCGAATTTTTTATTAATTTTTTCACAGTTACACTTTTGTACTTTTTTTTTTGTTTTTCGTGTCGCAAACATTGTTCTTACCACCATAACCTAGTTTTAGCAGTTAAATTTAATATTCCATATTATTTATACTTGTTATGACTCAAAATTAATTATGATTCAAATTTTTACATATTTTGGAAATTTTCAATAAAAATAATTTTCCACATGTTACTGTTTTTATTATTTAATAAAAAGTTATTATTTACATAAGTTATACTTATCATTAAAATATATTACGATTTAAGAGAGATTCGTGCCTTTTAAAACAAATTATGCTCAAAAATAATCAAAAGGTGATATAATTTTGGCCGGTACTGTATATGTATATGAATTAAACTTATAAATTAAAATAATTAAAAATATAAGAAATGATTAATTAATACTTATTTTATTAACAATTTATTGGAAAAATAATCAAATATTTAATTAATAAATAAAAATAATGAGATTAGAACAAAATAAAATTGGCTTGAATTTATTTTTGCAATTGACATATTCTTAATCACGTCAATTATTAATTTTTACTACTATCACTTATCAATCTTACATTAATATCATTGTAATAAAATTTGTGATAAATTTAGAAAACTTAAAAAGATTTTAAATTCAATTTTTACTCTTCATAATAATTGGAAATACGTACAATAAAATAAAATATTTCACAATAAACCTTCTTTCATAAAAATATAAAAATTCATTATAAAATTACATAATTGCATTATAATTATATCAGTTACATAAATTGATCAAAAATTAGCATCAATTATAGATACCTAATTTTTTAAAATATTAGCACGCACAAAATGTAACCTATTAAATTTTTATCTATATTAATAATTTCTTATTTATTTCATATTTTTGTTACTGAATGTTACTTATATTAAATAAAAGTATAAAACATTGATCACACGATTTAGACGTTTGATACGCATTCAACAAGTCTCCACCATATCTCTTTTAGATTTGTTCCTTCATTTGTCGTTTGGAGCACAGGGGACTTCTTGGCAAATTGTGTGCGAGAACGCGGACTGCCGCGTGTCTAGCTGAAATGTTGCATTTCTTCCGGCTACCCCCGTCGTCCTAATGCGCAAACGGTGTAACGCTGCTGGCTATAGTTTGTCGATCCGCGGGACACGCGCGCGCGGTCGGAGGTACTAAGAAATTACAGTCACTCGTAACGAGAGCGGTTTGTCGGCTATAGCAGCAACGAGGTATATCGTTCAATCGTCACTCCCGACATTCAATTTAACTTTTAACGCGAGTCGATAACACGTTTTTGGCACGCGATTAATTACGTAGCATTTACCGTGTCTACCAATTACTACCGGTGATTATTTGCGTTTAATCTGGCTCGACGGTAATTTCGAGTTGGAGTGTAAAAACTATAATTGAAAGTAGCAAATTAATCCCCGATATCCGCAAACACTGAATTGTGTAAATACGAAATTATAACATTCGCCTAATGATGATTGGTTTGCAAACTGATTAAACGACCGGATATTTAGGGGAAAAAAAGAGAAGAAACATGGAGCCGTATTAATGCGGAATTGCTTCAAAGCGGCAGTTACGCAATATAAACTGTGGAATGTCTGATAGTAATTTCCGCATAAAACTGCCCTACAAAGTTCTTAAATTCGCTCCTGGAGCACGACGGGGTGGTGTAATTAAATAACGAAATTTTCTGCGTTCCGGACGCTTTATTACAAAATTCCGCTAATAATTGCCAGATATTTGAATTCACAATTTTCCCCTGGACGATTCATAGTAATCAAATTAATTTAAATGCAGTCGATTATGAAAAAATTGTTGCTTGATATTAAATACTACGTTTCCAGCTAATTAAAAATCTAGTACTCTCGATGTCAAACACTTCATCATTTACTTTGCTATGTTCCACTTGCAATTTTTATGATATTATTATAACTTTCAATATTATCGATTAGCGAGTTAATACAAAGAAATAAAAAAATATAATAATCATAAGAATTGTGAAACTAATAATCAATATATAATTTGAATTTCAAAATTAAAAGTTAACAGAATGGAAAAATGTCGTTCGCAGTCATTAAAATAACGTATTAAAATTACTAACGGAAATTACCGTTTAACATGTTACAACGAACAACGATGTTACGAAAATAATGTACAAACTATTTTCATTTTCCCTGTAAAACAGTGAGAAATTATATCAATAAATTGTTCTTTCGCTTAATTGCGATATATTGTCTTTCATAAAATGTATAAAGCAAGAAAGCAAGTGGTCTCTCCGAAAGAACGGCGGTCGATTCCTCTAAAGCCCGGCACGTAGCTAGTTTCTGTATCGTTTCACAGAAAACGTACAACTGTGACCACGTCGATCGTAAACGTCGACATCGACGAAGCTACGACGCGAAGCTTTCAAGCGACCACACGTTCGCAGTGGCGCGTCATTCGTCGAAACGATGGCGAAGTGGTCCTGCACCTGTTCAACCTATAATTCGACGACGTCCGTGTGCGTTCTCTACAACACGGTGGCAACAATATTTATACACAGGTGCGCGCGAAATACCACGGGAGTTTTGACGATGCGTCAAGGGAATATTGTGCTACATTTATGATTTCTCCGTAGGAATATCGCGGGAAAATCGCTTTTCAGAAGAAATCGATCGAAAATTAACTAAAAATAATTACCGTGTGTACTATTTTGCAATTTTATTTCATGATTACTGTTCAAAATATCATTCAAACAATGATTAAAAAAAAAAACTATTTTAGAAAAGAAAATATTAAATATTAATGAGAAGTTGAGTTACGTTTGCAAACTACAGTGTTTCTATAAATAATTAATTTGGAAATTTTTAGGAAAAATTCTTTTTTCCAAAAAAGAATTTGTAAAAAATAAGAAAAAGTGTATAAATTATCTTTCTTGCAAAAATATCAAAATGTACTCAGAAATTTACACCAACGTAATGGCCTATAAAATTATGTAACACATTTTGGTTTTCAACTTGATGAAATTTATATACAACGCTGCACATTGCGTGTATAATAATAAAATTGACACTACAAATATTTTGTAAAAATAATAATTTGTCTTCACAAATTTTTAACACTTTCAACAAATTTGGAACACTGTTATTTAACAATCGAAAAATCAGCACGCTAGTATTACTCAAATTATGCACATACATTAGAAAGCTGTTCATAAATCACTGTTTCGCAAAATATAATATATAATAATAATTAAATTTTATGAAGTGTCACAAGCCTAAAGTACGCTATCTTTTCTTGTCATCATAAAAAAGGCTTTTTCGCTTTTATCCACGGTCAGATAGTAAGTGGTAAGCGGCAAGTGGCTGTGCGCCGTTGAACGCGATAAATTTTAGGAACGATAGCCAAGCTTCCGGTTTTTGCGGAACATCCGAATGGGGTCAAGAAAAAGACTTCGGTAACGTCAGCGTCGTTGCACGAGCGACACGTATCCTCGTGATAACTACGCGATGGAATGTTCTCTTAAATTTCCCAGGTGGATCCGAGCGTACTTGCTTTCGCGACGTCTTTATACTCTCTACTCGGCGGCGAACACATCTATGCTCCCATTCAACCGTTCTCGCAAGGAGCCCAGTAGTCCTTCGAGGATAAGCGAATATCGGAGATGTTACACGAGAGCGCTTCCTTCCGTGTTCGAAGTAGCATTCGTGAACGTAACGGCATACGCCCGGCTGGCCCAGGATTTTTCAAAACGATTTTCCGCGAGATTTCGCACGAAGGTCAAATTACGTGGTGCGTGAACGCAAAGAGAAATGGAAAAACACACGTTTTCTGTAACTACGAGAAGTAACGGCGACACGTGCGATAATATCGTCGCATTTCATCTTTAGCGACGATTTCATCTTTAGATGATATTGTTAGTAGCGTGACGCAAGGATTGGCATTCGCCGCTTATATAAATTAGCCGTGAATTGCATTTCAACTTTTATGGGACGTGAAAATGAACTGTCACTTGAATTCACACAAAGATTAACAATTGTGAAATAATTTTCATTACTCTGTATTTTCATACATTCTTAGAATTTAGCATACATCTTTTGATGATAAACACATTATTTTAGAACGCTGTGTAATTTTGGAACTAACAGTCCATGACTTCAAAATTGAAGCAAAATTTATGAGCCTCAGCTGTCACATGCAATGCAATATGTCATTAATTTCTAGCAGCAACACCTTAAAGCTGGTAATAATAGCAATTGCGCAAAAGCAAAAAAAAGTAAGAAATAGCATCTCGCGCGACATAATTCATTCGTAAAAGTATCGAGCTGTGTAATCTCATAAAAATGATTAATGTACGTAAACACAAACGACCGATGTCACATCCACGGAAATTACGTGAACGTTACTGTTTCATCAACAACATAATTTCGATTGTAATGCACGAACGAGACAACTGTATGACAGAAAGTTTCGCTCGACCCAAGCGCTCTCGCGAAAAATACAGAGCAACGCAGACATGCATATAAGAGTCGTGACACGTGGAGGCAGCAAAAGCACGCTAAACCTCATTACGAGTTGTGACATACGACAGGGACGAGTCGCGCCTCTTGGTCCGTGCGCGCGAAGGATGATAAAAAGCGTGGAGTGGACAGGGGGAAAAATAATAAACTTTATATTGCCAGAGACAGAGAGTGGGAGAAGGGAGGAGGGCACGTGGTGACTCCCAGTGATATTTATATAAAGACTGGAGTGCCGCCAAAATCCTAGACCCCCTCTTTCCTCCTCCTTTCGTCCCGCTTTTCGTTGCTTCTTACTCTTTCAATTGGCGTCTCATTCCTACCGCTTACATTATTCTCTTTATCTATTTATCTCTCTCTCCCTCTTTCTCTGTTCCTCTTGCTAGAACCAAGGATGCTCGACACTCATAGAAAAGTGGATATTCAGCCTTGGCTTTCGCGCGGCAACTCCAACGAGTACTTCTATAGCTTTATTTGTCAACCACTTCGGGCCCGGCGAACTTACCAACCGAAATTAAGGTCCCTGCGGGTAATGGCTAAAGTCGCCGTCCACGACTATTACTATCCTGTTACTGGCATCAACTGGCAGTATACACAGCAATGAATTTCATACTTTCCTCAACCGCTTATGAGCGAAACAAAAAGTACGAGAAGAACAAACCGTTACACGCATATTTTCTTATAATATTAAAGTAGAACGTAAATCTACCTTAACTCCTTAATATTTAGATTTATGTATATAACCAAACAAATTCTTAGTCTGATCTTTATCTGATCTAAGCAAATTACGTGACAAAATTGAAATAATTAAACCAGTAATTAGACCAGCAATAGATTCACATTACACAAGAAAAAAATATCTTTCGCTATTTTTGGGATGAATTATATCGTCGTGCATAAACATGCGTACACTGGGAAAAAAATATGAAAATCATAAAACTAAAATGGGTCATGTTTTACGTCATTCGTAAACTTCTCGTTTAAGTAACGAAACCAATTTTATAAATGCTCAACCAAACTCCAATTTACATGCTTCTGAATGGGCGAGTATCTATATAAAGGTAATACCGTAAGACCACTCGAGCCATAAGAATCGATACGATGCACCGGATATCCAATTGACCACGAAGATTCCAAAGCAATGACTATAGCTTGCAAGGTTTTCTTCAGTGGTTATCGTGGAAGGTCTTAAAGCCGAACAGCCGAGCGATCGATATGGCCAACATATTTTTGATTTTATCCGTCTTTTCCTGTTCTCCGACATCGTTGCCCGGAGCCATTGATAAGTCTTTGATTTTCAGACATCTGCTCCCAACTATCATGTTGTATGCAAAATGCGGAATGACTATCGAAATCGACAGAAAGCATGATTCTCTTATCGCTTTGGATTTACCGAGTATCGAATAAAATAGCTCGTCGCTACGTTAATTCTCTTCGTATTGTTCTGTTCTATTTTAAGTTTCATAAATTTTCTGACTTAATAAAAAATATTTAAGTATTTATATAATTTTTTATTCTCTCTGAATTAATTTAAACAAAGTTTAAATTTTACAATTTCCTAAAAAATTTATGTATTCATATACAACACCTGACTCTCCTCTCCTTCCCCCCCCCCTCTCTCTCTCTCTCTATCTCATACCAATCATAATCACGAATTCTTGTTCACAAGGAAGACTATAAAATATTACAACGTCATTAATTCTTGAGAAGTTGCAATCGTTTTATATAACATTTTCTTCCGACGACGATAAGCATCGAATTCTCGAGTTGCACTTCGAGATCAACTTAACTCCAACGCGAAAATATAAAGATATCACGGCGTTGTGAAGTAAGATCTCCCGGTATCCGACGATTAAGGGAGTCATTAAAGTAAAGATACCCCGTGGACGCTCGAAGTGATCGTCGTCAGGCGGTGCAGTGATAACCGTAAAAGAATACGAGGAGCATTAAGAGAAAGAAGCCACGTCATCTTGCACGCACGATCGCCTCCTAACGACCGCAACACTGTTGCACCAAAGGACAAAAATGCAGCCCGCCGTTTCTGCCTCCCCCCCTCCCCCGTCCCTCTAGGGCCTTCATGACATTTAAATGACCATTTTATATCTCGTTACCTCTTTACACGCCCGCCTTCCTGCGCGTCATTACTCTTAAGATACATGTTTATTCTTCCCGGATTCGTCCATTAGCATGAGCGATATTTCAAAGCGCTTCTTCGTATTTCTTACGGCGTAAAGATGAAAAATGCGAGTGAACAATAGGAGCCCCGAGAAATTTAAATATACATAATATAAAATCGATAATACTGTACAAAGAAAGTTGCATCTAATAAATTTCCGACTTATTATCTACTATACTAATGGATCGATAAAACATAAGATGCGAATATAAAAAAAAAACCAAATTGAGCTCTTCATTAATATGGGTTATTATTGTTTCAAGCTATATCTAAATGTTATCTATTGCGTACAACTCGAAATGCCGACGAGACGCTATTGTACGCGTCGATGCGAAATATAAAAGCGTACGTCCTCGAGGCGAACACGCGCGACTAGCTCAGAAAATGGAATGGCACAAAGCGCCGGTCAGGTAGCCTAATGAATTCAGCATGCGCGACACGAGAACGTCTCGAGGACTTTGTGGTTTGCCAACAAATGTTCGTCGTCTCGAAACTGCGAATGCGAAACATCGTATGACCAATACGTTTCCTATCTCCTTCAAATAAGCTCTCTAATTGCCACTGATGCATCTAATCAACAATAATTAGCATCTTCCCTTCGAAAGACTCTCTTCATAATGAAGTTTAAAAAGAGAGAAAAATCACATTTAAAGAAACTTGCCTGTAGAATAACAGAAAATTTTTTAGTCTATATAACAAAAATAAAAAATGTTATAACCAAATTTTATAATAAAATGATATAAAAATTATATCAATTGTACAAAAAGAGTTAAACATTTAACTCTTGCAAGAGTATGACTTTTCATGTACATAATAAAGTTTAAGTCTATTTTAATTCTTTTTATAACTTCCAAACTTGACAACGCGATTACAGACGCATAATAACAGGTCAGCCTTATCGGCAGGGAACGCCATAATGGGCAAGAGGTAAATCGAGAGGCGCAGAAATATCCAGAACATAGACAAGAGACGAGAACGAGGAACAGCTGTCGGTTTGGCCCCAATGTAGCTACGATGACGTTTACGTGCGTGTCAGTCGCGTGTCACGTTCAGCGCTCTTTTTTCCGGAAGTTGACCGGCAATGGTTGTGAAATAAATGAAAAAAAAAGAATAGTCCTGAGCCTGGCATTCTTCACGCGCGCAGCCCTGACGAACTTTTAGCATGATTTTCGACAGGCATCGCGGTCGATCTATTCTAATGTTAAATTCTCTTTAATACGGCTCAAGGAAGACGTACGTCAAAAGAAGACACTAATTAAATTAAAGTTACGGGACGCTGACGACAGGCGAATACGCGTTATCGAAATATTCTGCGGTTCTCGACCGTACGTGCAAACGTTGCTTTCGACACGCGAGAATTCCTTTTTCCTGAAAAAGTTTACTCCATCGAGCTTGCAGGCAATTTCACGATCCGGATCTCGCGTGCAGCAGAAATCGTTTATCCGAATCGTTTCTTTTCTCTTTCTTTCCTTTTTTTTCTTTTTTTTTTTTTTTTGTTATCGAAGTCAGCACCTAGTCGCCGGCTTTTCTACGGTGCAGCAAGTTCGTAACGAGTTCCATCGATTTTCTCTCGCAGCGATGTATTGAAATAAACTAAAGGAACACGAAGAGATATTCCGCGAAGGACGAGAGAGAAGAACGCGGTGGGACCGCGTGAGCGAGTGGAAAAGCCGCAATAAACGGAAACTGCCGTTCATGCAACCGGAAATGAATCGCGAGTGAGACCCGGTGTAACGGAAGAGTAAGCATCGAGAGCGAACTGCGTTTTTCCTTCTGTTTTACTTCTCTGTAGGCGGAGAGAAGATGATTTAATGATATTTCCCCTTAGAACGTAGTCTTCGGGGTAGAGACACATTTAAACACACGCATAGAAATAATTTTGTAAAAATAATTTAATAGAAAAAAAGTGACTAAAAAAAGAAATATTTTCATAATTTTATGCATTTTATGAAAATACGCATTTCAATGGCTCGCGTAGGAAAAAATGTCTCGCGCGGCATAATATTTTATTTCACGCGTAGACATTTCGTAATGTCCCTCGCGCGGCACATTACGCCCATAAAAAAAGCCACTGATATAAAAAAAAATCCGCGGGAATAATTGCGACGTCTGAAATTATATTACGAGAGCTCGCGGTTGCTTTCGGTTTGCCGATAAAAAGAATCGGCCTTGAAGGGGAGACGGCGGAAGATAGGTCGGAAATATCGCAGACTCCTACTCCCTCCCACGGTTACCACGGAAACGGTGGGGACACTTTTGATAAGGTGCGACCGTGATCTCGACCCCTCGCGCGTTCGGTTTATTCGGGGGAAAACGGTCGCTATACCTGCGTTCACGCACGAACGATTTATCTCGCAGCTATTATACCTCCTTTTTCGTACACGTCAGCTTGAAGAAAGGAAAAATGAAATCCGTGTTAAAATAATATGTGTCACAACGAGAGACACAGAGATATGTAGTTGCACAAAAATTCGTCTATTTCTCACAGTGTATTTGTAAGAAAAAATATGAAGCGAAATAAATCTAGTAGATTATTTATCGCTAATTACCGCTTAATCCGTATGTAATAAACAGAATTAGTAATTTTAGTATGTCGAGTCGTAATTAGATCAAACTCGAACCGATTTCTCATTGTTACAAAATAGTGGCCGAATAATCGTGCTGTGTGCCAAGACAAATTTCCCGTCAAGACGCCCCCTCAGTGTATGCGTAATAATTAGTAGGATTAAATGTCTGAAACCTCTCATGTTTCAATGACTAAGTATCCGCCCCCTTTTAAAGAATCAATTTTACCCTACGAGAAAATAAATTATATATACATAGGATAATCCTTCAAGTCCCAGAATAATATCGATTATTTTTTCCGTTTGTTGTGTGAATTATTATTAAACATTGCTTGTGCAAAGAAAAAAAGAAGTCAACTACTAATTCCGCTCGTCGCGGTAACGTGTAATTCTCGATTCCTTTAGTTCGCTTGCGCAACGTGTAATTATTTTCAAACACGGCACAAATATAAGAGCGTCTTTACCGGCAAAAAAAGTATACAGCACATTGCCGGGAGGTAAGAATGCAACAAATGCAGGGGCTGACATTTCGACATACGGCATGGGATGCACTATGTTACATGTCGGGATGGTCGCTGATCTCGGACGGCTGTGGCCGCGGGATACACAATGTAAGTTATTCTATTTATACGGTTGCACGGTCACACGAACAGAACGAAAGAAAGAGAAAGAGGAAGGGAAAGAGAGAAAGAACGAGAGAGACTGGTTTCGCAACACGGTCTCGTCAACGTCGCGTTTTACGCGCCGCGGAGTTAAAACGGAGAGCAGTATTTTGAGGACTCGTCAAACGTAACGTAATGTGCGCGCGTGCTTGATCGTGATTTATTTCTAGCGACCCGCTCGTTATCGGAAGATCGAGGTCTTCGCGAAGGAATTAACCCAACGTAACGAGTGCGTCTAAAATTATTTTCATTTCTTAGCATTCCTTTTATCTTCTGAAACGCTTTCTAAATTGACAAGGTGTCGTATTATTTTCTTAATTAAATATGAAAATTAACATTATAAACGTACAAATAAATTTAACTTCAATATTATTATTATTCGCGAATAGACATTTTGCCTACGCGCGATACTAATTGTGAATTCCTTTATGCATTTAAAGAAAAGACATAAGCATTATGTTCCATAAGCGCGTAAAGGCGCGACGCAAATATCTAAGATTTAATTAAAACCCGCAGAATCGGGGGAACGATCTCATCGTCCCAAACGAGGCGGAACGTCGCGAAGGATCGTGCAGGAACGCACGAGTAACGTCTCATTGGGCACAGATTGACCTAATTACCGAAAGGAAACGTCTGGCGCGCGCGGCTCATCTCGTTGGCGCATTTGGTGCGTTGCATGCTTTCTGCAAATCGTCTTCCATTCATAGATTCTTATGACACGAAAGAAATTTGAAACTGCGATAATCAGCTACGACCTACGGAAATATCATGGACTAATAGTCGCTAAACGTGTCCTAGATCTTTTTATCTTATTTTTCTCTTGATAAATTCTTTTTATTTTGTAATTCTTCTTTAATAATAACTCTGAGAACATATTAAATATTAGTATGAAGCTTTTCTTGGACTTTCAATTAGACACCTAAAGTGACGATTCAAATTATGAGGCAAATTTGAAAAATTGAACGTTTAAATTAATATTTTACAGGCATACATGTAATAAAATTATAAAAAAATTTTTTCTATAATTTTCTTTATAATTATTGTAATCATTTTCTCAATTATTATTGACATTTAGAAAAAAAGCGTTAAAAATGATCTTTGATAACATATTTAATAAGCTCTTCTTTAATAATTCCTTAAAATTATGATATTCTCAGCAAATTATATTTAACACACTAAACATACAACAACATATTAAAAATGTACAATACATTAACGTGCATTAACATACATTAATGTTCATTTAATTATATGCCGATCCATAATTGGGATTTATACATTTTTAAATATTTTTCCAAAATTCACAATTCATTGAATGTATAATAATTTTTTTTTCAAAATTATATTTACTGTTTACATTGACATTACCAATTTTTTGAAACGTTTGATTGTTTAATTAACATGTAGCAATTAATTTAATCTTAAATGACCTAATTTTGGAACTGTCGCCATATTTTATAAAAATATTAAGCAAAATTTTTTTGTTAAAATCTATTATAATTAAAATCAGAAAAAAATACTGTCAACGAAAAAGTATTTGAATAGAATAGAAAAAATCGAAAAGCATTTGCGAAATACTTTACTTCGACTTTTACTTGTTCATTGGGAAATATGTATGTACTTCTATACTAGACCGAAAATATACCGGACTAATGTATAATGCGCACCCGCTTTTATCGACTGTCTGTTTATACAGCCATAGTCTTTTGTACATTTGCGAGACACCCACGACGATTCGTCAAGCCATAAAAGCAATGATTGAAACTTTGGTCGCGCTACATTGATTGATTGATTGGTAAAACCGAAAATTTTACAGAAGGTCTGCAAACGTAATTGCAAGCGATATCTGCTGATGTAGTTACATAATCGATTAACCAGCACTAGCGCTTCAAATTTAATTTTGAAACGATTCAAAGAGCTTTCTAAACTTAATAATCAAACGTAATCGAACAAAATGTATATTAAAAACAGAATGACAAAAATTACATAATAAAAATAATCGTAATAATTTTTATAATTCTTATAAAATATATAAAAATATGATTTCTTCTCATTTGCATCATATGCCTATTTGAAATGTGATGAATGTCTCCACATTTTAAGTGCCGTGATCAATGTCCAATCAAAACAAAATAAAGTACTATACACGTGCTATCGGCACATCGCCAAATCGCCATATATCTCTTATACTGACAAAAGGAACAATAATGGCGCGACACGTGCGACCGAGCAACTGGAAAATTCACGATTTACCGTGATAATCTTACCTATACATTACTCAACTTTGATCGACTTTGATTACAATACAATAAAATGTATAATATCAATAAAAGAGTTATTAACACCGTTATATTTATTACTAAAAGAAATGTTAAATGTTATTTTTATTATTTTTTAATTTATTAGTTTTTTTTTTTTAATTTAATTATTGTAAAATGTTTTTTTTTTTTAATTTCTATTAGCGACAAATAAAACAACTTGTAATATTTAATAAATCAAATAAATAAAATTTAAATGTTAAACTTAAACGCCTTCGTGTCTTTCGGATAAATTCTCTCACCGCGACAAAAATGCTTAATTATAACAATTTATGCACATTAGTAAAAATATCGACTTGAATATCTACTTCAAACACGCTATCGCGTTACGCGTCTGTAAGAACCGCGTATTTTCACGAGGCCGTTTCGCAACGAGAGCGGCAGGCGTGTAAATGTCTCTCGCAAACCGGCGAGAGACTTCATTCCCACCGTAAAGCGCGGTTTTATTTGTATAGCCGTATTTTCCCCGGTGAACGTAGCAGTGTGCGGCAGTTTGTCAATACGATTATGACAGATTTATCTGCGATAAAACGCACGCGAGTATCGTACGACGATATCATCGATGTGTTTTCCGGCCGCCTTCAGTAAAGTCTCACGCGTGTTTAGTCCGAACGCCGAACACAAAAATCAAATGAGAGAAAATGGTTGGTTACGGATACAAAAATTTGCTTTCTCATTGTGCACTTAATTCCCATTGTGTTGGACCCGAGCGCACAATATCGTGCACGTTTTTCATTGTAATCGAACATCAGCACAAAAAGAAAAAAGAAAAAAAAAGAAGGAAAGAAACGATTCACGATCAAAATTATGATCGTAAACAAGTCCGCGCGCGGTTGTGAATCATCATTTCAGACGTAAAAAACTCGTTTCATAACGTGCACATTATACGAATTGTGTGAACAAGAGGAATGCAGTAAGATAAAATAAAAACAAAACAAAAGTGGGAGAAGACGAAGCGTGTCGTTCGCGAACGTGCAGCGTATTTTCCTTCGGAAAAGAGAATGATTTATTGTCGCGGCACGACAATAAATGCCGCACCGCCAAATTTTCTAAGCACGAGATCACTCACATCATCTTCCTTCGTCACAACGATCTCTCTTCGCCTCCTCCTTCTCCTCCTTCTTCTCCTCCTCCTCCTCTTCCTTTCCCGCCTCTCCCGCGTCTACAACGCAAGCTGCGGCACGACACAGTAGTCCTCGCGAGGAGGACGGGAATCGCACGCGGACACAGCCTCGACGGCCGATCTTCGGCGGCACTGTTCTCCTCAGAGACAACAACCGGCGATCTACGTAATCGCCGATCGATGGAGGCCGCGAGCCTCCGACGAGAGTAACTCTCCTTCGCGCTCTTTCCCTTTCACACTCTAATCGCGGGCGAACGCGCCCCGTTATGGCGCCACGTTCGGTGATTAACGACAACGAGGACGGTGCGACAATCACCGCGACGCGACACGCGCGTACGAATTTCCATCGTTCTCGGCGCTCTCGTGAACGCGCGAACCGGCGCGGCGGTGGCGACGGCGACGGCGACAGCGGCGGCACGGCCGAGAGCCAATTCTCACCGGACGGAAACACTGCGCACGCGATGTCGACGCCGAGCCGCGACGACGATTATGACGACAACGATGACGAGCGACGGCGACAACAAGCGCTACACGCGAGATCGGACCCTCTTCCACCGCGCACGATTCGCCACCGAGACGAGGACGAGGACGAGGACGACGACGAGGACGACGACGACGAGGACGACGACGACGACGACAACGACGACGAAGAGCACGACTTTCTCGTGTGGATGCCGCAAGCGCCGTCGCACGGCCAGTCGACGAACCGCCGAGGGAGAACGAGCGAGAACGACTGACGAGAGCAGTGGAAACAGAGAGTGGAGCACCGGCGCGCGTCCCGCGCGTAGTGGAGTAGAGCGATGAGCGGCGCGGCGCGGAGTGCCCGGTGGAAACGGAAAGCGCCACGGTGTGCACCGGCGCGCTTCCCGCGCGTACAGTAGAGCGACGAGCGGTGCGACGCGACGCGGGGTGGTCAGTAGAAACGGACAGCGCGGTGCACCGACGCGCGCGTCCCGCGCCTAGTGGAGTAAAGCGACGGGTGGCGCGGCGCGGGGCGGCCAGTGGAGTAGAGCGATGAGCGGCGCGCCGCGCGGGGCGGTCAGTAGAGTAGAGCGACGAGGGGTGCGGCGCGGGACGGTCAGTAGAGTAGAGCGATGAGCGGTGCGGCGCGGAGCGACCAGTGGAATAGAGCGACGAGCGGCGCGAGGCGACCAGTAGAGTAGAGCGATGAGCGGTGCGGCGCGGGGCGATCAGTGGAATAGAGCGACGAGCGGCGCGGCGCGCGGGGCGGTCAGTAGAGTAGAGCGACGAGAGACGCGGCGCGGGACGGTCAGTAGAGTAGAGCGACGAGCGGCGCGGCGCGGGGACGGCCAGTAGAGTAGAGCGATGAGCGGCGCGGCGCGGGGCGATCAGTGGAATAGAGCGATGAGCGGCGCGACGCGCGGGACGGTCAGTAGAGTAGAGCGACGAGCGGCGCGGCGCGGGCGGCCAGTAGAGTAGAGCGATGAGCGGTGCGGCGCGGGGCGATCAGTGGAATAGAGCGACGAGCGGTGCGGCGCGGCGCGGAGCAATCAGTGGAATAGAGCGACGAGCGGCGCGGCGCGCGGGACAGTCAGTAGAGTAGAGTGACGAGCGGCGCAGCGCGGGGCAGCCAGTAGAGTAGAGCGACGAGCGGGGCGACGCGTGGGGCAACCGACGTGTATTGTTGTGCGTTCTTAAAGGGGGTCAACGGAGAAGATTGTTACAGAAAGATTACTCATCGGCCCGGGACGGCGGCGCGGAGTCGAAGCCGCGATGAAACGCGCGCGACGAATAAACAAACATCCCGAGCCGAGCAAACGCGTGCACGAAGAAGAAACGAATAGATTTTCGTTCACGGACGGGTTTTCAGCCGTTTGCCGCGCGCTGCGTCGCGGCGCTCCGACGTCGGGACGCCCATCACCTGTGATGTCCGCGACCATCCCTCCCGCCCCCGTCGTCTCGCGTCCTTCCGCCCACCGTCGTCGCCACCAGGGGGAGGCGTCCCGACGTTCGCGCACACGCGCTTCGCCACGCGCGTGCTCGTTTCTCCTCTCTTCTTCCTCTCCCACGTACCCTATCCTCCTACCCTTTCGCCGCTTTCCTTCTTGCGTCATTTGAATCCGTCCGTGTTCAGGGTGCAACATTTATCTTAGCCGTTTTGAATAACTCCGCCGCGACATTGCGTAGCGAAATTGCGTGGGTGTGTATGTACGCGTGTAAGATGTGTGTGTGATCGTAATGAATATTTCGGAGATGTATCTTTTGAAGAAGACGCTAAAGGAAAGTAGTATAATAGCATGAGAAAGATATGATAAATGATGTGCAATCTGTGCTTCTGAGACACAGAAAAAAATTGGTATTAAATCAACAATCATATATAATCTCATACATAAACGATAGTATAAAATCTTCCTGAAAGAATTTAAATCTTAAGCAGACATAACTTGCTTACTTAAGAAATTTCATTTCAAGTTATGTCTGTTTAAGATTATCAAATTCTTGCAAGAATTCTTTTATACTCTTGCTTGTATATGAGAATATAATTGTTGATTTAATATTTTTTTTCTGTGCCGTATTATAGAATAAACGTTACGTTTATTAGACTGGGGGAAATTAACTTAAGAGGAATCGTAAATCCCATCAATGTCGAAAACATGAATGGGAACTTCATAAAACATCCCGTGCGTTGTAACGGGATATTCGATCCGCCGAGCAAAACGACTCGTCGATGGATCAAGGAAAAACAAACGATTCCTTTTTTAAGATCTCCCAGACAGGAGAGTCCCGAGATGTATCTCCGATATATAGCCCGGTGTGAGGAGAAACACCGCGCCGTGGACAGGCTTACTCTCGTAGTACAAATGTTATCGTTCGATCCGCCGTCCGTAGTATTTCCCTGCGGTGCCGAATGCAAACGTTTGTTTTCGCAATCCGCGGGACGCGCAGCCGCGCGTTTAGGGCAAAAAAGGTGGGATCTGGCGGAGCATGGTTTATCGAGCCGGAAGCAGACGCTCAGGAGAGAGAGAGAGAGAGAGAGAGAGAGAGAGAGAGAGAGAGAGAGAGATGAAGGAAGGCAGCACGTACTCTCGCCGCCGCGAAGTCATAATCCGCTTGAGTTCGCGTATTTCTCGACGCGATCCCGCAGATAACGCCAGAAGCCCAAGGGATTGGTAACGTGTGCGAGAATTCGATTAAGCTCTCTTATGCACCAAAAAATACACAATAAAATAAAATATTACAAAATATCGATCATAATGTTTAAATCAAATATTTTAAATTTAAGTAGAAAAAGGGATTAATTTTTTTCTTAATTTATTTTCTTGTTGCGTTAGACATGTCCATGTAATAAATCCCTTTTATTTGGTTCAATTTTGAAAACTTTCCACTACGTGTATTTTAAATCTATAATCTAGTTCTGTATTTTATTATCGAGATTAGAGGCATTTTAAATCGCGAATATACTGCGTGTGCACACGATGAAGATAATATTGATCTATTTTCGAATAGCGGGAGATCGAGGCGCGTCGGTACAGTTAAGCCGCGAATTGACGACGGTTAAGCGCATTAGCTGAGAAAATTACGGTCCAGGGTCATAGAGAGCATAAGGACCGACCGGCGGTAATTATAAATCCCAAAAATGGCGTTGTGAAAATTGCTCTTTTTTTTAATTAAAAGATGTTTTTTATTAAAATAAGATAAATAAAAAGATTTAACATTGCTATGCTCCTTTATTTATATTAATAAAATAAATATATGGATCTTATTCTTGTTTTTTTTTTTAAATTAGATTGTAAAATACCTGAGTCAAATAAGATTCATTTAATTTATTTTATTTTTTATAAACTTTATGAAGATATTGAAATAAACTAAGTGAGAATAAAATATTTATTTCAATCACTCACAAAAATAAAATTATCTTCTATATAAAACATTTATAAATGAACAAAAAAAATTAACTTTGACATTAAATGCTTGTATTTTTGATAAGGCCGGAATAAAAAATACAATAAAAATAACAAAGAAATTAAACATCTTTCAAATCACATTAAAAATAATTTTTACTACCAGTTTTAATTCTCCAACCCCTCTTTATCTGCTTCCTATAATATATCTTTTATATTCTAGGCATAAAGCGCGTTTTTAAATGGTTTAAAAGTGATTTACTTATTTAGTACTAAGCCTTATTTGATTCAAGTATTTTGTTTCTATTCCCTCGAATGTTTGCTCACAAAAGTATGTGTATATGTATGTATTCAATGTATAAATGTATATTATATGAATGTCTACAATGTATCAAGTTCGGGTCAGTGAGTTTGTTAAACCTAAATGACACTACAAATCAGCCATTCCTGCAGAAAATAGCGTCTTTTTGCTCAGTTTAGATAGCGTGATGCCCTCTCTCTTCCTTTTTCGCAAAATTCACGACACGTGCGACTCGAAAATTTACAGACCGTTCTCTAATAGATTTACGAAGCGAGAAGAGAACGCGGCTCTATTTGTCTCGTTCACCTAATTAGCACTCGCGTAAACTAAATAAAGTCCTGGGATTTATTGGACGCGTGTGCTATACTGGATACTCAATCTTACGAAGAGAAACACGAGAGAAACGCTTATAGCGAATTAATACACATTCAGTGAAATATTTTTTTCAATTTTGCATGAGACACCAATTTCGAAAAGTTCCTTTTTCACTAGTGACAAAAATTTTATTTTTTATTAATTTCAATGACCTTTTGCTTTAGCGTAGATTTTTCATGCGATGCGTTGAAACAAAGAAATTTAGCGTCAAATATTAAAAAACTCAACTCCAATTTTATCTCGTGTTGACCGACGACATCGTTTGACCTTTAAAAAAATTCCAAGACATGTTCTGTAACAATGGACACGGTTATATTCTATTCGATGTTGATCAGTCAGATAACAAGCACTCGATTGCATCAACGCAATGGTGTTATCAAGTGCGTGTGCAAATAAATTGAGTTCTCTATCCTTGCATCTCGTGTGCTGTAACATCGTTGTCAGACTCGCACATTCAAACGTCTGCATGTACCGTAGATCCGTGAGTCACGACATCTCGGAATATTCTGCGCGCTGTCGTAATAGCTTAAATATACGATCTAGTATTCGCAGATAAGTATTCGATACATTTTAAATAGGAACTACGTGGCAAGATTACAGTAATAATTTTACAAAGCTCTCGTAATCCTTAATGCGCAGATTAATTATAGAGGAAATGTTGGAAAAGGGATACTTTAATCTCTCGCAAAATATAAACGAAGTAGCTTAAGTTCAGATTATATAATACAATACAGAGCAGTGGCGGACTCTCTTATGCTCGTCATCGCACAGAGTGCATAATCCTCGATGCGACTACTCGAGAAATTTTTAACGACTCCGACGCGAAGACTCGGTATTTATTTATTCACGTTCTGATCTTACTCTAAACATGAGGCAATAAATTGATGTAAAAGTAGCGTATTTCGTGGCTATAAACGTTGCCATTCAGCCGATGGCGTGTGTGCATTGAAAAAAAGGCACGGATTTAATTAAAATATTCCATGCACTTTTCGTGCCAGCGCGAAATATGCTTTGCACGCTACACAAAGACATTCCCCTCGTCCGAACACAATGCGCAATCCGGGAAAGCCCCACCAAAATAAATTCTGTTCATCTTTTCACGTAAAAATGCACCCATTAGCGAACGTTACGTTTCGCGCTCACTCTATTCTGCGATTCGCGATTACTAATAGATCCGACTATTACATTGACGTCATCGGAAGGGGAAGAGAGCGACGGTGATAAAAACGACGCTCGGGTACCTATTTATTCCTAGAGAAACGTCATAATGTCGAGACATCGTCACGCATTTTTGGCAGAGAATCAAGTAAGCGGCGAAGCGAGTGCGATCCGCTCTTACTCTATAGCCTCGGCACTGCCGTTCCATTCATCATGGTTCATTTGATTAAGCCCACGCGGCTTATGGCTGCGTTTCGCGTGAATCGTGTGCACCACGGCCATGGAATGCTTCCAAAAGCCGTTGGGAACATAACGGAGACCGAAAAGAGCTTATCGGCCGTTACCAGAAATTTTAGCTGACGTACATTCGCGGTAGATTTCGCGGAATCGCTCCATAGTGCGCGTGCACGTCGTCGTTGCGGCCTCTGCTAATGAGCATTCCAATATTATCCCCCCTCGGTTCAAATCACGAACGTGGTGTGCATTAAGAATTATGCGATGCACGCATGAGAGAGTTTCGTAACTTCACTTGTGTACACGTGTTATTGGAAGTTTATCTTTTACCACAAGAACTTTCGCAACGTGATCAAGCTAATAGATTTGTATTTCGTGATTTTTTAAAAATATTTTTATATTTTCTTGAGAGATGTGTCTGATGCGTTATGACAATAATTAAGTTTCCTTTTATGATATAAAATTTTTATTTTTAACTAATAGTGTTGTATTGTAGTAATAATAAATAAATTTGTTTAGTAGATTTCGTATCTAATTAAATTTCCATTATCTCCAACAAAATAATAAAATTAATACATCGAAAAAAATTATATTCTCGAAATAAGAGGGCTGTATATTTTGCAAACTCTCTTAACACATATTCTTAATGAATAAGAATATATTCTTCCTAACAAATTTCTAGACAATGACATTTTATACATTCCACGTTTTATTTAATATTTGTAACAATTATATCGTTATAATTTAACACAGCCAGTATGTTTTTATTCAAAGCTTTAAACATCGTAGTACTTGAATAAAGAATTATATGATAATAAAAATTGGCTTCAAGAATTAGATTAATTGTCTCAAATAACTGTTTTAAAGATCAGTGCTTATAATTAATAATTAATAATTTATTTGTCTCCATCTTTAACCTTCATACTCGGCGGAAAATAATACATACTTTAATAAGATTTAATATTTTAAAATTACATTTCCTTCTATATTTGTGAAAAATCAATGTCCTAGAATAAACTCTATAATTTTATGTATAATCCTTATATAAAAATTAAGAATGTATCTGCTTCTAACCTATTCTTTAGAAAAAATTCTTTAAAAGTTAAAATTCTTTGGGTTCTATTTTAAAAGAGATAACTATAAAAATAAGAGCGAAATTCTTAAATTGAGAGTATACAATTTTTCTCGATATAGGATATAAATTCTATAGCTATCATTTTGCCAAAAATGTGTACGTATTCGTTAGTTATATCAGTGATTATAAAGCTTTATTACTTTCCGTCCGCATATGCACACACGGGAGGCCATTTGCACGTTTCATGCTGCAATTTCGTAACTGCGATTAAACATGAAGGGGACACGACGTGACGTTAAAGACAGCTTCAGCCCTCCAATCTGCTTGTTACTCGTCACAATTTCGCGAGGATATCGAATGCCGCGCAATAAGCGCAGTGCAGAGTTTCCCTTTTTGAAAATCACGCTGACGTTACATCGACGCAAAATCACCTCGCCATCGATCGATCGACGCGCGTACCCGCTCTCGCACCCTCTTTTTTTATATATATATATTTCGAAATGCTCCGCGTAATGCTCGGGGAGCCGATTGCGACAGCGGATGTTGGAGCGCGGGCGCAAAAATAGCTGACAGATAGCCGACTGAATGGTGTTACCGCTGCGGTGGCCCGTAGATTACTGCGCGGACCGGCGAAACTTCGTTTTTGACAGACAGGTCTGTTATTACTGTCACTCCGGCTCCCTTCGCAGCCCTGACGGCAGCAGCGGCGTTAATCCTTTCGTCACCGTGCCCTGCGCCCTGTCAGCGTCCGTCGAATTACTTTAATGAGGAATTGTGCACACTGGGTTGAATACCGTCGTCGCCCCGCCTCGTTTCGCACGTCGCGGCAGAGCCCGGGCGATCTCACGTTAACTGTAGTTTAATTAACTTTTTAACGCGTCGCATCCTGTCCTGTCCGACTCGCATTTTGTTAGCGCTTAGTCCTTCCTTCTGCCAAATGCATGTCACAGTCCTCCCAGGAAACCCGGTAGCACATTTGATTTAACGTGAGAAAATATGCATTTCCGACGTTCAAGCGCGCTCTACTTAAATTCAAGCATTTTATTTCGACAAGATTATTTATTTCACGAAGAAATATTAATTCACGAAAGATGTTGCGTCTTATAATGATAAGAACCGTGCGACATCCTGAATGTAAGGACTCATTATCCAGAAAGAGTAGGGCTTAAAACTGAAAGCGACGGGCTAAAAAAGGGATCAACGTAATCTCGCGCCAAACGAAAGATACAAGAGCTATTTTCAAGTTTGAGATTAATTCGTAGTAAAATAAGTCGACCGCGATAATCGAACGGAGGACAATCGCAGTTCCCTCCGGGAAGACGATACCCGAGATAACTTTTTTTCCATTTAACGCTGACTGTAAATTTACTTCTAAATCTGCCCTTTTTAAACGGGATCAGGAAAGCTTTTCGTGACTGCAAACGCATACATATACTGCATTTTATTACTACTGAATATATACGACGTAATAGTTTCTGTTCTAGTACGATTGAGCCACCATGGAATTATCGCGTGCAAGTTGAATTCCGCGGCCTTCTAAGGCGATGTTTCTCTTTCCTCTTTTTCGCTGAATTGTCGGCGGTGTGAATCGAATTAAAATTCCGCAGCGCCGTTACAACTCTCGTGCATGAGTGTAAAGCAATGCCACCGAAAGGGGTGAGAATATACCATGCGGCATTCCACGTGCTTGCGTGACTACGAGAGTTTCAGGGTCGTTTCGAAGGCAACCTAGCGGGACTGAATTGCTCTTTCTTTCACCCTCGCATTGTTGGTGTCGCATTGTAGCTCCCGTTTACTCGGTCAAAAATCCACGTTTTACACCATGACTTTAATACGTATTAAAAATTTTAAAAACCTATTTCTAGAAATGATACGTCTTGTACGTGACCTCAAAAACTCTGTCAAACGATAACAAGATAGAAACAGATTTAGAGGAGAGTTGTTGAACGTGTATCAATTTCTTAAAATGTATCTCGTCAATATTTTACATTTTTACCTCGTATAAGCAACATTTAGTGACAAAAATAAAAAGTAAATAAGAAATAAATAGTACGGACAAAAACGTAGACAAGTTTCTTTTTCTTTTGTACATGCTATGAGTAGTTTAAAAAGTCAGATACATCTGATGTGAATTTTTCATGAATTTATGCAGCTGATAATAACGTAATTATGCAATTCTATTGTAAAATGTTATATTTTCATAAAAAACTTGTCAAAAAATATTTTAACAAATTAATCATACTGAAAAGTATAACATATATAAGAGATACTTGAAACACTAGCTATAATTTCAAACTTTGATTTGCATCCAAAACAGTATGAAATGCAAAACATAATAAAAAAAAAAAAAACAACTTGAGTAGTACGCATTTAGCAACTCTCTCTTACATATCGTGTATCTAATTAAAATTCATCAAAACTGTATCATTAATTTTTAGTAAGTTAGTAGTGAGAGATAAATAATAAATAAATTATACGTTACATGAAACGCTAAATGTTAAATGTTTGCAACGCCGACGACTGTACAACTTATCGTCAATAGCAGAAAGATAACGATATTTGGATTAGTGTCCCTGTCCGTCTATCGCGAAATCAAAGCCCCAGAAAGTAACGACGCACGCGGAGAAGTTCGCCGCAGTTCTCAGACATCGTCGTCAATCAAGGAACGAACGCCGGGCAATTCCTCCCATCCAGGAAAGTCTGGGCAAGTTCCGCGGACTCGTTACACGAACAGGGAAGACGAACGGCGCGGCGAGTGTTTGCCTTTCGCGAGCGCGCGGAGAAAGTCCCGAGTAAATTCGCCTCCTTTCACCCGCGGGCGATTCGGCGCTCCCGCCGCCGTCTAAGAAGGATCGATTCGTCTAAGGGCAACAGCTATCCGTTAACGGGACGGAATAGCCTCCGGGGAGAGATCCTGAACCGTGCGCAGCGCACACACGGCCTGTCGACCTCCAAGACGCAGCGGCGCGGCGTGGCGCGGCGTGGCGCGGCGTCTCCCGCTCGCCAACCCGACCCGAAATTAATGCCTGTCCCTCGCAATAACTTATCCGTCGACTCGGTATATTATAGTACACGATCATCGTTCGCTGATGAATGGCCGACTATTTTCTCCGAGAAAAGCCTTTGTTATCTCCCGGTGCGCTTCTTTCCCATCTGCTTATGGATCTTAGAGCTAAATCACAACGTGATGAACAGCTTTTCTCTAGAAATTTTCTATATGAATATGTAATGAGTGTGACTATTATGTAATATTAATAACGAATATTTCTCCAAACATATCTCTCGATATTTTATTTTGGACCTTATTCGCCTGCGAAAAAATGCAGCGACGAATAAAGTCATGCAGCAAGGTACGCTCGCTTCTCAACTTCGATCCAGAGCGCGGAGGAACGTAGAAAAATATTTCAATTAAGTCAACGGGTACAAATACAACGTTAATACGTTTGCCATTTGTGTGTTTTATACGATCCTTTGCTTTGTTGTTTTTGGCTTTATGAAACAGAATAGCACTGGCTTCAGTGACGCTCGTTAAAACGCGTCAGTTTCTGCGCGTCTCACGTCGACGATTCACGTATACGACGTTGTTAGTCATCATGCCGTTCGTGGAAGACGATATTTTCGCCCTCTCAGATTCCCGTCTTTTTTTTTACAATGCTCAGCCAAGACAGGCATTGTCTCGATGCAACTCCGTCACAGAAAATCATCGTATCGAAACTCTACCGCGTCGCCGAGCCTTGTTGTGTCGGTGATACTAAGACGAGATGTTACGACCGATAATATGTGCGAAACATGAAAGAAAGATAAAATGTAAAAGCGACGTTCGTTAAATCATCAAAAAATATTTGCACTGTGATTTGGACGCTTCAGAAAATATCCGACAAATATGTCTTGATTAAAAATCTCGCAAAACGTAAAAAATCCGCTGAGACATTCATAAAAGAAAATCGCACAGTTCAAGAAATATACGATAAATTCACCGTTATTCTTGCATGGAATACTATATATATATATATATATATATATATATATATATAGATAGATAGATAGATATAGATATGAAACCGCCTCGTTCTTTACGCATCAGTGGAAAATGCAGTTTATATTCACCAGAAATAAAAATTCGACACGACGATTTGATGCACCGTGTCCAAAGACAAAGAGCGCATTTCCGTTGCATTGTCGAACTGCCCGACAGCATTAAATATTTCGAATAGCGGTCATAAAGCACGAGTAACTGCCGCGCCGATATGCATCGCTGCCGTGGCCTGCAGACAGCCAGTGCTTTTCGTCACGCCTGCGTTAAACTACGATCGGCATGTTTTTCCTCGCCGCCGGTGGTTTAGGATTTGTTACGATAGATCCTGACGTATGCTCACAGCCACGTATTATGTGCGCTCCATAACCGCGCATTCCTTGGCCGTCTGCCCGCGAGCGGGCTTTTCTACTCGCCAAATGCCTAATTGCACGGCGCATCGCTAATGACTGACCCTCGTAATAATATATACTCAAATTCTCGAACATATTTTTCCTTCTTTCATTACGTTTTAATCTCGCTCGTATCGAGAATTACGAGCCCGAAAGAGAGATTGTTTTGTCTATATTTTTTTATCATCTCGAGAAAGTAGAAATATCTTGCTTGATTTTTTATTTAAAATCAACAAATTGTTTGTACAATAAAAATGAATTTTGGTTTCTGTCAATATTGTTTAATTAACATTGTGCTCCGAAAATAAAATGTATACAACGTATAAAAAATGTAAACATCTGTGATAGTGTTTTAAAAATATGCAAAGTGCCACTGATTTTCTTTTCTTAAATGGAAAATACTAAAAGCGAGAAAGACAACAGATATTCGATCAGGATTCATATATCAAAGGCAAATAATGAACGCTAAATAAGTGGATTTTGTTCTAGCCCTTAATCATTTTTAGATTATTTTTCCTTGCATTACACGGATTTCGATCGAAAAGAAAATCAGCACAATAAACAAGTAATACAGTAAATTAGCATAATATATTAATAATAATTTTTTTCAATAGAATCTGTATTCAAAACTATCAGAAAATATTGCTTCTTTTATTGCTATACGATATGACGCTCAATATACGATATGATATGAGATCGGTAGCTTACTGAATATCTCAATAGCGTGACCGTTTACACTTCAATTTCACTTCACTGGCAGAATTCCAAGTTACATGTCAATAAACGATAGTTCTTCGTGAGCTTCGCAATGCGAGACGTTTGAAATTCGATTCGTTCACGCAACTCGGCTGAAAATCATTTCCAAAATCGATAATGCCTCGGCAAATTGTAATTACGTCCGTCCGAAATTTTCGAGAGCAACCAACCAAGTCATTCACTGGCGTTACGTTAAAATTATCCTGTACCAAACGCAAATGTAATCCCCACTTGTAATTAACTGCGACGTATCTTGGACTCTTTCAGCGCGCAATACACCGGAGTATTCGTAATTAACCGCGGCGAACAAACGAGTTAAACGGCCGCGTCCCAGGCACGTTGCAGGACGAGCTTCGTGAGTGAAGTCGGTTGACTGGCCTAATCGTAATTTCACCGCGAACGAACGGCTCCGGCAGGACCAATAATCGTTTCACGGTCACTGTAACCGTGGAAATTGCCTTCCCTCGATCCGCCGTAATTACGATCGTCGGTTATATTGCCTTCTCGCGCGTCTCGCAGTTAACGCCAGTCGACAGTGTAAGAACAGCGATTATGACAGTTCTCTCTCTCTCTCTCTCTCTTTCGTTCTGTCCTGTAAAAGACACAGCGTTGCGCCTCTTTCTTTCTCTCCTTGACCTATCTCTCTTTCTCTGTTTTTCTTCCTTTCTTTACTCGGTGGCCAAATGTCGTCGAGAAAAATTCATCGTCCCATTGTGACGCAAATCCACGCGCTTTCGATGCACCGACTGCCGCCGTCGCCGCTGCGCGGCGCGCTTCGTCGTCCGTCGCTCTGCTGCACAAATGCACTCGACTATTTGCATCGTGACCCACTTGCCTTCGTGAGTTCGCTATCGTTATGCTGCAACGTGCTCGCGATAGTACGCCGCGTCACCATTTTTCACCCAGGGAGAAATCCTTGGGAAAAACTCGCGCGTAAGAGCTTCTTTTCTGGTAGATAATACCGACATATCGCGCGACTGTGAGAAAATTGTTGTGTGCCAGAATGAAATTTTTCAAAATAAAAGAAGAGATCTTTGAAAAGCGGCTGTCTCTTCTCATTATCGCAAAATAACTGGCACATTCACGGAATCGAATGAATAACTAATTCATTCACAACACTCGACGAGATAATCTAATTACCATTTTTCATTTCGTTCCTTCGCTATACCAATCGTTAAATCTTTCATTAATCAGTCCTACTCTTAATCCTATCCCGTACTCAACGTAAAAATAACGCCGTTAATTATTTTCCGCGCCCTTTCGTTTTCTACAACGAAGCCAAGCTTAACCACGTGTGCTAGGGGCATCGAGCGCTATGCGGGGGACTCGTTTTAACGACGACAATTTACGCCAGTTACAGCGGGTCACCTGCGCACCTAAGCGAGAAACTTCGTGAGCTCCTGGAGTATCCTGGACACCACCACTCTCCGCGCCAACTTGTATTATAGATGTACATGAGTCCGGTCCGCCGAACGGTCCGCAGCACCCGCCATTTATCTGGTGGGGAGATATGCATAATGCAACACGAGCACGAGGATGAGAAAGGAGGAAGAGGGGAGAGGTTGACTTCGGTGGAGGAGGGAGAGAGGGCTCTCTCCGGTAAGGGAGAAGTATAGGCGATAGGGTATGACCGGGGAGTATGGGCACGCGATAGTAATGGCCAAGTTACGCCATTGTGCAAAGTTTCGTTGCACCGAGGTCCTGCACCGGATAGTGGACACGGAGGAAAGAGAGAGACAGAAAGACAGGGAGGGGATGGGGATCTCCCGGTGAAAAAGGGGGTCAGAAAAGCGAGCGACCAAGCCATCTAGCCGCCAGGACCAGACGCGAGAAGAGAGGGCGGAAGAAAGAGGACGAGACGGTCGCGGTGGCGGCTGAAGCAGGAGGGACAGTGTGCTGTGCAACCGGAAGCGGAAGCTCGTGCAGGCGCCACCGGAAGTGACCTCGTAATTCTCTCCCTTGCAATCCCTCCCAGCCCCCTTCTTCCCGTTACTGTTCTTCACGTTGCCGCGACCCATCCACTCTCCTCCTCCTCCTCCTCCTCTTCCTCCCCCCCCCCCTCTCGTCCATCTACCCATCAAGTCTGAATTATAGGCTGCTCCCCAAACCCTTTTGTCTATGCTTTTCCTGTCGAGGATTCGAGGCATCCCACCCGCCATCCCTCCCACGTCGCTTCCGATTTTCGGACGCTTTTGTTTCGTTTACGACTTTCTCCCCGCTCTGCATCACTACCTACGTCGAGGTATAGAGATTAGTCTAATCATCGTACGGACGTATACAAATTGTTGTTTCACTCTGATTGTTATACAGAGTTTAAATATCGCATTTCCAACATTTATTCGTCAAAGCAGCAAGATGCGATAAACAGCATTAAATTATCGCAAAAGAAAGATAAAATAAAAGGGGGAGGAAACTTTCAAGAGATAAGAACGAACGACACGATCGTTCATCGCGCATTCTTTCAGTACCGTTACATCGTCGGGATTCCGTGCTTTCAGGTAAACAAATTTCGTATCTCTGTGCTTGAGAAAGCGAAAGAGAGAAAGGCAGAGAGAAAGAGAGAGACAGAGCAGAGCGCGGGGCGCTTTCAGGAACTGCGGAGCTCAGCGATCTTAAATCAAATAAGAAGTCGTGCAAAGGGTCGCTCCGGCCGAAGGACTAGAAATTCGCTCTAGCGTTCGCCTTCTCTCGCGAGAGAGCGCGGGCTTCGACAGAGGGAAAAGGGGAGCGCGAGCGATGGAAAAAGAAACGAGAATTAATTCCCGTTAATTGCTCGGAGCTGAAGTTTGCTGAAAGCGCTTTATCGAATTGAAAGCCTTTCAGCTTCGCTCTTTCGAGAGCACGCCCGCCCGTCCGCCCGTCCGTCCGTCCGTCCGTCCGTTCGCCGTTCGTCGAATGAAATGCCGAATAGACGTTGCCGCGGGCGACGCTCGCTCAGCTCGCGTGCGTGAACGTTTATTCCGCTCGCTCGCTGCTCGGCGCTGCGAGACGCGGCACGAAAGGAAAGCGAATGGAAGAGCCTGACCGGAGAGCGTAAGAGCCGGACGAGCCGAGGATCAGCCTAGAAACAGCCGGCGAAGCAAGCTAAACGCACGGCAATTCGGAGTACTCTATTGCCTGATTGCATTTAATTACACGTGGCCCGGCCCTACTACTACTGCGCGATTGCTGCATTGCTGCGCACGCTGGGTGGCAATGGACGGCCGATGCCAAGCTTCCACGAGGCGCTCGCTACCTCGTAACGGGCTTCAGACCGTTAGACAGACAGCTGTAAGCCTTATGGAACTCGCGTATAATCACGCCCAAGCGAATGGGATTGCCGGAAAGATCGAATCTTAAAGTGCGAAAGCACTCGTGTACCGATCGTCCCCTTTACTTTTCATTTCAACTTTATTTATTCTCTCGCAAACACACCAACAGTCTTTCCTTAAAATGTCAACTTTTTATTATTTACTTTTTACCTTTCTTACCATTCCTGCTCTAAATCACCTTCTAATTACGTATTTGCTTCTCCACTGAGTTGTTATACGTTCGCCGAGATATTTCCCAATTCGAATAAATCTCATGCCTGTCAGAAGCAGATAAAAACTTTATATCATGACGTATAAGCAATAATTAATATCTTAGATATAACGCGGTATAATTTATCGTCGCGCACTGCTATACCACGAGACATTAATTTTCAATATGTGCTGCTGCAAGCTATGCAGCCCGGCTTGTCCTCTAATTCTCTTGGACTACCCCTTCAATTCCCAGCAGGGATACTTAGCAAGCTCTAATGTGTTGTACTAACAGCGAAAAGAGACGAGAATACGATATCTAACAGGTCCGCATATATACCAGCGATACGATTAAGTATCGCTTGAACAGCGGCGAGCAAAGGATTAATTCCATTAATAACCGTATTTGAAAAAGAAGATATAACCCGAGATATCGCAAAGTTGGAGACGTATCGATTTTCCATCGGCGGAGGCTTTACTTGTCCCCTCGTAGTATTATCGTTCAACCGGCAATCGTTCAGAGCAGCGAGAGAACATTACGTAGAATTTCTCGATCTACCCGTTTCCTCGAGCCACTTAATTACACGTACGGAACCTGCACTGCAAACGCGGTATCGTATGGTGGATTCACTTGTGAGTACCGGAGGAGCGGTTATCTCGCAACGATGGCCGATACATAATCGTAGAACGATATCGTACGCGGAGAGTATGGTGCCGGCAAGGTTTCTATCCTTATCGCGCCTAAGAAACCCTATACCTCGGAAGATATCCGACCGTGTTCGATTATCCGCAACCGAAACCGACGGAAAACCAATAATTCATCTCCGCGCGTAATTGCATGAAAATGAAGATTAAAAAGTTAGTTGGCTTAATAAGGTGGGAAACAAAGTCGCGTAGGAGCGCTGTGACGGGCTAACCAAAGACCGAAAGTTCGATCGAAGAAGAACGGTCAACTGAACGGAAAGTGTAGACGTCAAGAAGCGCGGAAACTAATCCCAATCAGATATCGAAACTATAAATTTGATGGATTTACCAATTTTGCAAATCTTAGGGAGAATAAAAGCGAGAGAGAGAAAGAGAAGAAAAGAGAGGTTGTAAAAAATACACATATTTATAATTTAAATTTAAGACTTAATAAAAAGTATGTATCTATGATTCCTCCATAGTATCCTCTCGTGTCTGTATATAAACGCGAACCCACCGTTAGATGCATGTTCCACCTCGCGCAAATAGCATCACCGCTGCAGAATTCGATTTCGGAGAAGTTATGCGAACCGGCGGATATATACGCCGCAATCTATCCTCTCGGAGTATCCTCTCGAGGATGTATACGCTTCGAAGAACCGCCGGATTAGCGCAAGCTCGTGGATCTCTAGTTGCACAAAGAGAATGCGAGCGGCCTCGAAATTTGCTACGCTCCGCCTGTGTTCGCCGTGTAATCACGTTAATGTTTAATTCGTTGCCACCTTAGCTAATTCGCTTTCTAATAACTAATTTCCTTTCCTTCTTTCTTGCCGTGAATATACGAGGCGTATCATTATGCAGCTCCCTCGTATATCCTCAAACAAAATTCGCGAGTTACATGGATAAGCACACGTGTGCTAATAATTCTTTTGTTTTTTTTTTAAATGAAATTAGCAAAATGTAAAATAAAAGAATTTTTACAAGAAGAATACTAACAATAAGATGCGCGTGCGTAACACTATTAATAGAAAATGTTTAACAGTATCAAACAGAAAGCATATTATTTTTATATAATTATTGATAGAGATAGAGAATACCGAAGCAATTTATTTTTACGATTACTTTTAGTAATTATTCACAAATTGCTTAATGAGTAAATAATCTCTGTTTCCGCGCTATTACTAGATTGTACGTCTACGTCACCCATAATCGTAGTTTTGACTGAGAACAGTCGCGTCGCGAGAGCAGCTGCTTCGCATAAGTCTTTCGGGAAGAATAATACCTTCGTTTGCATAAGTCTTGCACTCTCCTTCGCGTCCCCCTGCCTCGCCCCACCACGAAATGCACAAAAAGCCTGAACAGTTTTAGGCGCACATGCGCGTACAACAATGAATGCACCGCCTAAGGCACCGCGCACGTTTCATACAAATGTTTTATTTTGCCGAATTACTTTTTCGTCCTTTTTGTTTCCATTGTCAACGGGGAAGCCCTAGCTATCTTGCGGTTATTTTTCCGTGAAACGGAAACACACTGTATGCTACTATTTCCAGACGCAACACGTAGCTTTTGTTACCGTGTGTTACCACTGCAACATATTTTCAAGATATAATTGGCCTGCAATTCTTTATGTAATCATTGTTCGGTTTTTAACATTTAATTAACTGTAATGAGAAACAAGTTGGTTTCAAAAATTGGTTTGGAAAATTGACGCGACATTAATGATACACAATGCATGATAAAAGTTGTAATTATTTTTACATTGACATGATATTGCATGCCTGATATTGCATTGCAATTACAACGTACGCACATATGCGTATCTACGTACTCGAATGTACGAGTGGAAACTACAACTCGTACGTTACGAGTTAATTTCACAAATAATCCTCGAAGATCCTCAGATCCCGTAAAATTAATTAAAAAAATCTTCGCACATTGTTCACCCGCGGTTTGCCTTCCTGGGGAATAGGTGAAGGGATGAGTATAGACAGTAGATACAAGTGAAAAGAACTCTCAACCATTCGTCCCCAATTTCTCTCCCTGATCTTTTCCTCTCCTCCCTCTCTGCCTTTCTCTCCTACCAACCGGACTGATCGTCCCGAGAGAAACGGAAATCCTTAATTGAAAGCGTCCTCGAGCGAGAGCAACTTTTATAATTCCCCGGTCGATGATTAAAATTAAAAGTCCGGCCATGTCACAGGCAGGAAATCGTTGCGCCGGAAGGAGCGAAACGGGGAAAATCCGGGGAAGCTTCACGAAAAGGGAGAAGCAGGTGGGAAATAGTACATTTCTTTTTTTGCGACGTTCGTTTCGCGCCAACTCTTTTACGGGGAATCTCCGAGCTAACGAGCGAATCGGCGAAGACAATCGAGACCGGTCGGCGTAATCTAGATTCACGGAAATATATGCGGAATATGTAACGACAGCGGAGATACACGCGGAATATATAACGACAGGGGGATTCTGGTGACACTGTGCCTGACAGTTACACCGGTCTCTATCCGAGGGATTCCAAGTTAATCGAAGCAATAAGAAGGAGAACGTAAAAATCAGGGGGAGTACCGAAGCCAGTGGAAAATCGAAGAGAATGCGCCATCGTTTTATAGAAAGTCGGGAGATGGTGGAAGAGAACGTTTTTCCATTTAATGGAGCAGCATCCTTCCATAACTTCTGCGCCCCGGAAAAATCCATCGGCGAACCTTTCCGAGAAATTCCGAATTTATCGAAACTTCTGCCACCGCCACGCTTCGAAAACACATCGAAGGCAACCGATCAGAAATTCACTTAAAAAAGGAGCCGCGTTGCAAATCGAGAATAATATTGGCGATCGCTGATAAGGAGGATAAAAATATAAGAACGATCGAGGATTTGAAAATGTGCCAAAGTTAGACAATCCCGTCGCAAACGTCAAAAATTCGTCGTGTCATCTCGCGAATTCGTTCCGCGCTGTTTCAGAATCAAAATTCCGCGAATGATAATATTATATAAGAAAGTCGCGAGATTAATGTGTGCAGGTCTCGCGCAAACAATGAGCGTGTGGAAAAATGCCGACGTTTCCCGGCCAAGTGAAACTTTTCAAGTCCGATAACGAAAATGATGGACACAGAAAGCGTTCCAACGTCGTAACTTCTGTAAGGAAAAGTCGACAAATTCGTCAAAGAAATTAAAGTTGGATACGCGAGACGTTCCTACGTTCTACATAGAACAGAGAGGATATGCACGACGGCCGAAGAGCACTCCCGTGATGCAATAGTATAGATGCGCGAGAAACCGGAGACATTCATCTCCCTTGACAATCTCTTTTTGCATCTCCCTCCCCCTCTCTCTCTCTCTCTCTCTCTCTCTCGCGTCTCGTGTCTCGACCATTCTCCTCCGTTCTGATTCGGTCGCGTTTTGCAATTTATCATCGGTCGATTAATTTATGCCGAGATTCCATCTCCACCCCGCCGCCCATCCGTCTCTCGGTTCGACGACAGTGCTCTCTCCGTCCTCCGTCCTCCCACCTCCCGCCACCCTGACTGGATACTTAGTCAGACGCAGTCTGGTGCGCCATTACGCGCTAAAAGCGAGGACATGATTGCGCGGGAATGTCTGGTATTTTACAAAATAGGATATCCCAGCTGGGAGATCCTGAGGGAGAGAGAACGAGCAAACTTTTGCTCCAACTGAATAGCACTCCGGCGGCCGCTCCCATTTGATTCAACTACCGCATTTCGGAACAGTTTCGGAACTTTTCGAAAAATACCGCGCAATTTATTGAAAATTTCATGTTTATTCAGACGACGACAGAACGGCACGCAAACACCGGCGCTGTTGATCGCACTTCTATGAACGTAATCCGCATAAACGTTAACCCGTTGCGCGACGGCGTGGCGTTCCCGGGAAATATCCATTCATTCGCACATCAAACGTCTGTATTCGTCGGACGCAGAATGCAGCGCGCGAACTCGCGTATAGCAAAAACGAAACGCAAATAATAACAACATATTAAAAGCTACGAGCGTGTGTGCGTCGCGCGAAATATTTTCGCCATGTAATCGAATCCCCCGTGTACGTCGCGCGCACGCGATAAAACCCAGCCGGGCGGCGCGCACAATCGCTCGTTTCGAATCCTCGAAACCATTTAAATCGCGTTACCCGTTTGATGATGTGCGCCCGCGCGCACACGTCCTGAAAATTCCAAGTTCGAAAGACGAATCGATACGTGGAGAGCTCGCGTTACTGTGGCGAAGGGCAACACTTGAATGCGACCCAATGGGACCACCGCCGCCGTCGCGCCGTGTGCCGTGTGCCGCGTACGTTTCTCCTCCTCGTCCCGTTCATTGATTCCGTTTCGCCTCTTTGTCTCATCCATCAGGCCTCCTCTCTCTCTCTCTCTCTCTCTCTCTCTCTCTCTCTCTCTCTCTCTCTCTCTCTCTCTCTCTCTCTCTCTCTCTCTCTCTTTCTCTCTCTCTCTCTCTCTCTCTCTCTCTCTCTCTCTTCCTTTTCCGTTTCTCTTCCGTTTTTCGACCTCGTTCCCTCTTTCGCTGCCCTGACAAACGCGTGCACGCTCGACATAGCATAGAAAACTGTCTCTCCGCTCTCGGCAACGTCCAATTAACGTAATTTCCAACGATAGGCGCATCCATCGATCAGCTCCAACGAAACGAGCGCTCGTCCCTCCGCTTTATCGACATTTCGCGCATTCGGTTGTTTCCGACGTGACGCACCGCGCAAAATCAGATTCAAAGATAAAGGACTTAATTGATTCGTTGAATTAAAAATACATAGCGGATTCTAATAAAAAATTGTGCGCTTCAGCAACTTACAATTAAAGTTTTACATTTGGCATTCAACGTTAACCAAAGATAACACGTTCAAACATTTTTCATTTTCTACAGATTTTATCATCTGTCATTGAAGAAAGGATTATACAGAGAGAATTTTTAACCGATATACATATCAATTTCTTGGAAGTTAATTCACGCAGGAGCACCGCACGGAATGGCAAGAGTAAGAGCCCTCGTCGAATGACTCGACGAGACAATTCCACCTTGGCAAGAGCAATTAGCAAATAGTCGACCTTCTCGTCGGCCTTTCGTCATCATTAATGACCGTCACGTCGCAAGTCTCCCTAAACGTTGAGATGCAGAAACTCGAAAGAAACCGAATGTGAAAGGATAAGCAGAAAAGTCGAGAGAAAAGCTAGCAAAAGCGCGAAGAAAGGGACGTCTAAGAGAAATAAATAAGGGTAATATGGAAATAAAAGAAGCTGAGGTGAAAGAAAGGGACTCTGCTCGGTGTCGTCTAATTAAGCGTGTTAATTCATTTCTCCCCTTTCGGCTCTTATCCGCGTACCGTTACGCCGGAGCTTATTCGCGGCTGCCAAGGGGCAAGGTTAAACGTATAGAGAGAGGCACGTAGAGAGACACGCGGCTACGCTCGCGGCTACGTGTATCGCGTGCGTAGCGTCGCACACGCGAGTGTGTACAGAGAGAACACGCGATCCGCCCGCGCCTCCCGCCACACACGCGACGCAATTAACGTCTCGGGGTTAATTAATAGGCACGCCACGGAGAAAGGAGCCCCGGCGTAGCCAAAGGCGGTGCAACAGACATTAGGTAAACCAACGTAAACTCACCCCGCACGGTACACATGGAGGATACGTGGCTTGATATGTACCTACGTGCGATACGTACATACGTACGTACGTGAGCACTGCGGAGGAGGGATGGACCACCACCGTTGCAAGCGCGAGGCAGCGAAAGAGCTACTCCGTAATTACCTCAATGTCGCTCTCTGCGAGCAGAGAGGGATCGGGAGAGACTGGCGTAGACTTAAATGCGAAATTGGCGCCGTTAATTCCACCGTATGACGAGTACAATCCCCCTACCTCGTTAATGTAAAACTAATTAGACGACGAGGCCGTACTTCGCTCCGCGCGATCGAGGGAGTGAACATCGACAACAAAGACGACGACGACGAAGACGACGAAGACGATAACGACAAAGACGACGAGGACGATGACAATGATGATGATGATGACGACGACGACGACGACGACGACGTTTGCTGAAGACGTCACACGCCAGATAAAACGAAGATGTGCATTTAAACAGCACCACAGACTTGATTTTACACTATTCTAGAGAGATGACGTTGCGAGATTAATTCCAACATACGTTTTACGGAATAAATATTACGCTGAGAAATTTTATTAATGTATACACGAATAATTTTGTTTCGATGGATAATCTGCGTCCCTCAATTAGATTGACAATATAATCGTGTTACAAGCAGTCATATGCGTTTCAATTATGATTGATTTACTAATATTAGATAGTCATTTGTTAGTAAGAAAATCAATATGTTCTTGTAAATAAAATTTCCAAAAAAATTTGGACTCGTACACAATAATATTGTATACCCTGTTAAAAATAGACAGCAAAATTTAATGTAATGTAATAGAAGCCAATTTCAAGCAGGTACATTAAAAACATTTAACGTTGTCAAAAGTGCACTAAGTTTCACGCGCATATTTTTCAGTTATAAATGCATTAAATTTAATATAGTGTGCGTAACTTAAAAAAAAAAAAAACATTAAATTTCATAACATTTTTAACAATGCAGTGTATGCTTTCAATTACTGTTAAATTACAAGTAAGAACAATAATGTGGTAACAGATAAAATATTAATATAAAAATGTCAGTGTGCTGTATTGTTCAAAGAAGACGTACGTACTTAATTACGAATATATGAATATGCAATATAAAATTTATGCAATATAAAATGAATCGTGAAGTGTGTGTGACAGACACACACAAGCATTATGATTGTATATGCAAAATTCACTTTGTTAATTACAATGCGCAACGTGTACAGTACCATCGTTACGCTAGTGCAAATCTAATTAAATGACGGGAACGTATACGCCTTTATGTCTATTATGCAAACAAATGTGAATAGATATTATTTCAGACAATATTGCATTTCGTAGCAAAGCGGTGAAATAATAGAAAGAGGATGCAGAATAATCAAACGTTTTGTCATCGGTAAACAGTGACATTGTCTAATGTGTAATATGTGTAAAATGCGTAATATTATTCCCCTCGTTGTTGTCGTAAGTGAATAAAGAAATTTCGCGAATCGGGTGCACTCATAAATACGCATTTATACGTGCGCGACTGTAAAATATATATTCATGAAATATATGTCGCTTTTACATATTTTAACTGCATAAAGTTAAATGCAGAGTTAGCCTCATTATATTGCCCCACTAAGAGAAGTAGGAACTCCCACCCTCGTTAGCGTAAAACTAATTAGATGGCCAAGATATATTCGGCTCAGAACTTGTGCCGGAGACGAGAGAGAAACGAGTACCGCGTCTTTACCGTCCCATTCTGACCAGCTTGAAAAGCAGCGTCTCTCACTCAAAGCTCCTAGACATGGTAAACAGACGCAAACGCACGTGGATAACATTAATTAGTCGTCGCACCTCACAACTTCGAAAGAACTCTCTGAGAGAGAGGAACCAATTTCCCTTGACTTTTCTCGCGACAAATGTTATTACAAAATTAAACCCTTTACATAAATTTCAACATTTGATGCTAAACTTTGATATTTTAACGGCATCAATGTCTATTGTATATCTTGTTCTATTATATTAATTCGTTGCACACGCAGAGCAAAGAGATTTGGAGAGTTGATAAAACTTGTAATTAACAGATTGTCAATAACGCGCTGTCGGTTTCGCGGTCACTTACGATATGTTTGCCCCGCGCTTCTCGCGCGGGCGAGTCGTCGATTTGAAAAATCGCGTAATTGGCGTCAGAAAGACTCGATAACGGAGACTTGGATCCGCGCCAGGAGATAAGGGGCCACCGGGGAATACCGGGTGAAAGAGAAGAGAAAGAGAACAGTTGGGTCAAGAGAAAAAGGCGAAAATCCGGATCGCTTCGGCGCGAAGGGAGCGATATGGTGATCCCAGCATCGGGAACCGTTACTCCCGATTTTCACGAAGAATCTCGAACAGCTGCAGCCGCGATAAAAAACGCCACTTCTGACAGCGGTTAAATCGTTATTGTCGCGGCACTCCGCGACGCTATTTATATAAGAAGGGCGCTTTTATTCGCCTGGTCGAGAGGGAGGGGGCGGCGGTGCTTTGAAAGCGGAATGAAAGACTGGACGTAGAAGGGATTGCGACGCACAAAAGGGGACGCCCGATAACGGGCAGAAAATATAAATCTGAACGCGTCGGAATGGCGACATCGAAAACTCGATGATACCGGCTACCGTTGCAGGCGACTAAAGGGGACAACGAAAGGGAGTCAAATGTAGGCTCGAGAGACCGCAGCACGAACAATTTTTCAAAATGGGCAAGAGTGCCCAAGGGTGAGAAGAAGGAGCGAGGAGAATACAGATCTCTGGGCATCTCCATTTATAGCGTGGCTTTGAGTTTCCCACGGACGCCTTTTGCATTCCTATCAGATCAATCGTGTCGCCAGACCCCTCCTACGTCTATTTGTCTCGCGAGATACGTGTTGTAACTATTTATTTTCTCGGACCGCCACGTCAAAATATTTTTCGACGATTCGAAAGAACAATCTCAAAATAACTTTATAAAATGGGAGAGTAGACATGTCTCTAGCACGCATACCGGATTTTATAAATAATTATACAACTTGTGAGTAATCTGCGACGCAAGGCGTAAGATAATTTTTAACGTATCGACTACGATAAATCACGATAATATCTTCAATAATGTCAACAGAAAAGCGAAAACTTGGAGTAATCCGTAATTAAAAGCTATCAAAAGCCGACGCAAATTCACATTACGAACGATTGCTATAAACATCCGCTCGTTACAGACTTTCAATCGGATAATGACAAGATGCTACAACCGATCTTTGTTCATTAACTTCGGCCACAGTATCTCTTTAACGAGCTTTTCCCCGACAAGCGCTATAGCCCGTTGGCAACCCCTTTTTCCATTTCGCCCCCATCCCCTGTTCTCCTCCTCTCTGAACCTTCTGAAACAACGGGAGCGAAACCACTCCTCCGATTACCGCCCTCTCACCTCCCCCCTTCCACCCTGTACAGCCGACGTTTGTGTTTTACCTCGTGCCACTGCAAATGCGCCAAGATAAACTGCGAACTCTGAAATTCGGTGCACTCGTATCCGCCTCTTTGTATTTTCGCCCTCCGCTTCTGTGTACGTACGCGTACACATGCGGAAGCGTATTTTCGCGTGCACACCTAATGCAGTTGGCACACTTAATAAGAAAAATGGCAAAGGGACGAGTACGCGCACAAGCGTCATAAAATCAAACACATTCGTAATTGTTGCTGTCTTCATTGTATTCTCTGTGCGATTTCGATTAAATTCACGACCGATGTAAAATGCTATTCTATGAAAAAAAGCTATTACATTGTACGTAATATAACTCTTTTATCTCGCATCGTATTAATACGTGTAGTATCTTGAGATCAATTACATTCCCAAAACATTTTTTATTATATTGGATTAGAATTTAAAGCGATTATCATTAATTATTATTAAGACGATCATGTGTCTGCGTATACTCGGCATAATATAAAAAAATTGCGTCTTCTACCGCGATATTTTATCAACTGTAATATCTCAGCGTGATTCTTGCAGAGAATAAATACGGGGATTGCGTCATTTTTCTTCTTAGATAGTATACCGTGGTAATTTTTTAGCGGAAGCTGGAAACAACGCGGGGCTTAAACGCGAATTTACGGCCTATTCCGCTCCGCGTGGAATGTAGATCGCGGAGCGTATTATCTGCTTCATAAAAATCTGCTTCCACTCGTGCCAGTGCGAAAGGTAATCTAAATTCATTCGCTCGGACCATGAGATAACGCTCATCGTCGTATGCTCCTCCCCATCGCAATGTAAGATTAATTCGTATTTACAAAAGCTTCGCCGTCTAATCTGCCATGACTCGAGATATTTTACATCACAAGTAACTTGTACATTTAATTAAATATTAATCTTCTTAATAGCTCCTATTTTAAAAATAAAAAAAGAATAAATCTTAATAAAATTGAACGTTATAAAACTCAATACGTAGACGCTGTACTTTTATTTTAGATTGATCTACATTAATCTTTGCTAGGAATTCTATTGCACGCGCCAATAAATATTTTATTTTAAAATTATTTTTAAATCTTTTTTCATTGTAGAATCAAGCTAAAAATATATGTAGCGGACTTTAATAACCGATAAATCCTTACAAGATTCACTCTAAGCTGAACAGGAAAGTCCATCTTGCGCGCGTTTCGACTTTCTCATTATCTCTTCTCGAAGGTCCCGTTGTCGTTTTTCTCTACAGCTACCTCAGCGCGGAATCGTCCCAGCCGTGAGCCGGAAATACGTCCGCGGCCATGCCGCCCTCGAAAGTTTTTATCGCTTGGCTTAAGTGCGGGTTTACAACTTCTTCTTTCCTGTCCTCTCTCCCCCTCGCTCTTACTTTTTCTCTCTCTCTCTCTCTCTCTCCCCTCTTTCTCTTTCTCTCTCTCTCTCTCTCTCTCTTCTCTCTTTTCCATCACAGCTTATACTGACTCGGGCGCTGCGTGCTTGCAGCACGAAATCGTAAAGTCGCGAATCAGATTCCCGAGGGCTTACTCAGGCGGGAGATAGAGAAGGAGGTCGTTTCGGAGTAATCGAAGACCTTGTACAACGATACGGAAGTATTCGACGGCGGATTTTACGATACCAGCACGCAGCTTATTAGCTCAGCGTGTCAAAAAGTTGAATTTTTTGAAAGAGGTCAGGTGTATTTGAGTTTGAAAATTGCGAGAGCGTCATATCTAGTTATTCAGCGAAGCCCGTCAAGATTTAAAGACGTATTTCCTAAAAATCATAATAAAATTTTAACAAGTCGATTTAATTCTTACGCGACAACATTTTATATTAATAATATACAAATCATAAAACTTGATACAAGTATAAAATAAAAACGTTTCTTTTTATACGTTTAAAAATAAGAAAATTCTGAAAGTTATATGGATCATGAGGTATAATAAAATTGACTATTGATGATTATTTTAATAAATTTAAAAGATCTTATTACGCGACGTGTTGCTCGCTAAGAGCTTTCCTTTTTTCTTTGAAGCACACGAGAGGGATGCAACAAGCGGCACCTCACCACCATTCGAGAGGCTTTTACACGTCCTTTGTGTCGCTGAATGGCACGTCGTTCTGCATTTTTAGTTGATTCCCCCTAACGAAGGGCCGATAAAAGGATGTTTATGGCTAGCTACGGATCAAAGGTAAGTGCGCTTACGCTGTTAGCGAAAAGCTGAGAGAGAGCCGGCTCTCGTCTGCAAAAGACCGTTCTTCATCCGCCCTCCCCTCGACACACGACGACGACGATGACATTATAAACGTATGAATATAATTTGCGTGCACCGCATACAGGCATACGTATGTACGTGTCCATAATATACCCTCCCGTGTGTAACATCCTAGGTCTTTAGAGAAGCTGAAGTTAGATACTCGCGCCCTGGCTTCGCTCTAGCTTTAATGTCCGCCGCCTGATTATAATCTCGTCAACAGGTTACGTCATTAGGAGCAGACTGTGCGGTAATACGTTCATTGTCTCGCTCCCTTCCTCCCTCTCTCTCTCTCTCTCTCTCTCTCTCTCTCTCTCTCTCTCTCTCTATCCTCTTCACTCATTTGTTCAACGCATTTCCGTTCCGTCGTAAGCCGCGTCTTAAAACATTATGCACTTTTACTATCTTGCCGTCGAGTTTTTTTTTATGCGCGCATTCAAGTGCGGCATCCTCGTTTTTATTCGACTTATTACTCGCGATGCGTTTTAGTTGGAAAATACAACGATACGAAAATCTCGCACGATGCATTAATATCGATTTTCCCAACTTGATTACGAGAGCCCAGTGTAATCTATTTGGGTGACCGCCTTTTTCCCACTAACTCTTCAGTAATGATAGCCGAGGTCAAAGGATGGGCGGAACTTTGCTGAAAGAGAAAATATGGGCGCAAAAAAGAAGCGTGAAGGCAAAGGATGTAGAAGAACCGCTCATTTCGGTTAATGATGGCGCTTCCTGCCTGTCCCAAGACGAAGCTTTGGAATTAAGTAATTTTTCTTCACTTTAATAATTAGAATTGCATCTCTCATAAGCAGAAACTGTCTTTGCAAGTAAAAATCTTCAACATCAAACAGTACGTCGCGTCGCGCGTCGCGCGTCGCGCGTCGTGCTCCTTTTAATCGGTAATGCTTCAAGTGCGTGACACGAACAAAAGAGCAGAATGAGGCGCAACGCGATAAGCTCTGAAAATAGTTTCACGATTCTCGCTTTTGACGTGTTAACGCATTTCGACGCGTTGTATTTTCGTTGTGGAATTTGCCCCGCGCAAGTTTTTACTGCGTCCCGAGTGACGTTTTTCCTCGCTTCGCGTCATGTTCGTGTGTACCGGCGAGCGTGGGTAATTTCGATAAAAGGAGAGTGAGAAAATATTGCATTAGCAGCTCGCCACGCGACGAAATAAGCGAAAGGCATGGCCGTTCCTGAGAAACCTGCCCGGATCCTTATTCATCCGCGTGCCTCGCGCGCGTTTATTTTTCGCTTTATTAAAAGAGTTACAGACGCTCGTGTCATATCTCGTTGAATGCATCGATGACGCGACACTCGATTTTGCAAATTTTTACCGTCGAAACAAATTACATTTCATAAACCATAAACGTCCGTCGCAGGCCCGCGTGCATTTATGTGCAGGATGCAACATTCGTTACAGATATTACATCCGTATCAAAAATGATGCTTAAATGGCATGTCACGCCAATTATTTCACCGCCGCGCCGTAAGAGAATATCCGATATCTATTGCGACATGTAAAAAAAAATAAAATAAAAAATTACGCATATCCATTTCAGACGTAAGCCATAACGGATTGCTCTCCGCTAACTTATTATTGCGATCGCGGAATCGCGAAAGTTACTTCGAGGAGAAAACTTGGAGTGAATTTAAAAGCGATTCACGTGGAAAGCATCAAGGACGGAAAATGTATCGGGAAATGCAACGAAAGAGAAATGAGAGACGCGAGACGGAGATCTAAAATTACCCGCGTCGCGGGAGTAACGATATACATTAGTCGGAACGGATAGGAAATTCAGGGCTACCGCCGGGGACACAAAAGCTGCGAACAGAGAGCTCGTTCGTGACGAGGAGAAAAGGAGGAGGAGGAGGAGGAGAAGGAAAAGGGCGAGGAAGAGTGCTCCCGGTGAGAGGAAATTTAGCGACAGTTTCGGATAATTTCTGAATAAGGATAACCCGGACACGTTCGTTCGTTGTAGTAGCCGGCGGCGGCGGGCCGACTGGTTCGTGAGCTAAATTAAAAGCACGAATTGCTCCGAGCTAGGAGCTCTCTTCCTTTGATCCGCCGGGGTGGCGGCGGCGGCGGCGGCCGGGGGATGTGTACGTGACGTTATTACGAAGGCCCCCCTCGTTTCGCGCGGCAAACGCGAAATCGAAGCCCGATATTTCAATATATTCCCGCCGAGTGTCGAACTTTCGTTTTGCGCGATTCGCAAAGAAGACGCGACGGAGGAACGCGAGCGGATTAGCGATGCGACAGCACAGCCATTACGAAATGCACAGTCACAAGAATATATTCTCGCGAGTGACTAACGAATACTTGATAGATCGAAGACAATAGCTATGAAATGTCAAACAATGTCGCGTCGCATCTGCAATGCTAATACGGAAAGGAGCATCACTTTCTTATTGATACTTGAAGAAATAAATAAATAAATAAAACGCAAGTACCAGGAAAAAAGCAAAACAGTTTCGAATATCCGAGACAGCAGAAGAAACAATGTTTCATTCGATTGTCCACGTAGTTACATAAAATATTACTAAAGATACATTATTAATTATTGCAATTTTCTGAAAAAAAAAAAATAAATAAATAAATAAATTTCGTTTGCATTATGCAAAAATAAAAAGAACTCGTTCAGACGATAGTCAAGGAGATAAGGGGGACGGTTTACCGATTTTTCGGTTGTTTACGGGATTTTCCCTCGATCGAGACCGAGAAAATAAGCGAAGCATCAGTTTTCGCTCGGCGCCGCACGCCTCCGATTTCAAAGTTACCCACGACCGTAGTTATTCTCGTTGTTTTCTCAGCGTCTACTTACACGGCACGCCTCGCCGATCGCTTTCAAACGAAATATTACCGGAGCCGGTAAAACCAACGAAAACGCAGGGCGATACTATCGGCAACATCGATGTTTACCCCTTCAACGGATAGCCTCGGGAAAGAGGAAGATCTTTTCCGGAAGATTAGAAGAGAGCGTTGAAAGCAAAACTTGTCAAGACCATGTTTACCTACCTCAGGGCTAGTTTAACGCAACACCCACAAGGAGAGCAACCCGGCGCGTTATGATGTCGAGAACATAATTATTATATTGTGCCCAAGTGAGAAAAAGCTTGCAATCTAATGTTTCCTGTTTAAAAGCAAATATTTTTGCTTCTGCTAGCGCTCTCGCTTCCCTTTCCTTTCACATTGTTTTTCTCGTACAGCACTTTGATCTTTCAACCTTCCGTGATGATCTCGTCAGAAGCGTAGGAAGGACGGGACGCAGACACTCGAGAATTATTAACTGTATTGTCGATCGGTATAACTCGCGTGCCTCGTCACACGCCGTGCTCATTTGTCAGGGACGCGGCTCGCCTACGCGCAGTTATATTTGCAAATAAATTGAAGATCGTCCCGCAGTACGTCGGCTAATTACACGAGACAAGATGAAAATTCACGCGGCCTGAGCGCGCGCCACTGTTCGCGGACGATTAAATTCTGTGGCGTCCGCATTCCGACGATTGCGCAAGACGAATAGCGACCGAACGCTAGTTGACGTAGGCATTAATCACCTCGAAGAACGCACTCGGCAATTTATTTCGCGGGTTCGAAGTCGTTTAGAATATGCATCAGTCGACGAAAACGGTATTCTGATTCCCACGTGTAACTTGCAATTCCGTTCTCGTTGGAATAAGAACGCCTGCTTAACGTAACGTAAGCAATTGTGAATCAGACAAAGGTTCAACATGCTACACAAAATTTTCTGGAAACAATTTTTTGTACGCAATTCGAGATTCATTACAAATATTTATAAATTGCTATACTTGTAAATAAATTTTATTTCAACTGTAATTATTCTCGAATAATCTCGATTACTTCGGATCCGTATCTCGCTTATTATTCTACGATGATGTTAATAATATACATAAAATCACATTACAACAATCTTAGAGGAGTGTTCCTGAAATAAAATTGAAAAATAACGTCAAAAGTAGAACGTACTGAGACATGGTTCAAAGAGATTACACTATATATCACTGGCGGCGCCGTGAAACTTTTACATTCGTTTAAAATGCGCCAACGACTCCCTAAAGTGGAATCCTACCTTGAGGTGAAGAACGAAGAGGATCTCTTCATTTTCCCGTGAGGCACTAATGTTTCGTACCTTGGTAATTCAATACGTCACAAACGACACACGATCACCGTACGCGCGGACGATTCTCGTTGTCGCCAACGAAAGCACCACCACCACGCACGATCGTCATTCGATAACGAACACGAGAACGCGTAAATCTTCTCTTCCGAAGATCGTCGATTTCCGTATTCGATCTACTTTACGATCGCAAGCGGAACGCTCATTTTTCGCATCGGACTGGACTAGAATGTTTCGACGTCGAGATAACGCACGACACTGACATACACTGATTGCAAAACTGGGAATTTAACGGAAAAACGTGATGCCTCGAAACGAAAAGCTCTCGAGACTCTCTGACGGTCCAGAAAGAAAAATACGTATTCAAAACGAATATCCAATGGCTCGTCAGTAGAATACGCGTATAAATTCACCAAGTCGTGATTCACTCTGATGAACGATAAATTCATTCATCCGCGTGTGGAGAAGCGAAAGGCGAACCTCGCGACAACGTCACGTCACCTTCGAGCGATTGCGAAGTACCGCAAACTTCCGCTTTGTACTTGGACCCGAGGTCGTCAAAATATCCGGTCGATCGCGGAGTTTGTCGCATTTCAGGCGAATCGCTTCAGCCGACTGGCGACACTTAACTGACGACGCACTCGCGACACGACGGCGACGTCCGAAGCCGCGCGAATCGAGTGGAAACCGATGCTTTTTCTCGCACGAACCGCCGAGTGTTCCGCATACCAACGGCAAACGCCACCGCGCCGCTTCGAGCCGGAATTCGCATTCACGAAGCACTCCGACCAATCCGACTATCCAGCTCGAGCGGTTCGCACGCGCTGGCCGATCATTCCGCCGAAATCACTTGAGCTCTTCGCCAAAAAAAACCGTCGACCGCATCTTATCCGGGATCTTAATCACAAACTGGCGAATCGCGCAGTGGTGGAACACAGCGGCTTGCCTGGCCGGGAGAGTGTCGAATCTTGAGAAGCTAACTCGGTGAAAAGCATCTTCCGAATCCTCCTTCCGACCGCACAATTCAATCAACTTTGGCTCGCTTCGAGACGGAAATCGGAAACGATATTCAACTCCGGCAGTAACTCACCGATCGTTTATGATGGGTTCTCATCACGCTTACACCTCAATGCCACAATCACCTGGCTAAGCACCGTGCAACGATCGCTAATAATCGCCGCGAATGAAGCATCTCACTCGCGAAATGGGTCCATCTTCGCTTAATTTTGTCGTAACACTGACGCTCACGAGCAATTGCACAAACTGTTTACTCTTGTTCACTGTTTGTTAAATTTCAGCTCGGCGTACTACTAAGCGAAGAGTAAATTCGCGAATTAAGAGAGACAATATTTTTGTAGCGGGACGAATCTTATTTTCTCAGCGATTCAGATTTCACTCAAGTGAAGATTGAATCGTCGCACCAAAATGCAGCAGACGACAAACGAAGCTTGCGACGACAACCTGTTAACGATGACTCGAATAGAACGCGAAGACCGGAGCACGAATAGAGAAGGTTCGCTCTCGAGGACGGAATTCGCGTATTACATTCCTCATCACTTTAGCGACGTACCGCGCGATCCTCTCGCGAGAGACTGCCCGAGAAAGAGAGAGAGAGAGAGAGAGAGAGAGAGCCACGTTGGGAAACGTCTCGTCTGTCGACGCAGAAACGCACGAGCTGTCAAAAGACAGAAATTCGTGATGATTCGTAGATTCGCCACCCCGTGTCAGACCGTCCTTTCGTTCCTGATGTACCAGGCTGTAGCGAATCACTCAGTTATATTTTCATGATTCGCACGGATGTTATCGGTCGACTGTAGACGCGCGTGGCGGCGATCGCAAGGTGACAACCGCTGCTGCCGCTGGTACTGCTCCTGGTTCCTGCTGTTGCTGCTGATAGTGCTGCTCGCGCGGTGGTGGACGAAGGTGGCGACGGTGGGGGGCGGCGGCGGCGGCGGCGGCGGCGGCGTCGGTGGCGGCGTCGGCGTCGGTGGCAGCGGTGGTGGTTTCACGGGGGTGGTCGGTCGGTTTTGGTCGGTCGGACGATCGGTCGGTTGGTCGTTCGGTGCGAAGCAGCGGCAGCGACGACGACGACGACGACGACGACGACGACGGCGACAACGGCGCGGCGGCGACGGCGACGGCGACGGGTGGATGTGCCAGAGTGCGAGCTTACGACGGAATGAGAGGAAAGCTCGGCGCTTACGGGAGGCCGCGGCAGCGTGGCATCGCCGACTCCGCGATGAGCGAGAGAGTTGCGCGTTATCGACCCATTCGCGAAGCTATATTTTGCTATTACTCTCCTATCCGCACACAGCACACGCTCGCTCTACGCACAGTTTCGCACGACGCGCGTACATGCGTACGTAGCTTACCTACCGCCGAAAACTCGCACGCATGCACTCCGCGCCACACCACTCCACTCCACTCCACTCTCCTGCATTCTAGCGCGCCTGCCCGCGTCGCTCGATTTTCGCGAGCAGCGCAGCGTCACGCATACTTGCGAAAATTGTACGTCACGCATGATCCTCTCTCGATCTACATGGATCGATTTTTGCTTCATTATGCTCGTCCACGCGACAAGTGTGCCAAAAAAATTTTGAAAAACAAAGCGCATGGAAGAAAGAACAAATCGCCATATCTACATAGTTTCAAATAAGTTACACAAGATGAGAAAGTCTTTATAAAAGTCATTAAGTTATCGTGCGCGCGCGCGCGTGTGTGTGTGTGTGTGTGTGATATTAGTTATTTATTATAATAAAATAAAAAAATTAGAAAAATTCGTTCTATTACCAGCGGCAAGTCTGATTTAACGAGCAACGCAAGAATAATTATCGTTACGATAAATTTCTGTTGTTCCTTAGATCCATTCATTGAATTCCGAGGAGACCCGGCACACCTTAAAACTTAATTGTATCCGGGGATAATCGTAAACTACTAAATTCTGCGGCACCGTCGCGCATTCCCCTGTCGCGCTCACGCAACATTTAACAGCCGCATTTAACGCTCAAACGAAATTTCCGCGTGCGTCCGACCGTGCGCGGAAGCGTTCCGGGTTTTCCGTTCCCCGATCGCGCGCAACAATGAGGCCCCGGCGCTCGACTTGAATATCTAAATTGTATCGACTGTTTCCGGTCGAATAGCGCCGATGGCTCTCCACGCGAGGACGAATAATTTCAGTGCATGCGCGCGGCATACACGAACGGCCAGGAAGCACCGGAAAGCGGAGTGGCGCGTTTCGCTCCGGTCGGTCGCTCGGCAGCAAACAACACCGGGGTCCAAAATGGAATTTGTCGGGGCTGGATTACCGCAAAGCGCCACCGACACAGTTTTAATTACTTTTAATTATTCTGCCGCCATGTTCCTTTTGCACTACACGCCCGATCCACCCTTTCTGTTCCTCCTCCACACACACGCGGTCTTTTGATCTTTTCGAGATCGGTATGTGTTTGATACGAAAAATTTCGAGTGGATTTCGATCGGCATTATTTTATTTTAAGAACACAAAAGAAAATTGAACCGCTAACAAGTATTACGTCGAACGTGTGACAGCTGGCACATTTGGAAAGTAACGCGATATTATCGAAAATTGAAATACGATTTCGACATGATAAAAATTCTCAGATTGAGTAACGGCTACGTGGAAAAACAAGAGGTTTCGTAAGTTAAAAATAGAAATAATATAGCTTTTTTAACCTTTCGTCAGTTCTCGAGTAAACCGCCTCCTCTCCTCGAAATAACATTCATTTTAAATTTATTTAAATTTAGACTCATCGTATTAAATTTTAACTTTTGTGAAATTATAAAATGACTTTAAGAAATAAAATTCTAAAAAAATTCATAGTACAACAAATTACACTATCATAGTTTTATTGTTCCGTAACATGTGTAACGTGCAAATTGTTATTCTAATACCGTCAGCTTTCAGAGTTATTCTACCAAACAAAAATTAAATAAAAATTTTTCTTTACGTTCAACGAAACAGAAAGACTCTCTGCACTTGAACGCAACCAACTATCCGCTAATTATCCACGGTCTTTAGCCGTGGCAAAAGACCGAGTTCATCGAATGCGAACTGTGCAACGCAGTATTCACAACGCGTACTGCGTTTCGCGTCGCTTTACGACTTCCAAAGCTATGGTTTTACGGCTCGATGCGATAGCATTGTAGCGTCATTGTGCCCTGATCCTGCAACAGCCACAAAGAGATCTGCTCGCGGGTCACCGATAATCTGAAAAGGTCCGATGAAAATGCACGGGAAATAGTGAAAAAAACTGAAAATCCAGCAGGGGCTTGCCGCACTTTCGCGATAAAACCGAATGCATAAGCGAGGAAGCGAATTTATCTTTAAGGCAACGTTTGGCTCTGGTAGAGCTTCGCTATAAAAATTATACATTGCAATTTGTACATCGCTGTTAAGCGACGCGCACGTAATCTGAAATATTAAATTATATCAGAATTGTATGGAAATTATATTAAATTGCATTTGAAAAGTTAACTGTATGCAGAAGCGGCATTAAGCCATGCGTTAATCCGTTTGCAACAGCGTTCATTTATTCAAGTGAAAATATTTCGTTTACCGGAACAGTATCGCTATAAAAATTGTAATGCAATAAAATACTGCCACATAACATTAATATACTTTTCATTTTTATCCCTATCATAATATCAACCCTCGCAAAAATGTTTGCCAACTAATATAACAACGGTGCAACCACGACGCGCCTCGGCAACGTCGACAAACTGAATCGGCTTTCGCTGATAAATCATAAGAATGTTGCTTGTAGTTGATATAATTTATACTCGGATTATTGCGCACGGTTGCCAGTCGGTTGTCCGATTACGAGTAACAGCGCACGATAACAGTACTTTGGGGGGAGGGAAAAAAAAGCTTTTCGAATCCACGGGGGATTTAAAAAGGTAAAACATAGGTGGACACGGTGCGGGGGAGCAGTGACGAAAGCCGAGAACGGTATTGACACAAGCTTCAGTTTAATTTCTCCGCCAGTAAACATTGGATTCCCATCGCGAGCGAGTCCTCCCGCACGCTTCTCCTGTTCCCCTTTTTAACCCCCGTCGTTTCATCGACGAGCCGACTCTCGACCGAATCGAAATTGTAACAAGCGACATTCGGCACTGGCTAAAATATGCTTTTACCCTTTCCGAATTTATTCGCCGGCTAAGCCCCGGCATCGCGATATTTCGTAAACGCGCCACGATATATGAAGCGCGATTTTACTCCACCGCATAAAACGCGCGCGCATTGGCAAATGCTCGTCGATAGTGATCGCGATATATCGTGTCATTTATTAATTCTATCTAATGCAGCACTAAATCCTCTAAATCTTGCACTAGAATACATTTGAATGGAGTTCCACATTAGAGTGAATATTTCATACGTATATTTCTCGATATATCTCGTAATTACCATTTTGTCGTACATTAGAAGAATAGATTATCAAACCGGATAACAATTGGCAATCGTTGGCAAATGTGAAAAAAAAAACTTTTGGTCTCTTGCAACAGCGCGAAAGCCATTGGCCCGACGATCGTCCACGTTGCAAATTACACGACGAATATTTCGAAATATGTTTATGTGTTTTCAAGCATATACGCGCAACGCGTGTATCGAGGCTGTACCACCGCGGCACTCGAAATACATACGCTGAAAAACAAAAATATGCTTTTATCTTTGCGTATCAAAATATGCTTTCAGCCAAGCCCGAGCTTGTTTAGCGTTGCTCCGGAATTAAGCGCGATGCGAGCGCATTTCGAAACATTCGAATGCATACATCGTTTAGTCGATACCACATCACCATCGTGAATTTGCAAGACTGTTGTTCGCAAAGTGCCGCATTTACCGATAACGATCGGTCGATATAGGACGCATTATTAATTAGCGCGAGTACGAGTTGGAGTTTGCGTAATGTCGACGTATCTGGCGCATTCGCGTACTAAATTATGTCGGAGTGACGTGGCGACAAAGTCGTAAATTTGCCGGCTTATAAACCGACCGGAAATAGATGAGCTTCTTTCCGCCGCGCGTATCGCGATTTATCGAAAACGGCCGCGGCACGGGGCGAGCAGCAGCGACGCGGCGACGGTACAGAAATTGCCTATTAGCATGGAAATAGTATCTACTTATGCGCAGAAAGGAAGCATTTACTCGCACGGCGGGACAATAACTCACAGCGGCGATATGATGAGTTCAGCGTTATGATAATTACAGTTTGCGATACCCAATTTCATGCCGATCAAATTACCGGCGAACATTCGTCTTGCCGCGTCGCGCGATTTCATACCAACTATATGATCGTTCCGCGATCAATTTACTCGCTGATTCGGTGGTGATAAACTTAGCTCTCTCTCTCATTTTATCTTCGGTTTGCGTTGAAATTCATATAAAATTACGCGCTCGTTCAGAAATATATCGAGAATGTTATTGTCAGTTAAATATACTTGTATCCAAAATATTTACAACATTTTATTTCAAGTACATTTTTTTTTTACGTAGAAAAAGTCCAATGAAATTCTTTTAAGAAACGTTGTCGCTAACAACGTGGCAATAAACGAACGTGAACGTGAATGTTTTATAGCTCGCATTTAGTATCTATTAGCAAGCGAATGAGTGTAACTGGAATATTTATAAACGTATAATTAACCGAGTTACCGTCAATGGGACTTGGCAATTATCAATCGCCTCGTTTGCAGCACGACCGTTATTAATTTGCGCGTTCGTTAATATTTTGCTTGATTGTCATTCAGTCGCTATACCCACGCACTATAACAAACTTTCGTTAGGACTGCCCGTTTCAGCCGTATATATAAGTAAATGTAACAGAATAACACACGCAGTTCAAGCTAGCGAGCGAGCGAGCTCGTATGTAACATGACGAGGATCCAATTACCGAGGGCCCTTTAATTTAATATCGGGTGTCGTCGAACAATGCGTCATGCAATATAGGAAGCCACATTGTGACGATTTCTATTCATTTCCCATTTCCAGTTATGATCATTGCGACGCGATGTATTAATTCTATCGGATATTTTGCATATCGCGCAGCCCGTAAGAAAAGTGTAATATACGCCAACCCGTCTATCGAAATTGTCGCTCGTAAAACACGCCGTAAAAAGGGGCGCGGCGGCGGGGAGGGAGCGAGCGGGTATCGAATCGAGCAAATCTACGTAGCACGTGCTACGAGATGGGGCGTCTAGTTCTCGTCCAATTCCGAGAAGGCATAGCGTGTCACTTCACGTCGTGGTCGTCGTCGTCGTCGTCGTCGTCGTCGTCGTCGTCGTCGTTGAAACCTTCTTCTATTTTCGAACGGCGCATTGCATAACACGGCTCGCAGAAGAGGAACAGAAAGAGAAACGCGAGAGAACGCCCGAGCATGTGCATGCACCACGACGTATTACGTTGAGCGTGCTCCTAGACCCCGATCGAATGAACGCTCCAAGGAATACGAAGCCCACTCGAATTCTAATTAAATTCTTTTCCGAGACGACTTTTAAACAATCTGACGTTAGCTTACGAATCCACGAGCGATTTGAGACATGTATTTAGACGTAACATCCTCCTCATCGCAGTACTAACAGCTAGAGATAAGAGTTGCATAGTCAACGCACGTAATGATACATAAAGTAATTAAAATTTAATTTATATTCCAGGAGATGCGAGAGATTTTTATGAAGCCAGAATGAAGGCACGGAAGGCGTAGGGTCCACGTAATCGAAACGCCTGCTCTGTCGACGCACGTGTGCGCTTGACGTGGCATATCCGCGCTTGCATTTAAGAGCGGGATCGCGTTTGAGGTTTCGAGTTGATCAAAAGATCTCCGTTCTCCTGTGTACGGCGTGGCGCGCACAAAAATAGCAACAACTATTCTATTACAGGTTACATATGAGCGCAGCTGGGGCCGAATGTACAACATATCTCGGAAGGAGGAACGTGGCGCGCTGGATTTTAACGGCGCCGGCGTGTTTGTCATTTTCGCAAACATATATCACTTGTCGGAAGCTCTATCCCGTTGTTCGACAGCAACGATTTTAAAGGCGCTGCGGAATTTATTATTCCCGACTAAATTCTAGCGTTTACGCGGGGAAACTTCATAAATTTTTAACATTTCGAAACAAATATTCGCGATCTTTCAGTAATTGTGAAATAATTTATCGAGAACGCGCCGCGCTACGTACGTTGATTAATCACATGGGATAATACCAATTAATACCAATAAATTGATTGGAAATTACATTTCGTTGCTGAACCAAGTCAAACAGCGTAGGTATAGATAACGAAAAAGATATTAAAAAACTACCTAAAATATATATTTGTATTCGATTCCTGGCTCGTGCGATAAATTTTTTACGATATTTGGCGTGAGTCAACTTTTTATTAAAATCGATATCGGCTGCACCAAAAATCCTGAAAAAAAAAACTCGAAAACACTTGATAAAAACTGAAAGTCACATGTATCGTGTTACTATGCGTGTCTTTGGCAACGACTAAACTAGCTCATTTTATTTCATTGTCCTCCTTTATCCAGGTACCCAATCGATCAAATCGTAACATTCAGGACTCTGCCTTTCTATTTCCTGCGTAATTTGTCGACAGCCTTGAGAAACTCGATTACGTAATCATGCGTCCGCGCACTGCATAAATGCTAAACAAGCATCCAGGAAAATATCCGTGATCAAGCAAAATTTCCAATTTGAAATTTTATAACACTTTTACTCTTATTTTCGACGAGAGCGCGATTTTATTTACCGCTTTTATGACTTTTTCCATCCAAAATATTTTAACTTCATAAAGGTGGAATAACTCGGCTTTCTTTAATTCGACCGGACAACTTCACATCATTTGCGAGTCGGCACATTTATCGGTTATTCGTATTCGTTTTACGTACCCGTAGTGGGTGTATCATTAATTACGCGCTGGCGGATATAATCTGCCGTTGGCGTTGAAATTTTCAAGCATTAAAACCAATTACGATGATCGCGCAGTAACCTCCTGCGGCTGAATAATGAATCGCGAACGACGACGTCGATCATACGGGATCAATCGGCCGTCCAATCGATCGCTCGCGCGCCTGATCAATTATGCCGCCGCCGCCGCCGCCGCCGCCGCCGCCGCCTCCGCCACGGTCGATCCATCCATCCATCGCGCGGTACACGCTCCGCTACCAGAACGGATGCCCGCACTTCGCCGAATTATATATGCAGGATATAATAAGCTGGCGGTCCTCGAGATATCGGCGAGTTATGGGCCGCCCTAATGGTCTGTAGTGTTTGATTTACAGCGTGGGATACGCGCGGCACTACCAAATGCATTTCCGTGGACGTGCACGCGAGCAATAAAGCGTGGCTGCTATCTAGGGGAGGGGAGAGAGAGAGAGAGAGAGAGAGAGAAGCGCATCTTTCACGGCGATAGATCTCTCATCGCTCCTCTTTCCGATTACTACCATCTAGCAGCCGACCTTGTCTGAATATCGCCCTTCGTATGACAAAGTTGCCGTAAACCACCGCGCGAGGATGAATTTATTTCCATTAAACGAAAAAAATTGCTTGTACTATACGTAGTAAATCTTCTGAACATGTTTAACGGGCAATGCTAAACTATAAAAATATAATGAATATACAATCATTATTAGACGTGCAACATAGCCTCGTTAGTAAGTCATAGATAATATTCTCCACTACTGCACGATACAATAAGAAAGTAAGAGATTGATCGAAATCGGAAATACATAATATATATCTATTTCGTCAGATATTCCAATACTAATATTGTACAAATATAAATGTTATTAATTTAAAATATGATATTGAGGGGTTATAAAACTGTAGCATATAAAAACAAGATTCTTCAATATTATGTAAAACTCATATGTTTAAAAAAATTTGTTAAAAAATAAGATGTAAAATTATATTGAAAAAGTGTTAAACTATAATTTAAAATGTGTTTATATAAATACATTTTTATCACAACATTTTTTTCAAAACGGTATACAGTCCCAATAATATTATGATCTGTTTATCTAATTAATTTAAAGTTCTAAAGCAATATTTATAATAACATCAAATCTCGGAAATTTTTTTATTTTTTTTTTAAATTATAACAGAAAAAAATTTTTTTCGGAAAAATATAATTTTCAGTGAGGGACTACACTACTCGATCAAACGAACATACAAGTTGCACCGACACCTGAAATGTGCAATCAGTGCGACCCAGCCGAAATCACTATTAGACATCGTCCAAATAAACTATAAAAAGAATGATAAAACACCGTTTTACTTTTATAAAACTCATTTGTAACTTAAATGGTTGGTTGCACCTTCTGCAAGTGATATTCGAAAATATCCCTTCCCTTTCCTCGCGAAAGACTCGCCGGAAGATATCCTTCCTCAGTATTTATGGAGCAATATGGCTCATACAACGAACTATACGCGCGGGAGAATGTACATCATCGCACGGACGGTACACGTTCGCGTTTCGTAATTGTGCAACGGGCAGATAAACTGGCGGGTAAGTAGCTTCCGCGAAATGAGTTATGCACATCTTTGAGTTTACTCACAGCGCGCGAGAGACTTTTTACCTTTGTGCTAATCCAAATTTATGAATTCCATTGTTTGCCTCGCATCAACGGGAAACGTATGAAAAATATAATTTATCGCGAATTAAAGAAAACAATAATCCAAGTTAATCAAATGTGATTAGCTGTTTGAAAAAGCGAACAAATTTTCCTTTCCTTCGAGCTCGAAATGCGCGTCGGATTTTATACTAGCAACATATAAAAGTACGACGGCAATGATAACTCGCGAGAAAAAAAACGGGAGCACATTCAAAACAAAGTAAAAAAAATCATTTTTATAATGAACGTAAATGTAAAAAAATAGGATGTATTTCCTTTTCGCGTGACAGCTAAATAGAATTCGCATATCGAAACCGTATCAAATACACACGACGCATCCGAAAGCTTGAAAATGCATGAAACTTGAGTAAACTCGACGCAGCGTATATATTCCTAGAATAAACATTGCCGTGTATTACAACGGAATTCCATTTCGGATTTATAATCCTCGCTCGAAGGGCGACTTCCGCGCGCACGACGCGACGTCAAGAGACAACGGCAGTCGAGTCGATCCGATTGCAAAAGACTAAATGAACTAACTCGTTGGCTTCGGTAAACATCCGGCGACGTCGTCGGGCGTGTATTACCACTCCGGCGTTCTTCGCGAGGAGGCGTGCATGGGACTTAGGGCGAGCAGAAATATCGGGAGAATGCTCCGGGGAACGGAAACAGAAGGAGAAGAAGTTAAGAATGGGACGGACGGAAGTATATCTCTCGCCCAGCTGCCGGCGCTGGAGAATTCTCCCGTTCCACTATCTTTCGACTCTCGGGTTCCGCGCGGAGTTTAATATAATGGCTAATATCATCGGGAGGATCCGTACAATGCAAACAATTTGAACCTGCCCGGTCTCGACGGAAGAGAAAAAGAGAAGAGGAGAGAGAGAGAGAAAGAGAGAGAGAGAGGCTGAACGCGCGATAAGACGAGCAATGAACAGAAAATAGCGCACCAGCCCACCGAGGAAACTGCGGCCTCAGTCGACTAAATACGACGGACATCGGTAATCGATACCGCACAATGGTCCACGGAAAACGTACTTTGGTCGAGGGGTCGCGTAATATCACCCCCGCATCGCGTACACGCGTCCCAGCGCGATCGCCATTTCCTCGTCGCGCGATTCGCCGATCATTGCACAATTTCATTATTCTCTTTTGACGGATGAGTTTACAGCTTCGTATCAATTACTCAACGAAGATAGACAAGACGGCTCGCTCCAAAGGTCAGCTATAATATTCAGTTGTTATTTTAGTGCAATTATTAACATTTCGTTAATTGCTGTACAGAAAATTGTACTGACTTTTTCTGTACAAGTTTTTCTTTTTTTCATAAATCTCAAATTCATTAAACAGCGCGATAACTTGCAACACTGCGTGCAGCTTTCACCGTCGCGGTTAAAAATAAAACCCTTTCATTTCGCACATACACTGTTCGCGAGACTTTCAATTTAACGGGCCGCCATTAGGTAGCTTCGTCATCGCGCGAGTCGGTCGTGGTTGATTCTCTGTGATTTTAATAGCTACTCCCGAACGGACACGAGTACGAAACGACGATGAAGGGAAGGGAAGTGGGAGAGAATGTGCGAGAGTCTGGCCTTTATTAGACGGCGGGTGGCGGGACGGAAACACGTGGCCGATTCCGAGCTGAACGTTGTCCGGCGAGAACAGCTCGCGAGAATAGATCCTCTCGCTGGTATTATTTTCCGCAACTGGGTTAATTCTCCTCCCCTGCTCCTCCCTTTGTTCCCTTTATAGGCGCTACTGCCGCCGTCGCCGTCGCCGCCGCCGCTGACAATAGCAGTATAACACATTATCTACCCTTTAATTGCATTTTTATTGGCCGCGCACCGGCACGAATAAATCGCCTTCGCTTCGACTCCGCTCCGAGAGCCGCGAAGAGCCTGACAGCTCGCGCTGATTAATGCCCGGCTAAAGGCTCCTTCCTTTTAATCCACGAGTGTCGTAATATACCTCGAGATTACGCGGCGCACTCGGGAACGAAGCGGTGGAACGATATTTTAACGCGATCTTAAAGTTCACTCTTAATAGAGCGGATCTCTCCTTTTTTTTAGCATCATACTTAGCATAATCGATCTAAAAACTATGCTCGCGTTACTCGTAATTCTATTCTCGTCTATTGTTCTATTGTCTTTATACATCGTACAGATATCAGAATAGATCAAAGGCATAAAAAAAGGGGGGAAACCGTGTAGACATTTCAATACCTTTTAAACGCGTTAATGTCAATCAACGTAACGTGTTAGCTTTAATTAACGACAGTGAAAGAAACGTCCATCTGCCGTTCTAAAATCTTTTCTTATCTTCTCGTTGCAAACGAAATACAGAGTTTCCGCATCACTTCGTCACTTAAAAATTTGCAAATAGAAAATCACCATCGTTCATTAAATATTAGAGTGTCTAATCATACTGGAATACGAACGCTATTTCATAATACGCCCGCTTTATTAAACGAACGTTCGTTATTTCATTTATTCAAGAAATTGCTGCCGCCGCTGGTTGTTTATCAGGAAAGGAATATTATCTTCCTTGAGTTGCTGCATCCACTGCTTACACCACGTAACACGGAAGGCTGTTAAACGCTATCGCGGGTAAAACATACTGTGCGTCACGAGCATCTGTGCTCGACCTCCTTCCGCGTTATCAAGAACCGAAAATATATAGTTTTCTCCTTACAAAATAGTCCGACCATTTATAGAATAGAAGTGAAATATCCGCAAAATGGTTGATCGCCGCACCGCCGGATCGTCGTTGACTCGATATGACAAACTCTTTCCCTAAAGTGAATTCAACGCGCCATGAAGTTTTCATATTTTTCGAAATGTCTAACGTAATGAGCTGCCCCTTAATATCGCGAGAAATTTCGTTGGAGCAACAGCTTGTTTTGACTTCCACGTAGCTCGCGTCATAAATTCGCGCGCACCTAATTCCGTTCGTTGATTCAACCTTTCGCTGAGGAATAATTTTTGCATGTAAATAGCGCGGCGAATATATTCGTCGAACGCCTTCGCCGCGCTGCAAATAAACACGGCGCGGCGCGGCGCGAGCGCGAGCGCGCACGCGGGTTTCTCGCGCGTGATTTTCATTTTTCCGCCCCGTCCCCGTTACACGTCACGGCTATAACGTTACGTGCGCGAGTGCGACGGGTGCCGGTTAATCGATAACGCATTAAATTGTGCGTCGTACTTGGCGAGCACGCGAGCGATACCGGGCGGATTGAAAAGCAAAAACTTGAACGCGACGAAGCAAGATACGTACTATCCTACCCCGTTGCCGTTTCACGAAGGATGCTGTGATATAGGGTATACGTAAAAGGTAGAGGAAATCCTTCCCGAATTGCACTGCGCGCCATTGTTGGCGGCTCGGACAATGGAACGGGCAATGAAATTCTAAAAAACTCGGCAGGCGAAGCTCTCATCCAATGCGGGTCCGGAACGGATCGAGGAAGTTTTCCCTCCTCTTTCGCTGACCGTCTGTAGCCGCGGGCAATTATACTTTTATGTATACGTTCGCGTATATACTATACGTGTGCACGTGAAGCGCCGCGCCGTTCGGTCCGGTAACTCGTTCCTTACTTCCCATCCGTTAGATTCTCGATCCACAAAGATCCACCGCTGCGATTCCTCCTCCTCGATATTTCGCTGAGCGGTCATAAAATAATTGGCCGGACTCCCGTTCGCGTCTATACGCCGCTGTCCGCTACCTGACATCCGGTATCCTTCCGTTATCATTTTCACGTATTACAAGTCGCGGTTAAACGCGCGATGCGTAAGCGACGATGGCGCTTTCGCATTTCAATCCAGTCGCAAAATACGCTTTGTTTAACGACTTTGAATAAGTAATTTAACGACGACGCTAATAAATCGTGGAAGCGTGCGGATTAACAGAGGAAGCGATAATTATAACTCCGATAATTCACCGGGTGGAGCTAGTCACATTTCAGAATAGTCAAAATAAATTAATTACAACTGTCTAGACCAAAGTACAAACAGCAATAATACTATTTGTTCCGTTCGCAGCGCATTAATCGTCGTGCAGTCATCGCATAATTAATAACGACATATTAATGTTAATCAATGAGTATGTCACTCACGTGGTATGAGGTTACAAATCATGTTACACATAAACGCTATGGTAATGCTAATATTCGCGATCGTAACGTGCAAAACATTCAGCAGTGGTAAAGAATTGTGTGTGCAAACTCGGCAATTCAGTTTTTCAAATTCATTGTTAGTAACGTAGCTCAGTTAATACCATAACTTCAGCCCACCCTCTCGTCGCACGTGCGCGATTTTTGTGCTAAAAAAAAAAAATTGGGCTATTAATAGAAGCGGAAGACGAGGCTATTGTGGCGCGTTAGGCCGATCGAACATCGCGAAAATAGATTTCCGCCAGCCATATTTCTACATATCGCGTATCGAGCATCGTTCGGCTAGAATAAACATTCGCACGAACGCGATGCGGTGAACCCCTATATCAGTGCAAATAAACCAGATAAAGATAGAACGTTCAAAGGGAAGTCATTCTATTGCCCCAACCGGTCATTTCCTTTCCTTCGCCCTCGGTGACGTAAATCCGCGATTCGCCGTGATTTTCAAGGGAATTTCGCTGAGCGGCGGGATAACAATGGTAGTATACCTTTCCCCGAAAGTTCCAGGAGCGTTTCTGCGCAAACCGAAAAGCGTAAAAAGAGAGAGAAAAATATATACAGACATATATATACTAGATATCTCGCAGAAGTCACGCAGTTTCTCTCAGCTGCGGATTAGGGGAGAGTTTTTATTAAATAAAATTTTACTGAATATCTCTTCCAGAAATTATCAATGTTCAATACAACTGTATCAGGTGAATAAATTATTTGAATTAGTGTTTTAATTATTTTTATAATCAAAAGATTATAGACGAATTGCGTAATCTTTAGGATACGGATTATTAAAGTGATATATGTTTCCAATTGATTAACGAAACCATATAAAAATGAAAACACACTACATATACGTGCAAGTAATAAAAAAAGACAAAAAACGAACAATGGAGGAAAAAGCGGGAAGTAGAGGGTGAAATTCAATCTCTCAGTTGAAGAAAAGTTAAAACGACCTTCGGCTTATCGGGAAGTTGCCACGCGTACGACATTGCTCCGAAACGGATTTCGGTTCCCGGACATATTTAATTCCACCCACACCCTAGAAGCAGCGCACTTTCGTAAATTATCAACGTTAAAGTCGAAGTAAGTTTCTCGTAGGATGCATAAGACCAGAACGCGGAAATGTAAATTGCATCGGATGATAGCCGCGTGGATCGAATGCAGCTCAACCGGTTGTCTATCATGCCGCGACTATTAAGTTAATGAAATCCGTCGCTGTTACTCAAAGTAAAAAAGATTCTAAACAAGTCTCGAACAATGCCAAAAATCTCGAGAAGAAAAATGTTAAAAGTATGATATTTTTGTGCCGCTAAAATATAAGTTAATATAAAAAATCGCAAATGTAATGAGTTTCAAATTAATTTTCGCTTAATAAAAAAATTTACTTTCGCTTCATTTACTTTTCGTTAAAAGCGTTTTCTGAGCGAAAATCCGTTTTCTCACGAAAAATATATTTTTCGACCATTTCGCGTATCTCGAGTGTGGCTGGCGACACAGGGTCACAAACGCTCATGGCGACTGCTGAATCGTACTTTTCGGACTGTAGGAAATCAAATTCCCTCTCGACAGGCTCACATATTCCAGCTGCATCGCGGTTACAAGAATGACGGCAATTCGCGAGCGGTCTTTATGGCCGGCTGATCCCCGAATGGAAACTTCCGAATGCAATAATAATTCTCACGGGGGTGTTAAAGGTATGTAATGCTACAAAGCCGGTACGTGTACATAATGCGGTATGTAGTCTATTATCCAGTGTCACAGCCTATCGTACCAACGTGGCGCAAACCTATCTCTATACGTGACCAAAATACCATCAATACTCCTCCGCGTCGCTGATTCTTCGACCTTTTCTCACTTTCTTGCACCGCATTTCCGTGTCACGGTGAATCGGGGCAACGGATTGCCTCGACCCGTCGAGGTGCGCGTCTCTCTTGTCACGACAACGAGGTGGATAATGACGATCAAGCAGATGGTTAACGCGCTTGTCGCATTTCATTATAACACGCTGATGAGCAGCAAAAAAAAATACAATATTGTTTTATTCGTTTTTATGTGAATTAATCATGTAATTTTCCCGTATTGTATGAGTATCGTTTTAATATCAATTAATTCACTTTTATTGCTAATATTGAATCGTAAATACCTACTTCTATCAAAAATAACAAGTTGCTGCGAAGTGCATAAGATATCAGTAACTAAACTTTTATCGTGTTTCATTTCATTTATAAAATATAAAATGAAAACTGAGAAATTACATCTTATCGCAAACTTGTTAGAATTGGAATTGAAATAACGGCATTGAATAAAACGAATTAAAAGACAATTGTAATACATGTGCTAAAATAGTCTAAAACACATGATTCAAAATAGTCACCGCCCGAGAACCGAATGTTAACTCGCAGACTTCACATTTCGTCGGTAACGCCTACGAAACCTGACGCATGAATGATACATGAACGAGCTTTAGAGATCGTCTTCCACTACTATTATTATCGGTAAAGGGTCTCTTGGAAAATCTCTCGAATGGGAATACTTCGCGTAACATTCGTACATATGTTTCGGCAAAGACGACCGTTCCGAAAAAAAATAAAAGGCTATTCGGCTGTCGCAAAATTGTATTCTTTCTCTCATGAAAAAAGAATTTTTTAAGCAAACGCTGAAATTAAGAACTCGAAATAATAATTCAACATGTGCGGACATTTTCTACTGTTGTTAAAACTACGCTATATTTTAACAAAATAAAAGTATATCGACAAAAATATTATCATCTTTCTAAAATTTCTGTTATTAATTTTATATTGAATCAAACTTTTTTTTTCTCCACGTTATTAGACACTTGAGAAAATTAATCGTGATATGATTGCGCGCAACGTTTCGCAAAGATTTTATTGCAGCGCGTCGTTTCAAAGATCGGATAGAGAAAGAGAGAGGGAGAGAAAGAGCGAGGGACTTTAATTGGTATGTAAATCGCGTTACACGCCGCGACTCGTACACATGCGAACGACACGCATCCGATGCAAACAGTTAGATAGGAACAGAGTGGGCTTATCGTTTATGCGTGCTCGTACTCGTTGGACTTTACCATATATTATCCTCCGCACCGATATCAGTCTAAATCGAGCGACTCTCCCGCCGCATCGATTTTCACATCAAATGTTCTCTCCAAACGGTCCATGTATCGTCCAAAGTGATTTCTATCGCTTCCGGGCCAACTTGCGCATTTAATCATATCCCCCCGAAAATTTATTTCCTCGGTTTTTTTTTCAGTTTTATTTTTTATTTACATCGCGCAAAGAAAGTGATCGGTGAATGATTCCATGGTTGTTTCTCTATAGTCAAATAAGATCAATTTTATAATACTTTTTCTATTATTAGAATTATATGACACATATTTTTTCCATAAAATTAATCTAACTTGGACTTTAAAACATAAAATTAGATAAATATAACGTAGTTGCAGCAAGTTTCACGACAAAAACTTAAAAGATTGAACATAAGAATCCGATATAAAAAACTAATACACACGAACAATTAAAAATATTATATTGTTATAAATATTATATCCAACTTGTCTCTTCAACGCGTGTTATGCATAATATATTACGTGTACGTGTCTGATCTACACACTCGCACATCGTGTTCGCGTATTCCGGCAAAAGCATGCAGTTCCCAACCGTTGGAAACTCGAGAAACGGGATCTCGCGCGCGAAAGTGCAAGAAAGGGACGAAAAGTGGAAATATGAAAGTCTCCGTTTTCTCCCTGCGCCCTTTTCTACTCGGGTTAGAGCTACTTCGCATCCAATTCCGTTCGCCTCTTTGCTCGCGGTAGCCAACGAGAGCAACGACCGCCATTCCCGTTGAAGTCGCATGTATTTTCACGTTTTCGTCGCCGTTTCGCGCTGTACGTACGACAAAATGCGATGATCCGTGATATTCTCATATGTTGACGATCGTCAAAAAGTGAGTAGTTTTGTTAGCGACTAAAGTAAGCAGTCGAGTTAACAGAACGTTTTCTGTGGCACAGAACAGAATTCTAGATTTAGAAAGAAGCGCAGCCGAACACGTGTACAGATATCCGAAGAGAAAATGGTTGTCTAATATTCTCTCTCTTCTTCTATCTAACAGTCTCTAAAACTTGAAGACCCACATGGCAATTGCCTATCGAATCTGCCTATATCTAAAGAAAACAAAATAACGGATTCACTCAAACTTTATTACATAAATCTAAGACCCTAGCATAGAATATTGAATTGTATACTTTCAAAGTTAATAAAGTAATGAAAACGACAAAGGTTTCAGAAATTTTCAAAATACTTACAGTTCACTTATCTCATTAACCGTATCTTCCACATGTGTGATCAGAATATATTTGTCGCTTAACTCGCGGCTGCAAGCAAATGAAAGATGCTTACACATCGCAAAGATTGAAATTTATTAGTGATTATCAACGGAACAAAACACCTACGTGCGTTTACTTTAGTGTGATTGCCGAGGGTAGCTCGGAACGAAATTTGTTTGCCGCGAGCCGGAGTTTCGCCCCGTTGGAACAACGAGAGCGGGTCCAATGAGATCTCAATGAGATTAAAAAGTTGTCAACTGCTCTTTCCTTCCTTCATCCCGGCTATTCCCCGCTTTCCCTTTATCCCCAGCACGTTCCCGTTTTCGCGCCACTCCCGAGAAACTTTGCTAGTTAGAATTTCTCATAGCACGTTCTGAAAAGAAACCGTTCCCGTTGCTGCTACCGCATCGAAGTCAAGCTCGGGGAATGTACCACCTGATAATAGCGCTCGAGACACCGCCTGCTCGCATTTCCCCTCGAATTACCAATGTCTCGGTGGTACGAAGAAAAGGGGAAAAAGGAAAACAGGAGACGTAGCGGATATTCCAATTTGTAGTTAGCAATCAGCAAAATGGGAAACTATTCTTTACAATGTTGGTGTCATCGTAATTAAAGTAAAGTTGAAATAATCTTTCAAATAATAAAGGCACGTTTAAGTCTTGTAACAAATAGAGAAATGGAAAAATAAATTTCCTCTGAAATTGTCCACGTATACATTATAACTGTACATTAATTACGTATATCTTTTAAATATCAAGAATATAAATAACTCAAGATTAAAATCGTTCGTGCGTAAAAAGCGTGTAAAACGGACAATCATTAATATCTCGTTATTTACGTATACATTATCGGGCACGCGCCGTTGACAAATGTGCCTCGGTTTAAACACTTATTAACAGAGGTTTGCACTTAATGGCGGGATGCATTTAACCCGCACCAGCATAATATTATTTATTAACTCGGATAATTCGTAAAGCTATATATATGCAATTTATTAGCCCTCGCACTCCTAAAGTATTTGTGCGAAATGGATGACCAAACTTCAGTTAAACTCATTAAACAATCTAGCATTAAAATTAGTTTCAGAGTTGTTAGTACACGAAAGCGTTTTACGTCGATATTTTAAAGCAGCTTCTAGACGCTTAATATGTGCTTATTACACATATTTAAATATTGTACAACATTATTGATCGTCTGGAGTTTGTTCTGAATTGTCTAGAGGAATATTGTATAATGTTATCGTTTAACACGTTAATATTTTCATACTAACGGTTTGTACGACCGCGCGGCACTTAGCTCAAAAAATATCGCGACACGAGAATTCTTAAATATATCGTGACCCGGTTTCGGGAAGTAGGATTAATCACTTAGCAAATGCACGTACGCTCTACCGCTCGCGGTGGGTTCAATCCATCTCGTGAGACTAGCAAGGAGATCGCGAGACCGCGAGACAAACTAAGCGCCGGTAGTGCAAACTGAGACTGAGGCGTCGCCTTTGAAGACGGAACCAAAGTTCTGTTTGCGGATACGTCCCTCGCTCGCGTGTGTAGTGACGTATGTTCAAAGCAACGCACATTGACGGAAATTCTTATCTTATCTCCGATCCGCGTATTATTTATGCTAAAAGCTCTACTTCCCGAATGATTACATATTTAACCATAGCTAATGTGCCGTAGTGCTGTTCGTCTTCCGTTATTGAGGGCTAAGGTTACAATTACAGTTTGCTCATTGGAAGGAGGTAGGTCGTCGATTATGTTACTTCAATTAACAAATACAACAATGTCCTAGACACTCCTGTGGTTCAGAGAATTAAACCATAATGTTAAAGGCTTAAACCGATTAAAACTGATAATCAAGTTAGAGAGTTAATTACGTCGTCGAAAAAGAAACTTAAATCGATGATAGTAAAATGAATTGCGACTGAAAAATTGTAAAAACTCGTGCACGCAGTATCCATGGAAAAAGATACAATAATGGAAAGTTAGATCGATCTGCGCATACAATCATAAAAAAGATATATAGAAGAATCAATTACACACACACACACACACACACGCGCGCGCGCGCGCGCGTAGACGAATACATACGCACGTGCGAAATTATTTCTGCATGTGACAAGCAGAAGAAAAGGAGGGAGCATGATGTACGACTATGCAATAAAAAATATATTTGCCGTCCTAGTTTGCTCCGGTTGGTGTAGCATAGCGAAAGCTCTTCAGTAAATCCAGCTTAAAGCAGCTGTGTAAACGTTGACCTATATTACAATCACGGCGCCCGGAGCGTCCGCCAGCAGCAGTAACAGCAGCAGCAGCAGTAGCAGCAGTATCGTCGCTATCGGCATCGGTATTGCCATCAACGAGTGACATCGTTAGGACAAGACTACAAAGTAAGAGCACACGGGACAAACGCGTACAGTTCGTCGAGTCTAAATACGCTCAAGTCGGGTGTGACAATTATTTCTTACCGCGACATTCGCTCGACGAACTGGTTGTCAAGAGAGCCCGTCAAAGGCCACTTCTCTTGTATCGGTACTAGTAATCATCGTGCTTGCCTGCACAAACGAGAAGCTCCCGCCCTTAATTAATGCAGAGATCCGGACGTAGTTTGTGGTAACGACTATGCTTTAACTTTTCAAATATTAGTGCAAGCTCGCGCAAAAGTTTTTGGTCGCTGATTATATTACGAGGTCTTACCGTGGTATTTATGAGAACTGAAGTTAATCCATTGGATCGATGTATAAGATATCAATCACGCAAGGGAAAATGTAACTCTAATGTGATTATAAATAATACATGAACTTTTTTAACATATTAATACTTCCCTAGCAAAAATTTCGAGCGTGTCTCTCATTCGATAAATATACGATAATTAAATCTCGAATAATATAATTTTGAAAATATAAATTATACTTGAGAGAATTTAAACAGTAATTTATGGTATAATATTTTGGTATTTTCCTGCCTTTCGTAAACTACGATTTATTACAATTTGCACAAACGATATGCGATTAAAGTAACGGAGTTTTCCGTTCGTGTGTATTTACTTATTTATTTGTATTCCGTATTAATCAATCCCTGCTAATTAATCGTCTTGCAATGCATGTGTATCCATCAACATTGCACTCGCGAATTTATTTTCTACCGGCGCGTTTACTTTCACGCACACTCGGACGCGTCATACGGACGTCGGAGAGAACGTGCCGTGAGAGGAGAATCTCGCATGTCGTGAACAAGGGCTTCACTTTATTTCTCTAGGCGGCTTCATCACCGAGATGACTATCGTCTAATCTTCTGATTGTGAGAGAACGACTACACCGCGGAAACGATACGGGATAAGCCGGGCTGGACGTACGTAAAGAAAAATGGTACAACTACTGCGCAAGTAGTCCGCCTCCACGACCATCCTCCTCCTCCTCCTCCTCCTCCTCCTCCTCCTCCTCCTCCTTCTCCTCCTTCTCCTCCTTCTTCTCCTCCTCTTCCACCAGCCCAACTCCCTGGCCCGCTATCTATGGTCCGAGGGTTGGGTGGTAAAAGCGGAGAGACACTTAAAGGATTTACGGGGCTGAGAACTCTAGACTCCGCTCGGATCGGCTCGAGAAGTACGGGCGAAACTAAGTGCACGCTTAAGAAGGAAAAAGAAGGTAAACGAGAACGCGATGTATATACGGTCAATTCTCCGTTGTCAAGTTAAACTTCCGATATGTGCTCCGTAATGTTTGAACGAATGTCAATCCCGTTGCGATTCGTTATTATTGTCCGAAAAACTAGAAGCTCATGCGATATATTGTACATAAGTATGCCAGGAAATTAGATTAAAAAAAAAAAATGTCATAAGACGGGAAAGAGATATGGATACAGTAAAAATAATTGAAAAAAAAAACGTAAACGCGAAATGAATTTACTTTAAACCGCAACAAACGCCGGAGGAGCGATGCCCTTTAGAGTACTAGAGAATGAAAAGCTCTAATATTTGCCAATAAAAACCAAATATTTGGACATACAACATACGCGGTAAGTGGCGTTATTTCGAAGGAGGAATAATAAAAGCCCGATAAACTGCAGCCCATTGTGCACTAGCTTGACTATCGTTTGAGAGGACGGCCCTTGCATCACCGTGCATTGTTGTGGGCTGTAACACAAAGCTTTTCCTTCTCTCACTCCCTCGACACCCCTTGCCACTTCGTGCACCACCCGCTTCACTCTTCCCGTTCTCATTTCTCGGGACTGCCTGATGCCGAAGGGGATAACTCGTTCGTTGCAACAACGAAAAGAGCATTATGGGTGGAAACTCTACCGCAGCGTAATTTTCTTTAGAAGAAATTGCAGAACAAAGCATTAATTCGCTTCGAACCGTACACGATGGCGGGCAGCCTAAAAACACTTGGAGTCATTTAGAATTATAATGCCGTTGCATTTTAATTTTCACAATGTCTGTAAAACTTTTGCACGTAAAAAGAAATGAGTACATCTACGAGAGTCGAGAGGAGACGAGATCTCTCGTGCAACTCCACATGTTTAAGCTCGAGTCGAGCGTTGTACGTAAAACCCAGCAATCCCTCCGAGTTAGAAGAGGAGTTCGCTACTTTATCTCCCGCGATTCTGAGGAAGAACTCACTTCATTGGTTTCGTGAGATGCTGCGAGAGCGGCTAAGTCAGTGCTAACGCAGGAAACTCGGTCGAGTGCGGAGCGAGTCTGATTCTTTCTCCTCGGCGAATACGGCGCAATGAACGGATAAAGAGGGGCAGGGGAGAGGGAGCGGGAGCCAGGAATCTCTCTTTTCCATTTTCCCTGACTTCGTCGTAACGAAGCGTTTGCATTACACATGTACAACATGGACCGGCGTAACAGAGACACCGAGCAAGCGAATGCGTGGGCGTGGAGAGAGAAAGGTCTTGCAGCGGCCAAGACGGCCAAAGCCACTTGAGCATTCCGCGTGAAGCCACGTGGCGGTATTTAAGGCCTCGCTAATGCACCCACCGCGCGTGTATACCTCGTGCAAAATTGTTGGCGCGTTTACTCTGCGCCGGTCCGGGATTCTGGGGCTCGCCTGCCGCACGGGGAAAAAAAAGGGAACTAACTAATGAGAAACGAGCGAGCGTGCAAGCTTACGAGTGTACGAGCGTGGAACACTAAAAGAACTTTTCTCGACGCTCCGTTTCTGGCGATATGCAATATGCCGGCCGCATCTCGAAATAGTTGGTTTCCCCAACTCGGAATAACAAATTCAGACGTTATTCCACACCGGAAAACAATATTTTTTGCACGTGCATGTACCATTAAATACCATTATATTTAAAGTATATTCAAATTCACCTTTACACGGCAATATCTGACAATTATTCCTACGCAAACACGAAAAGAAATCACCATCGTATTTCACGTGTGCGCTATGCACGGATAAGTGGAAAATGTGTAATTAAATAATGTTAATTTGATAAATTATAAGTGTGAAAAATATGAACGCGCGACCCGCGGTTTCAATTGACACATTAATTAGGGACGAGCAGCGCACGTGTCTCGTTTGCATATCGCTTTTATCGTCTCCGCATGTACTACAGAGACCGGAACAACGAGAGAGGAAGGTTACGAAGGGGTCGCTCGACCGGCAGAAACTTATAGCAAACCTGGCTGGTAGAAACGGGGCTGAATGCTAAGCACGGCCAGTCGGTTACATTTGCTTGCCGCCCGGCTTCTTAATGAAAACCAACGGCATGGAAACGTCAGGTTTGCTTTACCTTAAAATTGGAGGCACGACTCGCTTAGCACAGGTATTCCCAACGCAAACGGAATGAGGTTCAAATGCACGGCTAATTCGCTATGCTGTTTTACATCTTATACCTTGCCAACGATCAACTCTCGTTCTATACTCGCAACTACATCGACGTAAATGGAAATCCATTTACGAAAAAATACTACCTTCTCAGCTTCATAAAATAATGAAGTGAGCAAATTGAATTGAGATTTAACTAATACCATGTATTTACATTTCAAATTCGGCAAAGATACGATTCTATCTTTACGTCTAATTGTATCAACGATTAAAAATTAGATAAATAAACAAATTTCTTTTCCTTCGACTTATCATCATCTTTAAATGGACTTAGAGGGAAAATTTAGACAACTCTGATGAACGCCGATAAGAAGGAGCTGTACAAGCTGTGAGATGCGAGCTATAATAGCCTTCACGATTGTCTACTTCATCCTGACTACTTATAAAGCGATAAAACACCGTCTTGCGAAAAGAACTGTACGCTCGTTTACCTTTTAACGATGACGAGGAGCGCGGATGCAATAACTCGACGGAAAAGTAACCGGAAGGGCCTTCGCGTTGCTCATTACGTGGCGTCTACGCTTTTACACTCCCCGATACACTCGGTCTTAACTTTTTACTCTCTTCATCGGCCTTTACGGAAAATTAACGACGGCAGGGCGCGGAGCAAGGTGCTCGATTAGAGGCTGAATATTTATGTCCGCCCCCTTTATACTCTCCACATTTTCTGTAAAAGAAAGTGTTTATCCGCGCGCCTGTCCGAGCAAAAAACGCGGTGTCTAATTATTTCTCATTATTCTCTTATTCAAGTCAAATTTTTCACAGCCGACTTTCACTTTTCAAACATTTCCAAATTTATACATCAAACAAGATAAATCAAACAAGATAAAGAAAGAAACTAAGACACTCTGTCATACTAACTGATATCAAGTGACTACCAATAGCTAAGCATCAAAAAATTACAAGTACCAAAGTATAAAATTACAGAGTCAAGAATTAGCGGTGTTATATTCCATTCGATAGAAAAAAATATAGCTTTAGCTTTCGCTATTCCACTCTATAGATATTTATCAAATACGTACGTGAATTTTGTTCTTACCTTTTTTTATTATTAAATTAAATTGTATCTTGCTTCCAGTTTCCCTCAAATATGTATTACACGAAACGTTCGTGAAACGTGATGCAATTGTATGCGTACGATGTGTAAATGTATGTGAGTATTTAGAGCGTATTGAGCTCGGGTCCACGGGTTCGTTAAGCCTAAATGACTGTGCGGATCAGTCATCCCTACGGGAATGAATATCTCTTGCACGTCACAAGCCTCCCAGCGACCTCGGAATGGTCCACGGCGACGTAAAATTCGACGCTGGCGCAGGTGCGTGTCCCGCACGTTATCGACCAGCGATAAACGCCACACGATACATTGACGTGATACGCGAATACCAGGGACGGCGGTAAGTCGGTCCCCATCGTTGGGCGGCACGATCAAAATGAATGTCCGCGTCGATAGTGCTCGCGCTACGTTCCCCGGACTGCCCGCATCTACGTCAAATCGCGATACGATTCGAAAACAATTAGAGCTATCTCGAGTCTGCATCTGACCGCGGAACCGACGACCAGTCACCCCTTTCTGTTTCCCCATAGACCACGTCAACGGCGCCCTCCGTACAATGGCGTAATTAATTTTTTTTTAATACCAACCACTTTTGCATAGACTCGCAATTTCATATTGTCTATTAAAAATTTTTCTCTTCTATAATTTTTAATAATTTATACATTAGCATTGATGTTCCCTCTACGGTGAAAATTGCTTAGGAATATCGAATGATAATTCTTATTAATTTCACTGTAGAATGCTAACGTATAAACTATTAAAAAAATTAACAAAAAAATGTTTAACAGGCAATATAGAAAACAAAGCAGCCAAAATACAGGCTGTCGTGTTAATACGAGAACTTTATTTGACGCGGTGCAAATCGTAATTCGTCGTGCGATATTCTCGTGCCGATACACCCGCGTATTCTTTGTACCCTGTGGATGCCCACACTCCCGTTCGATTGGACGTTTCGTGGCACGATTCGAAGGCGATTAATATTATCCAGAGCTGCCGATACGGCTGGCGCTCCGTCACGGACGAGGAGAGGAGAAAAGGAAGTCCTGGCGGTGGCGGCGGCGGCGGCGGCGGCGGCGGCGTCCGCAACCGGCAACGAAACCAATAACTATTAATCGAAGCGCCACCGCACATTCAGCAAAGTCGACGCGATTCGAACGCGCAGCAACCCTCGGTTACATCCCCGGCGCCCCTGGCGTATCGGGGCGGGCACGTATTTCAAACGGCGAACACCACCCTAAACGCGAAGTCGTGTCTCTCTTTACGGCCCTTTCATCTTCAGCGTCGCTCTTCCCATTAAGCACCTCGACGTAATAGCGTGCTGATTTCGCGATGTACGTATCTCTAAGGAAATATATCTTCAGGAAATACATGTACCTTCAATTCCAGATATTCCGCATATCCTCGAAGCAGCGCGTTAGTTTTCCAAAAATTAATGTCTATTTGCTTATATATTTGGTAGAGGTGTGTAAGATTCGAATTCGCGCGAATCAAATTGAATTAAATCACAGTGGATTCGATTGGATTCGTTTTCGAATCTGAATTCAAGAATTTAAAATCATCAATGATTCAGTTTCGAATCGATCACTTATTTTGATTGTTTTCATTTATATCCCCCGCGTGACCCAATCTTGTATCACCAATTCAGTGCCTGATTGTTTATCGATTTTCAAAACTCTTTTATCATTTTTAAATCTTATAAACTATATCAAAATTTGTATACACCAAATTTGTGTAGACAATCGCTTTTGTAAATGTTTCAATACTTCATGTTTGTATCTAGATTTTATAGAATTTTAAACAAAATAAAAAATTGCTTTTATTATATTTTCCTAATAAAGTGTATTAAAGTACCTCATTTTGATAACAATAATTTGTACATGTATGGAATACTAATTTATTAACATAATATTATTAACATATTATTAACATTATTTATTAACATAATACTCTCATACTTATTGTTTAATATGGACATATAAATTTTTGCTTGACATATCATTTTGCAGAATTATTTGTTTAACTTCTTGCAATTAGTTTTTTTGTTAAAAAAAATCTGCAACATTAAAAATATTTTATTACATTTAAATTAATATGTAGTGTAAATTTAGAAAAATTTAATTCGAATTCGATTCGAATTCGTGAATCAAAGATTTGATTTGACATGTGAAAATTTGAGATTTGATTCAATTCAATTTCGAACATGATATCAAAGAACTGTTTCAATTCGACATCACAATTGATTCGATCTCTAATTAGCATTAGTTTATAAAGTCTCTATGCAATAACTTCTATATATATACATATATACACACACACACACACACACACACACACACACACACGTACACGTATAAATTGTTTATTTACTAGAAAAATTAAAACTAAGAGAATCGTAAAGTAAAAATATTCGCTATATTCCTAGCAAGGTACGGCTACTTTTTTATCAAGAGATAAAATAAAACTACTTCAATCTACTATGCTCTGTAACATGAACGATCAAAAGATCACAATGGTGTTGAAAGAGATCAAAGACCTAAAAAGATGGCGCGGAAATACTCGGGCTTGGCATTACATCTTCCGGTTACAGACTATCTGGTATAGAGGGAGGAACCAGACTGACCAGGTTGGCGGGGTTATCAAGGGAATGTAGATAACATTGTCCCGTCTGTCGTCCTTAAACTGTCACACGTAACTCGTACGACGACTTCAACCGCGTTTCTCTCCTCTCCCTAATCAGTAGACTGACGATCGCACGTACCGAAGTGCGCGACCAGCTCGAAGATATACGACGAACGAATATCCGGAAGGGGCGGTCTAGGATTCTGGACTCTGTCCGAGCGACCGCAGAGTAAGAGGAAGAGAAATAGAAAGCGGCCTTCTACCTTCGTGGACGTGCACACATATCCACACGGTGTAGGCGAGACTAACGAGACTTTAGAATGCCTCACGAATGCCGTTTCAAATTTTTAGAAAAGTTTGTCAATATACATCAGTCAATATTCTTCTAATTCTAATTCTACACAATAATGTTATACTAAAAATAATAAAAGAAAGCTCATTTAACTTAATGTAGCCTAACTCCAATGCGATTAATCATATTATACACTTTTATGAAAAGTCGCAAACCGAAAAAATAAATTCTTTTTTCATGATTTTTCGAGATTTGTACGTACAAGTATCTGTACAAGATATATAGCTATGTTAATTGATGTGATAGTGATATAATATCATAGTGATATTATATATTTAATTCACTCACCGTTGCTGCCATGAAGAGATAAGGGGCGGCTTGGAAAGCAGCAGTTGCAGCTTCAGTACACGAGCCATAGCCAAGTGGTGCTGCCTTCTGACATTCTGTAACATAAAGCAATAATTTTTCATCGGTAATGCAATACGCAGTAATATAAAATCATATTCGTCATGTACACGAGGTAATTTGAAACACATATTCGAAATGTGTTCAAATGCACTTATTTTATCCCGAACCAAAAATGTGTCGAGGAAAATTTTGTGCCAGAAAGTATTCGCAAGGCAAATTTTTGTGCAAAAAGTGTAGTGAAACGCGAGCGCGTATCACGCGGTATGTATGTAGCAAATTGAGAAATTCAATTTTGTGCGTACGATATCCGATGTCGAGAGACCGCAAGAGTGGTATTTTTGTCTCCGGGACTGTAACGCGATTTCGCAAGACTGAACGGTATAACGCAATAAATGGCGAGAGATGCTCCAATTTTTACAAGTGACTTTTACACAACTGAGCCTTGTTCATAAAAAATAACGAATAAATTGAAGATGTAAAAAGAGCATATTTTTAAAGTTTCCGTCGCCGAGTTATTTACCGGCAATTTTTCGATATTGAAAATTGGGATTTTCCGTTTCGGTCACTCGCGGGAAATGCGAATTACACAACCGTGTCGTTACGTGGAAATCGATTTCAGGAATTCAGAGACGAATGAATCCAACGAGGGAAAGAGAGAGAGAGAGAAAGAGGGAGAGAAAGAGTAGGAAAGAAAGGGAACGAATAATTATATACTAATTGAAAGCAAATTCGCTCTCGCGTAATTGTACGTTTTAATTTTAAGTCATGCAAAAGCGCTCTTGCGTTGGTTCATTCGGACATCCAAATAAAGAGTGAAAATATTCGTCAAGAGGTACTCCTTAATTTATCGCGCGTTTTACCAAGAACTGTGTCGTACGCTCTCCTGTAATTAAAAGAATTACGTCTTTATTTGATCAAAGCCACCAACATCGCTCAAAATCTCACTGCAACGATGAAACAAAATCACCGAAATTCTGGTCGTTCCTTCACCGGCGCCCGCGCCAATTCGGATTTTATTGGAATTTTATTGGAGATTCCCCCTATACAGTATCGATACGATTTAACGAATATATTGGACAGAGCGTAGCAAACATCTCACACAAAATTGTGTGTGATACGTCAAATCTATTTAACGTTTCTGCGAAATATCGCAATATGAGAAAAAAAGCTTTGTTATAACGGATATGCGCCGATGTTATGATAAGAAAATATAGATTTCATGAATAAAACAAATCCACACATGTTGCAGATTATAAATATCAATTATTCAATTCACGCGCGTTACACATTCGTATTCATATCAACAATGACGTCAAAAGTATCTTAATCGAATGGACGAGAGAATACCGTATATTTCAAAATATATCCGTAAGCGCATAATTCCAAAAACAATGTTACGTATTCAGAAGCGGTCGTCCAAATATTACGCAAATTATTGTTGATTTATAAAATATCGTAATAAATTTAAATAATAAATTCATAAACATTATAATAAATTGGCACACCATACCGACGAAATAATCTCGTCAATAATGTACATATAATTTAAACGCTGATCTCAACCAAATTGTATTCGCATTTTATCGCGTATAATCGCTGTGCGACGAGAGACAGAGTTGTTGACGGCAGGATCCGGCGCAAAGTACTGGACGACGGATGTCGCGTCTCGTGGAAAGAAAACCTCGAAACCAATCAATCCAATCAAAGACAACATTGTGCCCCGCTCTCTTCACATTCGCGCCATCGAACTTCGAGATTCGCTGCGCCCTGTACAACCCGGCAAATTAACCGAAGTTTCACACGCCCCCGCCAAAACTTGATACCCCCGGCACGGCCAATCAAACTTCGAGTTTCGGTAATCCCCGGGCCAAATACTCCCGTTTACACGTTACAGGTTATGGTATAAGACGGCCCGTTTCCTCGAGTTTCGCCGCCGCTAATACCCGGAGTTTCGGCCGCAAGTTGTCATCCGGTGGCGGCAGGCGGGCTGCAATCGCGAGACCGCGATTTTCTTATCCGATAGGGAAGGATGAATTGTACGTGGAAAGAACGCGATTGCCAAAGTATCTAAAAGTATAACTAGTTGCGGATCTGATAATAATTTTGGACCGTCCAAATAATTACGCGGAATCGTTCAAGCTTGACGATAACGATTTTATACGATAACAAAAATTTTAACATTTTAACGCAATCAATTTTATATAATCATTTTGATGATCTAACAAAATTACTTTCACATTTGCATTTAGCTAAATTTGTAAATTTTTAAATACTTAAATAGCATAAGATCCTTCTTTCCGTACAAAGGCGTCCGTACAATTGCCGAATAAATTTTTACTTTTTTTTTTCATACGGATTACGTTTGCTGATTTAGCCGAGTATTGGAGTTCTTACAGAACCTACCATTCGTTAGTCGAGTTAATTAGTGAGAAACGTGTAAATAAAAGAAAGACGGGGGAAAAGAAAGAAGGAAAGTAAAGAGAGAAGAACAGAGAATGCAGCAATCTCTATAAAACTACACGTAGAAGGAAACCGAACGTGTAGAAGGGGCCGGGTTCTAGCAAATGAAATTACTTAAAGCAAACGCGTTACTTTTTCAGTGCCACTATCCGATCGCAATGACCACCCCGGTTGGCTGCGTTCGATTCGAAAGGGAAGCACCGATGTGTGTTCCATTCCCGTTCTTGCCCGTAGGTGGCTTCCATCGGGGCAGGAGGGAGGAGGGAGAGTCTCCCCCAGCCACCCTCTTTCCCTCGCGCAGTTCCGTTCGAATACGGTCACATGCATATGCAAATTTATTCTGCCGGTGCATTAGTGAGCACGCGGCGCGACTGTGTTTATGCGTGTGTACCTGCGTATACGTGCGTGCACTTGTACGATAGCACATTGCGCGGCGGACGTGTGTGCGTATATGTTGCGGAGAGCCGTCGTCCAGGCCGATCACGGCGGAGAGGGTCATAAATTAAATGATGTAAATGCTCTGTCCACCCTCTGTCGCTGCGAGCGGAGACGGCACACAGGACGGCCACCCTCTCGCGTTCACCGCCCTCCCGACTGCTGGTTGCTGCCGCCGGCCACCCCTCGCGCCACCAACCCCCGATCGTCGCTATCCCCCTTGCCTTCGTCCTGGACCTCGCCTCGGACTGATTATAATTATCGGGATCTACACTCCGCTCCGGTCTCGTTCGCGCGGGATGAAAGCGAGCGGACGGCGGCGAGAAAACGAGTGTACTATCTGTTACATTACTTACGCAAAATGTATGATGCACGTGATGCTCGAAGCTTATCGCGATTCGCGCGATTCAACATCAAGAGAATCATTACGCGTGGATAATCCTATTTTTTCTATGCAGATGTCTCAAAACTCAAAACAGTGTTAATTTAAATTTATTGATCAATTTTAAATTAACTCACAAGTAAAGGTATTGTATTATAATATTTATTTTGATGTTCAGCTCAACAAATCGCGCCATTACTATTTATTAGTGCGTTGTTTCTTGCCATCATCGAAAAAATATATTATTTATTGTTTTCTCACTTCCCCCGTCTTCTGGGAAACTCGCACGTTTCGGAAAAACGAATCGGCACTTAACGGGGGTTATACAAAACCTATGTTATCTATTTATTCTCCTCAATATCCGGTTCACCGATATTTATGTCCTTTCTTTCCATCTTCGACCGTAGCGCAGAAGAATAAGTGCCCGACAGATTCCCGCCGAGCGATCGATAAGCGCGAGCTCTGACCTGATTTCCCCAGCGTTAACTCTGCGAGGAGAGAACATCGAATCCTGAGGCCTTCGATCGAGAAGATGGGAAGGATCGGTAGGATCGCTAAGCCCTGCTCTCAATCGGATTCGAATTTGATAGTATTTGAACAGCCAGCGTCGCTCTCGTAAATTCGGCACGCCGTTTGTGTATCCCTCCCCCATACGCCACACTTGGCTCGCCTTCTTCCGCGCGATCCGATATTTGGCTCGGCGCAGATAACCGCTATCGATTGTTGTCGCCCGTTTTCCTAAAGAATGAACCGTATTTGCAATGATCCAGCGGTAACTTGTCTCCACAAACCCATTCAAACGAATCCGGTCACAAACGAACGCCACTGATCATTGACGGTAAACGATATTCCATTGAATCTCAGAAATGGTTGAAAATTGTAGTAGTCCAAATATTATTAATTGCAAGTTTATTTAATCGATAGAAAAAAAAAATCACTGACAGTAATCATGTCTGTCAAAGCTTATCATTGTGATCGCACATGTAGCAAGTATTTAATCATGGAAAAGCATTTATTGTAAATTATAATAAAAAAAACTCACTAATTTCTGTTTAAAATCATCGCACTAACAATAAGATGTTTAAATAGCCTAGATATCTTTTTCCGATCAGGTACAAATTTCTTCGTGATTAAAGATCGATAATAATTAATATTGCCGATATCGGAAAAATTAGTTTTTAAAGAAAACCAATTTTTTTACGTATATTAAGATAATGAGTGACTAATTTAGTTATTGCAATGATTCGCAAGGATCGATACGCACCGAATCGTTCGCCCGAGTCAATGTTTTTCCGGAGAAGCATAAAATATATCAAAGTCATTATCCCATTTCGCCCTTATGAAGGTTATTTATCCAATCCGCGCTGCGCTCGTAGCCCTATATCGAGTTGATGCGATATACGCTCGTGATGTTCGCGGCCGAGCGCGCTTCCACCCCGAACGTAAAGCCGATGAAAATGCATTGGCCGTAAATAACGTCGGTCGGGCTTCGAAGGCGCGCACCCGGCGCTTACAAGGAGATAAAATCAACTTGACCCCGTTCCATCTCCCATTCGCATTTTCAGCTTCTAGTGCTTCGCGTTGTCCTCGGTTTGCCCGGTTCCCATCGGTGAAATGGAAACATCCCCATGCCGATCGAGAAAAGCGATAATCATTAGGTAAGATCGGTTGCGAGTGAAATCAATGAAGATGACGCAAACGCGTGACTGACAATGTCGCGGATATCGCGAGAGAGATTTTGCAATGATTTAATTTCCAAGTGCAAAGCTTTACGCGCGAGTTTAAAAAAAGAAAAGAAATGAGAATGGAAAACTTCCACTTGTTCAGCAGAGCGCTCGAGTTTATCATTGGGAGTCTTCATGGAGAGAGATCTGTCGTCAGGACGTTCAAGATTTATTCGATTCATTCTTAATCTAATTTCATTCGATTGCGTCAACTGCCTGTTACGATTATAACCGCATCAATTGATTTCAACAGCAGTCGGGCGAAAAATTCTGATACAGCGCAGTGTTTATGCAATCTCGGATTACACGCTTAATATGCAAAATGTATGTACGCATGTACAACGTATCATAATTATGATGATCAACATCCCGTGCTTTTCATATCAATACCAGTGCAATTATATGCATATATATTCTACGTACGCAGAGAAATGGTTAATATTGGTTAAACGAAAATTATATAAAAATTATATAAAAATCTTGAAAGTGGTATTATCAGAATATTACCATTTATCAATATTATATATATTACATACATATTTTATTTAAATACCATCTACTAAAATGATATTTAAATAAGATACATATGTAATATATATGAAATATGTTATAGAATTTGGTATAATTTATAATATAATAATTATAATATAAACATAATGAAACTAAAAATTTTCACCGCTTTTAAAAAGCAGCAGTTTTACAGGTGCATGTATATATCGTTAACGTAAAATTGTTGCATCAACACCAATTATAAGTGAAGCACGGCAGCAAATATCGTAATATAAAAGTCCTATAAATCGTAAACCCGATGATCTAACTTGGCGAGCTGGGTAGTTACGTAAGTTTTGAGACTGGTTTCCTGTGGCTTCTATAATATTCAACTCCTCATGCCCGTCGCTTCCGCTTCCGAAAATTTTGATGGAGATTTTAATCGAATAAGAGGAAGCAAGAGGCGAACGCAGAAACAAAACGGGTGCTTTTATTGCAGTGGCTGTTGAATATTCAAAGCGATAAGGGAACGTTCGTCGTCTCGCAACGATGCACATGCAGTATACTTAAAAAAAAAAAAAATCGGTAGATGAACATCGGCATTATTGAATAAATGCATTTGCATTCTGACTGCGTTATCCTCGATTCTATTCTAATTTAACTTTGATTTATCACTTATTTAAATAGATACTTCGTACGACGAAGACTTTAACTTGATTATTATTGTGTGCTTCCTCCTGCATTTGTACGTATCACTGCAAGATCGGGATGTGCAGATACATAGGGAAGTTTAATTTAACCACGGGAGACACACTAAGGTCTCCACAACTGTTTTGTATATATAAGGCAGAATCGGGACAGTTAAATTAAACTTACACAAGTAACAGTATTATCTCTCTTGCAACTATACCCCCCTTACAAAAGCAGTTCTTGCATTTGCATGACCAACCGACGGGTCGCCCGTTAGAGAGATCCAAAATGGCTTTCTCCGGTATATTCCGTAACTGCCGCGTTAACGGGATACCGGTCAAAATTAAGTTTCGCAGTGCGCCGACGTTAATTCGTCGAGACATTACAGGATAAGTTAACAGGCTTTTACACCGGTAACGTAGTTACGCTTCGTTACGGAAAACTCAATCAGGGGGACACGAAATATTTAAACCGATAATCGTTCGACGTTCCTTGCCTACGCCTGCAGCCATAACGTTACCCCGTCGATGTAAGCATATCTGAAAAGCGACGGGATACCCATTATGACTGTAATCTCGTCAAGCAACGGACTCTGCAAAGAGATTACTATTGTTATAATTTAATACGCGGATGAATTGAAAAGTTCTGAATAAAAATGTATTCGACATATTATTTCTGACATGTAAACTTTAGCGATCATTAACGCGCCTATTTGTCAACTTGTTTTTTTTTTGTTACAGAATTTATTAGCATATTCCAGCTTAATTAATCCAGAAATAATTCAATTCTTTAGTTTAGAAATTTGCAAAGCCACTCGTTACCAACCACCAAGTCGTAGGAACAGCTGCATGTCACTGCGCTTCGTTTGTTTAAATAAAAGATACGCTGCATGCGATTCTTGTTAACATTACATCTCGCATTCATCTTGCCCAGTCCTTTTTCCTCGGCGCATTAAATTTTTATATCATCTACCGCTTGTGACTTAAATTTATACAGCGGAAACTTGGTCGGCTATTCGCAAAACGAGTTAAAGCACCGAAGGCAACTAAACTAATTCAAGCTCGTAACGTTTAAAAGGTAACACCCGCCGGCCGAGTCTCTCTTCAACTCAGCGTTATTATCCTTTACGTCATAAAGCGTACGGTTGTGCTCGCAAGAAAGCACGAGGCATATATTCCTGCAAAATGCCAGGTACATGTCACAACGTAGTCTCTGTCTCAAGCCCGTTATTCTTTCTACATTCTTTTCGGGTGGTTAGAGCTTTAATCGCATACGGTAAATAACGTTTCGTAACGCTGCGAGAAAGAAGCTGCGCTGAAACGTTATACTTAGCAACATTCGGCGGTCGCTTATTTTACAAAATAATTCGTTGTCATCGGAATATTATTTAGAATAATAAGAGCAATGTTATAAATCAAGAAAACCTATGTATGATAAAACGTCTAAATACACTCCTAAATGATGGAAAAGAAAACGAACGAAAAGGAGTGGTTCCTCGCACTCCTCCAATTACACTTGATTTCCGCCGGTAAAGGCGCGACTGCACGCTTCGCTCGCCGAAAATCCAATTGAGAATAAAACGACAAGAAAACGAAGGGGGAAAAGAGACGTTACTTCGATCGAGTTGAAATATCCCCGCAAATAACCCGAATTCTATCTGTATTTCCATCTGACTCGAGGTACGAGTACACGCGAAAACGGGAATAGGGGAGAGCGAGGGAGGAAAAAAAAGGGAACTGGTTCGTGAAGGTAGAAGGTAGAAGAACGGGCCAGCCATCTGCTTACGTATTCGATCACGTAAGTACACACGGGAGCACGAAGGAAAAGAGGAGAGGCGGCTGTCGAACCAGCGCGATCGGAAATAAACGGTGTGGTGTCTCGAGGCAGTGGCGTCGGGTTGCTCGCGCCCCACGAGAATATCGCGATATTGCTCGCGTTAACCAGTATCGCGGATCGGGCTTCAAAATCCCGAACCGTACGGCGGGGTGCCGACGCGTCTGGAATCTTAAACACTGCGGCGCAACCCCCCGAATCGCCAATCGCAACAGTCGCGCCACACCGCATAATGCCGATGCTCATGGCTCCGACACTTGTTCGCATAAGTATTTAGAATCGTATTTAGAAATTTCAATAAAAGAACGAGGCATCGATGATTTTTCAAGGAGCGAGAATTTCTAGTCTTTACATTTCAGAAATGTAGATGCACTGCTACTACAAATATTGCAGGCAAATCTTAATTGTCTCAAAAAATTATTATTAAAAGATACGAAAAAGAATTTTTATTTAAATTCAAGTTTTTACTCTAGCTTTTAACGTAGTTAAGCATAATTTAACGTAGATAATCGTGTAGGAACTAAATGCAACATAGATTATTAATGCCATTAGAAGAGAAGCTATTTTGATTATACGCGGGCGTGCTCTCCATACAATTATAACTATCGTAGCCGCACTCACCGCACTTTAGCGATGATACGAGCGATACACGGGCATCCTGCGCACAAATACGTTTCCTGCCATCATCATCAAACGATCGCTATGACTGGCAGATAAATATTATTGAAGGCTAACGAGATTCTGCAGCATGATAAAATGCAAAGTGACAGGCGCGATTTCTCCGTTTTCAATTTTGCCACTCTCCCTCATTCTCCCCCCCCCTCCCTCTCTCTCTTTCTCTCTCTTCCCCCAAGTGTGTTTTTAACGCTTCCCATTTAACTACCTACGCTCGTGCAAAGAAAATATAGGGAGATTGAGTGTAACGAGGAGCGAATGGAAAATTGAAAAAGGAAGACAGCCGGGAGAAGGGGACTTGGCAGAGCGATCAGAGGAACGGGAGTTACATCATTGAGATGCAATTCCAATATTGATATGTCGGATTGGCTGGTGCTCCGACGTAGCGTCAGCGGCGAAGATCATAGAGAGTCGCGGCAGAGAGTCGCGGCAGCAGGAGAAAAAGCTGGATGAGGAGAGCAAAGGGGGCGAGGAATGCAACGCATCCGTAGCTTATGCACGAGGCTCGCAGAGCACGCAAAAGATCGGGTGAAATTGGGCGAGATGTTATTGAACGGCTGTAGCGAGGGATACTGAGAAAAGAAGAGAAAATGGGTTTCGTATGGGTTTCGTTGTCGTACAGTTGCAATTGAACTGTCTGTATCGAGTCGATAGTAAGCTGCGCGATACGTAAAGAATTTAAGTATGATACACAGTTTGCATCGATCCATATTTATCATGAATCACATTGTGCGTATAAGAAGGAAGTTTTATATTTTGAAACATAAATCTATAGTCAGTTGGATTAAAAATTAACCAAGTGTGTATTCGACTAATCATTAAAAGCGGAAACTAACATTTAAAAATATTGTGCAATTGTAAAATATTACATAATATTAACTATTATATAATATTTCACATATGCGAAAAAATAGTTAATTGATCTCGCGTTATTAAATTTTACTGATTACATATACATAAAATAAAATATCCTTTCAAGCAATTAATAAACGAGAGAATAAATGTGCTACAAAAAAATTAGAATAAAACTGATTAATCTAAGAACATAAGCATGTGTATTAATATTTATTAATATATTTTTTATATTTTTAGTTACATTTGTAAAATTACTATCTTACCAATTTATAAATTTAATCTTGAAAATACATGGAAGGACCAAACGCAAATCTCAAATTCTGTTCGAAAAATATTTGGGTAAAATGTTCAGGAGAAACTATAAATACAAACATAAAGATTGATACGTAAACGTCGATTGCACGTTTACAAAACCGGTTGCGATGTATCGAATTTAACTTTCAGGCAAACTCACAAGATATCTCGTGGCTTATCTTTCGTAACGCAAAACTTCATTATTCTCTATGTCGCCGTAGTTGTAAGACAACATCGGGCCGCCAACTCAACGGACAAGAGAGATAGATAGAAATAGAGAGAGAGAGAGAGAGAGAGGGGGAAAGAGAGAGACACAGAGAGAACGCCGAAGGGAACAAAGTCGCAATTTCCACGTGAAATCCAACCGGCATGCGGACGTAATCAGAACGAGAGACGAGGACCCCCGTGTACCCCATGGACAGAATTGATGGACAGCTGGTGGTCCGTGACGCGACCACCTGACATTCTTGTCCGATTGGGCTGACATGCCCCTGGGATTGTGCATGCGAGTTTCGTGCTCACGTAGCAAAACGTCTGCTCCGATTCTCGGCGACATACCAAGTGTACAATCCCGAGGCTCTGTGCCAAATTATCTCCGCAAAAATAAAAAGATCATTAATCTGTCGGTAATCCTTCTCACTTATGTGCAAATCAAGTTGGCGTAATAAACATTTTAAAATTACAAGTATACATTTATTTATGATAAAAATGCAACAAATTAAATTTCAAGATTAAATTTCAAATATTTTTAGTAGTGATAAAAATATTTTAAATATATTCTGCTCATCAGACTGAAACGGACACGACAATCAAAAAGCGAACAGTCATTCTCGTTAACATCGAGTACGCGATTTCGAAGCAATGCGAGAAGCGTATCAGGTTTAAAATACGAACGATAGTCTACGCCACATCTGAATGCAGCCTCGTTTGCACGCAAATGTGCACGCGCGGCGCGGTGTACCGCGCGAACATGCGTGAATCCGTTTGCGGATCGGTAAGCCGCGCGGAATGTCGGATCGCGTTGCATCACGACGAAACGTAACATTATGGGCAGCGGGAGCGTCGCGGCAAACGAATGCTCGTACGCGAAATTGAAAGCACGTCTCGCGAAATCGAGCCGAAATCTGTCGCGATCGAGGCGCAACCGAATATGAACGGTCTCGAAAACGTGACGCGACTCGACACGAACGTCGATTACTAATATCGGAACAATTGGGGATCCGATACTTGTTTTTCTAAGGTTCGTCCGACGCGACGCGACATATCGCTATTGATTGAAAAAGAGACGAGAAATTTTATTTTTCGTCTCGCGTCTTAATATAATAATCTATATTATTCTATTGAAAAAGGATAATCTAATGACGTTATATCCATATTGTAAAGAAACATTACGAGTTTTTAATACCTTTAAATTTTGCTGGTTATTAAATTGCATCACGTATTGAATTTATTTTATATTTCAATATTTTTAAATTAAAATTATTGTGATTAAGGAAAACAATATGATTGTTATACACGATTAATTGAAGTATTTAATAATATTCAAGCAGGCGTTTTCTCATAATTTAAAACTATGCTTGATATTAAAGTTAAATTATACACGAACACCAATTATATAAAATGTATATCAAATAAAAAAATATATATTCTAGAAAAAATTAGATAAATCCAACGGTTATTTTATAGCAGTTTCATTATACACGTACGCTTTTATGTATAGAGAAATTCTATCGTTATAAATCGATAAAAAACATTAACGACGGGATGTCATAAATTCTCACCTAAATGGCTTTTCGCATTGACATTCGCGTTATAGCCTCGCGAATGTGCCTAATCTTAATAGTATCGTCATTTATAGCTTCATTTGCTAGCATAGTTACGTGTAAATGCTTGTACACATATGGTCACAGATGCAACAGCTTCCCGTTGTCGTAGAACCAGAGACTGCTGATGTATATGTGGCTTGTGTCCAATATACATGGAAATAAGTAATGCGAAATGAGTGTACGAATGCGATATTTTAACGACACAATAAATAATATCACTTCAATGTATGTCGATTAGCCTCTGCTTACGTATGTACTGCTTTAAATTCTTCTCAAAACTGTTGTAAAGTATAAACTATAATTGTAACAGCAATTTATTATTTGATAATAAATATTTCTTAATCTCAAGCATTTCATATTAAGTTTCAGCACATTTAGAATCCTTTTCAAAGGAGACATATATATAAAACGTGTAACATAATTGTACATTAATAAAATAACAATGCTGTAATTCTTCGCGCCGAGAATGGGGGCGAAAACGTCATACTATAAAATCTGATTAAAGATCCTCGCACAATCGCTCACATTCATTAGACGGTTGCGAACGCAGGAATACGGTCGGTCACGCTGTACGAGCGACCGTTCGAATAGACCATTTCCCTCTACTCGGAACGCCGTGACACGCGCAATTCATCCCCGCAGCCTTCGGCCGTTAGCGTAATTGCACGTACGGGCGCCATTAGACACGCGCGACGCTACGTCGGGTATCTGCGTCGAACCACCTGCGAAATCGTCACTTTGTTTCGGCGTAAATCATGCCCGGAGCAATCTCGCGCGAGGACACGAAGCGCTCGCTTTACTCATCTTGATGCACCTTGCCTGAGGCGATCGCATCCTGTCCTGCATGCGCGATTTTCCCTAACGCTCAGCTTCCTAGGAAAATCGACGTAGCGTACTACAAGTTGTTCACAGAACGCGGAATACCATGGAAATGGGAAAACATCGCGTTGCAGTCATTAAACACGGTACATAGAGCAAATTTAGGCGAAAACGAGGGCCGCTCGTCTCTCTCACCCTCTCTAACCGATTACCATCCCGATCGATCGGAATTCACCGATACTTGAACTTGGCTCGAGGACCGACTCGTGTGCCCGCTTTTGATCAAACTTAGTGGCGTTCCGATCTGTATGCGACTCGATTAGAGTGCGACTCTACTATCTGTGATTTCTCTGTGAACAAACGAGCGGTTTACGAAACTACGCTATTTTGTTGGAGTGATCATGAAGAATCAATATTGGCAAACAAAGCATTTTTTAATCGAAAAATCGTATCAAAGCGAACGGGAATAAATTGAACAAAAAAATTCTTCTACGCTTAACATATTTTAAACATAATTTCTGAATATTTTAATACAATTTCCTAACAGGAGAGACGCAATTGCATGCAGCTGCGCTTAAAATGAAATATTAAAACCGGCGTTTAACACATTTTCGCAAAATATGGAAGACTCTATTGAATACGGGAGATAAAAGCGACAAGGAAATTTCCCAAGTGCGGACGTACGTTTTCTGAAACTCCGTCGCTGATTCCCATAATATCCGCGGAACAGAAGTCCGACAGTAATATTCATCGCTGATAGCGTTCCAAGACGACCATCTCCTCTCGCAGGCGCTCTCTAGCGAAACAGACATTCCTCGTCGAGGCCTTCTCGCTCGCGGAGAATGTCTCGATGGTCGGTTGCAGATGTACCTAACTGCACTACGGGGCGTATTCATTATCGGCCCGCCGGAACCCAGGTTGCTGAGACGATTAAACAGGGAATGGGAGGATCCCCCAATGATTGGCTACACGGGACCGATTCGCTGTCTACGGCTTTATCGCGCTGTCATTCTACCTCGCTATAGTGCCTGTGCATGGTATCCTTATCTCCGCTGTTCCATTTTATTCCTTCTACGCGTTACGAGTACATGCCGCGACCGGTTTGCAATAGTTAACTCGAAAAAGTTGTCGGAACAAATCGCTACCGTGGGTCAGCAAGAACAAACATGACTTCGATATCGATGGAAAATAATAATATACATATTTGTTCCCTTATAAAATTGTTTACGCACCCGTTGTGTGTTTCCGTTCATAATTTATATATGACTTTTCTTCGACGTACAATAGCAACGTATCGTGTAAGGTATAGGCAATTAAATTAAATTGGTATTTTTTTCTATGTACATTTAACATAAATATTTGAAGGCAAAACGCATACAATTTCATCAACAATGAAACGCCGTCTTAAAAGACTGGTAATTTATCCCGTGCGCAGTTCAATCAAAATGCAATTACAACTTTTTCTCGTAAATATTCGAATAGAAAGTTCCCTGTGCAATTCCAATTACTACTGCCGCTCTCTTTCCGATTCGTCAAACGATAGAAATTATTGCGATATTACAGCTTAGAAAAGCGACACTAATACCGCTTTCAAATGCAGCATCGCGCGTATAAATCCATTGCAGTGATTCAAACGGTGGCAATCAGTCCAGTTGCAACCGGTTGCCGCTACAGCAACACGTTAATGGCAACTCATTACGCGCGCAATGGCTGAATCTAAACTACCCGTGAATCCGCCATTCGAGTGCGTATCGATATTAAAAGATAACTCCGGATGAACCTCTCTCGTTCGTGCGCGCGGGACTATTATTCCACTTAACTTAGCGTCGCGTTACAAGAGAACTGTAGGCGCATCGGGAATAGATAATCCAATGCAATCAGCTAAAACGTATTCGCGCATCACGAGGAATGCAATTACGGATTCACGTCAGTCAGCCATTCGCGAGACATGTTCATCGTGCGAGCTTATAAGCGCGTAGGAGGAGCTTACAGGCTTACGGTACATTTGCCGATCTGTCGGAATCAAGGATCCATTCGTCGGTCCGACCTCGCCATCGCCGCTGCCGCTATCGCCGTCGCCGTCGCCATCGTCATAGTCGTCGCCGAACAAAAGCCGAGAGAATGCCAAAGCTAAGAATAGCGACAAGCCGCGTTGCGCGGCGAGTAATACGTCGCAAACGATATATTATCGCGCGAGTCGCGCATTCATACACCAGTTATTCGCGGTTGATTGATGAAATTTAAGTTGACGCGTCTCTCCTTCGTCGTCCTATATATCAGAGGTAATCCTATATCGCTACAATGTAGCAACTCGGTGAGATGCACCCGTCGCGTCGCGACGCGGTACGTCGCGAAGGGCATCGTCATCAGCGACGCCGCCGCCTTGAGTTAAGCCGACGCGCGGGTACGCGCGTGTATGCGTGCCAGTTGCATAAATCCCGTCGGGATGATATACGGTTCGGGAAGGAGGCGGGAGGAAGGAGGGAGGGAGGGAGGGAGGGCATATCCAACTATTTGCCGGACAACCCCCCGGCCCCTGCGCGCATATCGTACGCACGTACTCCTTCGGCTAGCTGCCGCTGCGCTGTAAACTGGCATGCCAAGCTTTTAGGGACGGTTTCATATATCTCGTTTTACCGCCTGTCCGGGGAAAGAAATATAAATTCCATCCTAAATAAATATACGGCGCGGTATATAAATTCGTGTTTAGTCTTCACGTTATTTCGTATCTCGTCCGCGCGCCGCGCGCCGTACGCGCCTTCGATCGCGGTATCAATGATTTATTCAGGTACGTGGATTCGGTCCAGATCCCGTATATCTCGCGTTCAACGTAATCGAACGTACAAATTCTTTATCGGATGCAAAGTCCCGCGTATTATCGTAAATATCAAACCAATGACAATCCGCCTCCGCATCCGTAAAAGAAGGATTACGCAATGATAAATATGCTCTTGGAATACTCTATTTTGAGTACATGCTACTCGTAGTCTTATCGAACTATCATCTCAGATATAATGTGCATATGTGATTAACTGTTAACTGTACTGAACAAAAATTGATAAAATATAAAAAGAAAATGTGCATAACATTAAAAATCGATTTTAAAATATTAGGGACAGGAAAGTAGTGTTGTTTTTTTTATAAATAATGCCAATAGCATGTAGTTTTGTTATAATTTATTACTTATTCAATAATATAATCACCATTTTCATTATGGCCATTTCCTTATTGACTCTTTAATTTCTTTAATTTTTTATTCTCGAAAAAGCTAACCGACTTTGATACTGTAACAAGACATAATAATGCTCGATCGTATATAATAAATAAAAGCAACAAAAAATTAGAAAATTATACGATGAGAAGTACTTTCTCATCTTCCGTACTCGTCCCTTCGGACCATCATCTTTTTCCATCATTGCAGCATTTCTTACGAGGAAAAAACTTTGTAAAAACAAGTAATGTTCGAGTCGCTTTACCACAGTTTTGTCGAATCAAAGTATAAAAACAAAAATTAAAAATTAAATAAGTGGACAATCGTCATAGAAAATAATGGCGATTATATTATATTAAATGTATAATAAATTATATTAACAAAAGTGTGTAACACTTCCTTTCCCCGTAATAGTAGCGTGGCCTAATTTCACGCGTAAATCAAATCGTTCCAATTTCATCAAACACTTTTCAAATGTAGCATACTGTACAAGGAAAAATAATACGAAACACGAAACATATTTACACGAGCGCAACTTGTCTATCGCAAACGTATAACGTGTTTTACTTATCCATTCGGCTCTTCAGCCGTCTGCCCGACGGAAATGGCGGGTTGTTCCAAGAGACGATCGACGAACAAAGTTTCGAGTTTTGTCGACAGAGATAACGCAGTGTAGGAAATAGATGTTGGTCCGCGCGAAGCGGGAAGACAGCGAAAAGGGGAAACAGTCGGAGGAACATTAACGGCAGACGCGAGTCCAAACTCAAACGCGCGATCGTTTTATTTCCTCGCTCCGGCATTCTCTTTTTGCCCGCCGGTGTCTCTTCTTTTTCCCGCCGAGACGATCGGTCTCGTTAGCTTCACTCTGCCGGTTTCGCTGCTCTCTCGACGAGACTTTCGCAACTATGAGGCCATTTACATACAAATGCCCGTTAGCAATGGACATTCTCGCGAGCCCCTCTCGACATCGGTATCGTCGTATCGTTCCGTCCCTTTTTTCCGCCTCTTCTCACCGATTTCGCCATTCCCTTTTCGAGCACTCGCCTCGTTTCGCTTACAAAAGCCCCAGTAATTAAGCAGGTATCACGTTTGGACGTTTTCCGTTGAGAGAAAGGGGAGAGCTTTTACTTTCGCTGCTCTGCAAGTTCTATCGATAATTCCACTGAATCGCGGCAAAAAGAGTCGCGTTGATTAAAGTCGGCTACCAAATTAATAGATTGAAATAACGTAATGTAAAGAACATTTGAACGGGTAAGGGAAAAAGAAAAAAAGAGAAGGAAAAAAAAAGAGTAGGACGGGGCGGGCAGGGCGCACGTTTTCGCCGATATTGACGCGGGATTTATGAAGACTCGCCTAGGGTCACGTATCGCTCCGCGCTCTTTCACACGAGCAGGCCCGCGCCGCGCGGGCTGCAGGCCCCACATACACGTATCTGAAACCCGAATCATTTTTCACCGGGTTTCCTCGAGCGTAGTAGATCGTCCGCGGCACGAAATCGGGCCGTCACGATTACCGCTGCCGGCTGGCTCTCGATAAGACGTAAAGGCTACGTTTCCCATCAGTACCGCGCGCGCGCGAAATACGAGCGCGCGAGAGACCCGCGGAGAGAGGGGAAGAAAGGTGAGGGAGGTAGAGAGACGCGTCGGGGGAAGCCGAGGTGGAAAGTGAGAGAAAAGCGAAATTGCGAATGCCCGCCGTGAAGCAGAGCTAGCCGAGTGCGGACGAATGTCTGAGCGATACGTGCTACCGCCGTTCCCCGGTCTGCCGCCGATGTTTCGACCTCGCTGTGCGATTTGATGGAAGCTGAAGGAAACGTTGCACCGCACCCGCTGCCCGTCTCGTACGGTTGTAAAATGAAGGCGAGCAATCGGCGCACGTCGTTACAACGTACGCGGAATATATCGACAGGCAGGGCGACGAGGGCGCATGCAACCGACGAAACCGTATGCGGACGACGTAAGGGAAATTGCGATTTCTCAAATGAGATCCCGAAACTTCGTTTCTCGAGATTTACTACGTGTCATTCGTTGCAAGTCTGCTTTCGCTGCGCGAAAAGGTGAACGCGCTACGAGACGTAATAGAGATATAATAAGCACGTAATAAAATTGTACACACGCCTGCATCAATATCCCTCTCTTCCTTCTCTCTTATATAATTACATAATCTATGTTGTATTTTATCATGTTCTTGTGATCAAATGACACAGACATAAATCTAAACGCGAAAATTAACGATCCCGCCCGAAAATTGAGATGTAAGATGTTAATCTCTTTTCTTTTTAACATGATTGAAAATCGCTCCGAAACGTAAATCAAATCGCAGGTCAATTTTTTCGCGGTTTTACACTGTCATTCAATGTTGACGCTATCAGTCAAAAGTTCCGATACATTCGATGAAAGCTCGCGGGAGGCAGCTTCGTTCGTCGCGGAAAGCCGTTCCCATTAAAGAGATGAGATCTTACCGAGGACTGCGTTTCTCTATCTCCCTCTCCCATCTCTCTCTTTCTCCCCTTCTCTCTCTCTCTCTCTCTCAGCTCTCTGCTCCATTCTGGGCGAGCCCTTTATGCCTGCGAGTCTGCTCTGTGTTTAGAAAAGTGTGTTTCGCACACGTGTGCCAAAGTGTGTCGCGCGCGCTATCTTTTTCGCGTCCCTTTTTACCTGTCCCCTTTTTATTTCGCCGACGAGAAAGCCGCGAGCGGGATTAAATACCCGCGCTAATCCGATTCGCTGTAAATGTTTTCGAGCGCGACCATCTCCGTCTCTTCCCGTTCTTCCAGCTCTTTCCCTTCCCTCTTTCGTCCACGCTTTTTCCCTTTCGCGCATTCCCCGCCTCCCTCTAACTCATCGGACTTTTTTGTCGAGAGGCTTTCCCGCCGTGAGCTTGCAGATATCTCACACACAGGACTTTCATTTACGGCCGTGTATGCGCGCGGTTTGAAGCTTCGCGTATAGCAGAGGGTTGCCCGACAACGTCATCGCGAGCGGAGGAGAGCAAGTTCGCAGGTTAAAAATGTCTCTTCTCTCACGTATTATTACTTTCCTTCTTCTTTTCTCTCCTCTTCTCCCGCCCTTCTCACCCTCTCTCTCTCTCTCTCCCTTTACCCTATAATCTCGGTCGCCGTGTTAAATTTATTCATAGCCCGGCTAACCCTGTTACGACGTATTTTACTTACCGCGAGGGCGGGAGCCGAACAAACGGGATACTACCCGAATACTTTTTCTAAACACACACGATGTATCGATGGTACTTTGAAAAATAGCAAACTTTATCCCGCTCTAAATTTAGCTTTCAATAATCTCGAGAAAGATTCAAGTTTTTGAGAAAAATTTAATGCAGTATCTTTTAAAGCTGAAAAACTTGAATATAAAATAAACTTTTGTCAGATTTTAAAGAAATTGCCACACTACCGCTTTGTGGATCTTTTCATATTACACCGAGAGCATTCACTCTACCTCATAAATTGATGGTCTAATGTCATCGTGTCCTCGTAATATAGCCCGCATACATATTCAAGGCGCGTACAAAGTTCTTTCGCTACGAAAGTTCAAGTCAGTCGGGCTCGTGTCGTACGTTTTGAAATGCCTGAATCGCGCGACCGGCCCGAATCAGATTGAAACCGGGATCGTGCATAACTTTACTCACCGTGGAGCTAACTCCCGATGACGTCACTGCATCCAATCCGCGTCGAACGTAATCCCTGTAACACACACAGCAAAAGCGAACGTTAGTCGAATCGTCGGAAATAGAAACGACGAGGATGGGAGTCGAGTGGATCTCTTGTTGTGAGAGATTCCGCTCTCCTAGACTACGCGATGTGCACGCACATGGTAAAACGAGGCCGAGAGATTCGACGAGGAAAAAACAAGAGAACTTACGGTACACGGTGTTCCGCGCGCCACTTGCGAGAACGAAACCGAAGCTGAAATTTCATTTGCACTTTCGCTCGAGCAATTCTTCAAATTCGAGTATCACCGACGCAATTTAAACGCAATCTCTCGCGCCTCGTTTTCGCATTTTTCTATCGCTATCGTAACATTTAACAGCGACATAGTTTAATTAATTGAAAAATTGTTCTCATCCAGGCTTGCAGATGCAAGCGACAAGAGAAGACAATTAGTCAAGATCACGTTGGTACAGTGGTGCTTGTAGCACGATTCGTGATCATAACTCAATGCAATGTATCGGTATCGCAATAAACACTTCAGTGATCGTCGATGACCATATTACCTGGCAAACTTGGCTATCAATGACTATTGGCTATCAATGATCATTGGCTATCAATGATCATTGATGTCCGCAATATCTGGTAAACTTGATTATCAACATTAACGGTAAATAGCGTAAAATCGAAAATTCAAGATTTACACGAGCGTACAATCCGTAAGCGCAGCAACCTTGACAAGGTCAGTCACGTTCTCCCTGTCTTTGCCCCTGTTATCCGGTGGTAAGACGGTGTGCTCCGGTAAGCCTGCATACGCCAAGTGTCGGCCCACGGTGGGATGCGGAGATCTCGTCGTCGCGAGAACGACACGTCCTGCCGTCTACACGTGCCTACATATGTATGCCGACGCTGCGATTTGCGCGATAACGTAAACTCGCTTGTCAAAGGACTCGCCGAGTGTAACTGCAGACAAGAAAGGAGGGAAGGCAGAGGGAGAGAGAGAGAGAGAGAACGAACACAGAACGATGGAACGAGCGAAAAAGAGAGGATGAGGGGAAAGAAATACGTCCATGTAGGTCGTTATACATATGTATACGCGCACGCACGTACATATATATAATATACATATATATCGTTCATCGTATACATATACATATAGGTAGGTACGTACGGGGAACAGGCCGTGTCAGGCTGTATACTCGCTGCAACGAACATGTATTATTCAGGCTGACACTTGTGCAATGCCTAGCGAGGGAGGTAGATCCCGTCCCCTTTCCATCCCTCTGTGCCTCTATCCCTCGTCGGACTCGGAGCTGGCCTCGTGGCGAAATAAAAATGCGGTGGGACGCGAATCCGCGGTGTTACCCGGCCGACGTCTCCGGGAGAGACGTCGTCGAGACAACGACGACGACGACGACGACGACGACGACGACGACAATGGCGCGCTTGATGCACGAGAAGGAAATGTTATTTCTTTAGGACACTAAGTGACAGCCCGAGGGACGTTCGGAGGTATTTGCGCCGCCGTCGCCGTCGGAATGTCCACCGCGTCCATCGCGACGCGTCTTTAAGGATAACTACGAAACGACGAGTCATCTCGCAGACGTAAGGACTTTGCGAGTTTTTACGTGGCAGCGTCATTATTAATAATTGATTCTTAATTTATAATTAAATGTTAGTAAGTAGATTTAAAATCTTGATTAAAACATGAATCAATTTTTTGACAGAACACTAATAAAGTTTTTATAAAATAATTGGCCTAAAAAAATCAAAGAAAACAGAATCCGATCAAATTTACGAAGAAGGAAGAGCAATTTCCAATTTTATCTATTAAAAAAAAAAAAAAAAAAAAAAACGTAGATCGTACAATCTCCTGCGCAATCTCATTGTCTTTCCGACGAGGGCTACAGATGAGGCAATAAGTCTCTCTTGGAAAACGGCTGACGTGCAATTCCCGATATAATTCCGGATACATCCGACTCCCGTACCTTCGCGCCCCGTGGTCATTACTTTCTTCCGCGCAAGAAACAATATTCTTCCGCTACCGGCCATTATTTGCATTGAGTAGACGTTTAAACGCGCCGGTAGAAAAATGGTGGAAGAAGAAGGAGGGAAGGGACAGGGCAAAAGAGGGCGGAAGCATTAGTGGTATTGCCATACTATTACTCGCGCCCCTCCTAATAGCCCGCCCATTAAAGATAATGAACGTAAATTATGCGTAACGGACCGCGGTTAAAAAGGTCACTTATATCTACCGTAAAGAGAGCCATTCCAAATTGGCTGTAGTATTCACAGTACGTGACAACACACGGAATTCCGCCGCCGATATTCGTGGACGAATTAAAAATTACGAAATTGCTACGTTTATCGTTGTGTCGCGCTTGTAAAACAGCGCGTGAATCTTTCAGAATCGATTCTTATTCTTATCGCCTTGAATCTGCCGTTTTCTGTAAAAGGAGAGAGATAATTTTTGCAGCTTTTTAATATTGAGGATTAAATATCCCTCGGTAATTAAACTTCGAATTAAAATTCTGAAGAAGTACCATCCGCTTGTGAATACAGGTGATTTAAATAAAGCTTCATTAATAACTACCACGGTTTGATTTTCCCGTCACTAGCAGAAGATTAATAGAACGCGTATGAGTAATTGAATTGAATCGCCGCAATCGAATAAACACACATAAAAGGTATTCATACATTCATTTAAAAAAGAAATTTCAATTTATACCCTTTAGATTTGCCGAAAATTGCACTTCATTGTGCAGCGTATCTTTCATTTCGCCAAATAATTGTTCGAAACGTGTAGACGTAAATTAATCATCCGATATAACTATTATATCTATTACAGCTAATGCGCCATACGTATATCGATCTCGTGCGCTAACGTACGCGATAAAAAAGTGTTACATATCGTCGCTCTTAAGCGGATCGCCTTATCACTGGCTCGCGGCTTTCGACGAGTTTCCGCGATGCCAGCGATGGAGGATAGAAACGAGGTCGTATAGATAAAGTATTTCTTCCACGACTCATTTACCACAAGGCAAATTCATGCTCGCAACCCCGCTTGTATCCCGTTCCGAGCAAGTCAACTTTACGCCACGTCGGCTCCTAACCGACGGTTCGCGGATTAGAGAGGATTTCCGCAACTTTTCGATAGCATCGCTCCAACCGGGGCCGCCTGGCCTCTCGAGCCTCACGCTGCCTGCTTCCGATCGGCTTCCGATCTTCGCGCGATAGGAAGCGAGAGGAAGAGATTAAATGCGATAAAGTCGCCGGAATTTCGCCCTTCGTTCCTTTGCAATCCTCTCTCGCGCGGCCCTTTTATCTCCTCGCCATCGCGCGGCCCTTGTGATTCCCTTCCTGTACTTCCTGCTATCTCATGTTTATGGACGAGAAGACCGATCGCTCCTTAAGCGCGTGTCTTTCGAAATTTATTTCCATCGTCGTCAGGGTACGCCCCCTCCGAGTTCGTCGGGCGATAACGGTAGGCTTTGCGAAACGATCGAGACGATCCGCTATGACAACACGGCCGACTGGCTTCTGCCTCAGGAATTGGATGCACCCGATATACAGTCGAATGCATTAATTCGCTCACTGAAGGCGAACCAAACGTGGGCGCGCGCGCTTTAATTCGTCTGCACTGGGCCATTTAACCCTTTCAAACCGGCGCCGCGGCGCCTCGATTTACGAAAGAGAAGATATTCGTGAATTGTTACTAAGCGATTGCTCACAGGCGATTCAATTTAATTAAAACATTCGCATTGTTCTCAGCTTAATATCATAAATTATGACTTTGCGAGCGGTGAATTAAACAGAACGTTTTGTGACATCCGCATCTGCGTCACTATTGCATCACATTGCGTACGAAAAGAATTTCACATATGCAATCACGTTGCATTTCCATTTCAGCCGTGTGCACACGCAAAATTTAAGAGCGAACTTGTTTGGTCAAAATTCCCAATTTCGGAATCGAACAGTGATAGATATTGCAACGTGTACAATGCGTGCTCGCACGTGCTGTTACGAATGATTACGAATGAATCGTCCTCTTGATGTTTCGCAAAATCGGCCAATCACAATTCCGAAATGCGTCGATTCCGTTTCACTGTCGAGCGAAACCAGCGTCAGAAGACAAGACAGTCTCGTTGACGACGTTTAATCGAGCCGGGTAAGAAAGTTGGATAGCTCGGTATGGCGAGCAAATAACAAACGAGAGGAGACGCAAGGAAGTGCACGCGCGCGCGCGCGGGCGGGTGCGCAAGCCGTAATTAAAACCGGCTGCTGTTTACTCAGGGGTAATGAAGGGGCAAACACACAGTTTGTCTCTGTTACTGGAATATCTGCCCCGCCACCATCGTCGCCGCAGCCGTCCCTATTCGCGTCTACATGATACCACGAGTAATGTGGATCACCCACCTTTGGTCGCCGCAACGGACTTAGTCGCGGCAATTCGAGTGCGACTTCTCGACTCCGTTGGGACTCCGTAACGTTTTCGGGAAACTTTGCTTCCGCCCTGACTATTTGACGCTCTAAGGCCTTTACAGACCTTCGATTGTACTTCGACATGGTACCGAGAACTCGCCTCTTGCACAAATATCCGAAATCGTTGAACTTGTCGTTGAAATATAAATAATAAAATAGATAAATAGAAAATTAACCAAACCACGAGTTTCTAACACATTTTTTACTAGACACTCTAATATACATTATCATGAGCGAGATACTGATAAAATTTAGTACTGCGAAAGCCGATAAACTTTCTAATTTCTTCTTAATTATATATATTTTTTTTTAGAAATTTACAAATTTTTAAATTTTTACAGTTGGGAAAAAATTAGAAAAAGTTATGAAAGTATGCTTTAAATGCTATTTAATATACGCTGGAAAATAAAAAAGTTAAATATTAAATTAGAAAAAGTTAAATATTATATTAGTAGCAAATAATAATGTAATGGCATTAACGCGTATCTTCATAATTAATAAATAAGCGAAAGCTTAAACACAATTTACCGTAGATTAATTAAGCACAGAACTACGTATAAAATATACAGAATTTTTCCCAATGTAAATACTAAACTTTTATCCGAGCTGTTGTGCGATCTTCGCGAGCGTCTAATTGCCGCATCGATTTTCGCTTAAGACTCGACCCCAACGTTCATGCGTGCCCGGCGTTTAAAGCCATGAAGGCGGACGAGCACGTACGTTCACGTGTACGTGTACGCGAAAGGAGAAGAAGGAGGAGGAGAGGAGGAAGAGGAGGAGGAGGAGGAGGAGAGGGAAAGCAGAATCCACCGAACTGAACGAAATAAGCCAGATCCACCTGATCCCTTATTCCCCGCCCAAAGAGATTGATATCGGCCGAAAGGGATGATGTTATTTTTGCTCGCTGTAATACGCATCCCCTAACGAGGAAAGGGTCGTTCTCCTGTGCGAGCAACGAGCGACGCGATAAATCTTCCATAGCCCGAACCTATTCACTCTCCCTACACCGCTTTTAATCCGTCGGTAAATGCTAGCGATCGACGAAACGTAGGATAATCGTAAGCGAACGATGCGTGCGGACGGGTATGTACAAAAGGCTTGACATGACGCAGCGGGAATATCGATTAAACGTATCCAATTCGCGGTACATAAAGTGAATGCATGATGCGTGTCCCACGCGATAAAAAAAAAAAAAAAAAATTAAAAGATGACAAAGTGGAAACCAGACAATTAAACGGGATAAATATACGTTGAATAATTAATGTTTAAGGATAATTGATATGTTTGAAGATATCATAAAATTCGGATTCAAACTTTTATATTAAATTTTATCTCTAATTATCGTTTTATCTCGAATTTTTATTTTTTAATTAAAAAAATAATTACGTACAGAAAGATAATTATATGAATAATATATAAAAAAATAGCGGGGCACAGTATGCTATTTTAACATTGTATAATACATTACAAAGCGCGCGAGATCGAGAGAATTGCCAAAAATCCAAAGAAGGAATGACTTTATTGTGTATACGTAAGGCGTAAGGTGAATTAGACGACACAGCTCAAAATTAACCGATCGTCAATTACCAAATTAATAGCCGTCAAATTCGCGGTGAAACATCGTTAACGCGCTGCGTTAGCGCGCGTACACTTACTACGCTAACAGGCAGTGAAATACACGTCGTCGTATGTGCGGCTACAGCGTTGTCGTATGTGCAACGAGTGTGTGTGTGTGTGTGTGTGTGCTCTATGAGACGGAATTCGAGTGGCCGCAGAGCCAAGTTCGACGGCTTTAACGGAGAGCCGAAGTTGGCTCGAACCGAGACAATTGGACGAGGGCCATCGTCTTGAGCGACAGCGCAGATGCGGCAAAAATATTCACAATTACGTCCCGCTTAACGCCGTCGCCGCGTGAATAATAGACACCCCTCGCCCGGCTCCTCCCCGAGCCCGCAACCCCGTTCTGCTCCCCGTTTCGCCATTACGTCGCTTTTTCGCTTGTCCGGTCGCGGTGGCTCTTCTAGGAAATTCAGTCGGTGGCTAGAAATTGGCACAAGGTTCCGCGTCGGCCATCTTACCACACTACGCTTGCCATGCGAATTTTTCTATTTTCGCGCATCGACGCACCGAGAGCAACCGACCGCCATTCCGGAGCAAAGTTCGCCGCGTGTCGCACCGCTTTTTTGCACCGCGTGCAGCCGCCTGCGTAATTAATGCCTTTCTGGTGCATTATTTAATTTGCACCTTATTTTAAAAAAATACTATACCATAATAGAAGTTAAAATCATTATAATCTAATGTGTCTAACGTTGAAAATTAATGTTTTTAAAATGCGATCTGTGATAAGAGATGTATCGAAATCTAATGGATATATTGTACTACGTAGAAATACAATTGTCTTTTTGTAACAAAAATTGAATTTTTTTTTATGTACGTGTGATACAAGTATTTGAATAAAAGTAAAATGTAAATCTATGTGAATCAATATCCAACAAACCTGTATGTACAGGCTTTAACGTAACGTACTACAGATAACAAAAATTATATGGACCGCGTATAATTTAAAACCATACTGATACTTGGTTAATTTATCCGTAATCCATACAGATCTCATCAATGCGACGCGACGTTCGTTTCCGGCAAGAGAGAATACGTTTTTTACGCTATCTATATCAAACAACTTGCATACATTTGCAAGTACACAAACTGTCTGCAATCCTAGAAAAGAAAAATACAACGCGATCGAGTACGAAAAAAAAAAATATACCAATTCCGCGTCCAGTCCGGAGCGATGAATCGCCGTCGCGGGCGCCATTCGGTCAGGGATTCGGTGAAAATTCCACGGTGAACCTATTATCGGGAAGCGTTCGTTTTAAAATATACCGACGGCGTGTAGTATTTGCAATTCCGACGAGGAGGAGCCGCGGAGTTTGCTATTCGCCGGAGAGCGCCGAGGGACGATCGCGAACGCTCGCGGCGAGCGCGCGAGTTGCATAAACACGCTCGGACGAAGCGCAGCACAAACGGGAGTGCAGCTGCAGCCCCGCGTAGTCGACGGGGCGATGGTACGTGACTCCGTATCCGGCGATCGTTAAGCTTGGCCCCGAAACGGTCGTTATTTCCGATCGAGCGAGGCGACAAATCATCACAGGCGACGCTAACGCAGCGTCCGGCAGTTAGTGGCCGATTTACGTCGCGCGATTCGCTCGCTGAAATTTTACAATAACGCCCGTTGCATTAGCGCTGATAAGCCTTGTGTCAGGCGACAGTGACTATGTGACAACTGCAGACAAATGTCAAATTTATGCTGTAGCTATATCAAAGTTACAGGCTACCTCAAAATTACTTGATTTATTTAATAATTGTAAAATAATCTCCAAATAAGAATGAGCGAATATCGATTAAGATTTGCCGTAAGACAGTATTACAAATCACGTTAATTTTCTTATCTCGTGATTTTCGTTAAAATAATCCGTACGCATTAATAAAATGTACATGAATTGAATTTTTCCAAGAGACAGACAGTAAAACCCTGTCAAAGCTACGAGATCTAGAGTTTTAATGTGCGAGAGAACGAATATCCCCGAGTGAAGTATATACCTATTCTTAAAACTGGATACTCTCAACTTGGCGAATGTAATACTTTTTCGTAACCCCGTTTCGTTCTATCGCAAAAGTCATGTTCAAACGTGAACTCCGTTCGCCCACTTGTTATTGCACTTCTCTCGACATTCGTCCTTTTCTTTTCAACATCGAAACGTCCGAAATTGGACAAGAGCCAAGACCAGTCGACCACCGTTCCAAAATGGGTATCCTTCTCTTTATCTTTTCTGCTTTCCTCCAACCCGTATCTACCCATCAATTTATCCCGTCCACCTCGTCCTATCCGCACTCTCCTTTCTACCATTTGCCGCACGACTTCCGTTAGCACGATGCCGAAAAGTCCACTGTAGATAAATTATTGTTTGACCATACATTTCATTTTATTATTTATCATCAATAATAATTCAACCGACACAAAAGCAAAAATTAAAACCTTCCTTATCTCCACAAAAATACACGTTTTCTGACGTTATTATCCAAGATACATTGTATTGCTTACAATAGATGGCAGACTTTGCGACATTTTTAGTTTAAGCTTATTCTCCATCGATCTTCTTTATGAAAGAGATTTATCTGTCGGATCAAGAATTATATTTTGAAAATAATAAAAAATACACGAAAACCAGTTTGTACACAGAATTTGTAGCAGAATTCATATTTCTGATTCTCATGAAAAATTCACTTCGACAGAAATAAAAATAATTCTAGACTTCAATGTAAATTTTTGGAATTAAATGTAATTTAATTTACGACACTTGATATTGATATCGGTACTTCATATTGATATCGAACTTTCAAGAGTTGAACGCAAGTTTGAACAAGCATGAGCCCATGAAAATATTGTCGGGACAGCAACAAAATGGCGTCAACGCGTAGGAAATATGCGTTTTCAGTGCATGATATATGATAGCCCGATGCAAATTTAAGGCATTGCGATGGTTGTGATTTTTTTCTTCCTATTTTTTTTTAAGCCACAGAACCATGTTGAAATTTACACAACGTGTTTTAGCGGTGAATATCGATCGGCCGTCGCCCGCCGTCGATCGCCCTTGGAGAGCTTTTATACGATATTTTATTTCCGATAGAGAATGTAATACCAAACTACTAACGAGGGTCCGCGACATCGAGCGAAGCGTGTTTCGGTTGCAGGTCGAACAACCGAAACCAATAATTGGTGAGCACAACACCGAAAAAGCCCAACCAATGTATCGAGCGCATTACGCGGAAAAAATAAGAGAGAGGGGTAAGCTAACAACTGCCTATTATTCCGCGGTGAAGTATTATGCAATGTTATTATTGTCTAACACTCCTAAATATTATCTAATTTTCCACACATTCTTCGTATGCACTGCCCGTAACATTATAATGTTATGCGGGAATGTAGAGAATTTATGAATATGTATCGTAGAATTTTTAAGTATTATATACACGTTTCCGATAAGCGAGAAAATAACGCTAGAACAAAATTATTTCTATGTAAAAGCGCGCACGGAGGATACATCAAGAGACATTGTCTCTCGTTGGAAAATACGCAAATGATAGTCGAATAGCGGCAGCTCGGCAAGATAGGCGGAACGTCGATGTATTTCAATAAAGTTCGGTTTGCATTCCGAAATCGACAAGCGGTTTATGCACCTTCTGCGAATTGCATGGCACGATAGAATACGTAGGTGTATGCGAGTCGAGCGTGCGGTGCACGCAACGCGCCAGTTTCCGTTTCCCAGCTGGCTGGCTGGCAGCGCGCGTGAAAAAGCGTCCGTTCAATCCGGCCGCGAGACGGAGAAATTCGCGCGGAGGGGCCGCGAGAAAAATAACGTCCGGGAGTAAAGATATTCCCGCGACTCGCCGTCGTGGAAAATGGAATCTTCGGCGCGTCAACCACGTTTCTCGAGAAATAGTAAAACTAAAATACGACATTGCATCGAATCCATAGATGAGAGAAAACGATACTTTATATTTCCTTCTGAGAAATTCTGAGGATCTCTAACCTTTCGACTATCGACGCATCGCGTGCATAAGTCTTCGCGTCATCTAATCTATAAAAATTATAATTTTCTCTTCATAAAACACGTAAATAAAAATGCTATATTTTAGGCCACTCCGTACTCAATGGCATCTCTCTTCCTGCTTATTGATTTATGATCTTTTTTCTCTCTTACTCTCGCAAACTCACAAATTTTGACCTGAAAGCAATTTCTACGGCTCAACACCTGCTTTTTATCGCTTTTTATTCGTCGAGTTCTGCAACATCGTGAGAGATTTTGCCGCCATCTTGGGTGATAAATAAAAAGCGTCGTCGTCTAAATGTTTTTGTCATGATTTTAGGACACGTTATATGCAACATAAATGTTGTCGACAGTTTGCAGAGCGATTTTACCTCGCGACAGATGGGCAACCGGAACGGTAAATAAATAAAACAATATTAAAAAATATACGTTGTTGAGTTCGCTCTCGTGCGTCCATGCAATATTAATTAATTATTGGCAATTACAACAGAATATATCATTGGCGTTGAAAAGAGAACAAAATAGAAAATTTAATTTAGGAAAATATTCGAGCTGTTAAAGAATTTCAATTTTTATTGCTCCCTATATATCAGTAGCCGGGTTACGTTCGTGAGTTACATCGAGATATATGCATGTATACATTCAACCGAATTATATTAAAATCATGACGTATGTTGTAGCGCATACATGCAACGTTTACACGTACGCATACATCGAGGAGAACACGGCATTATGGTACACATAGCGAGTGTAATCGGATAAACAGTACCCTCCATTATTATTGTAAAATCAATAAAGCAGCCTCAATACGTTATTACTATTATAACGTTCGACAAATCGCATTAATGTTCAGTGTCGTACAGAGCGAAACAGGTCCGTGAATCTCGCTTTGTTCGAGCGTGGCGCCGAGATCTAAAAGGCCGACATACTTTCTTTACAATTTTAAACGAACGAGTAAATTCAAGTAAGTACGAGTTTACCAGTACCTTAACATCATGCCGCGCAATACGAGAGAATGTTGGAAAAAAGATTATAATGCCTGGTTGGCTATAAACATGTACGAGATTTTCTCTTCGGGTAAACCTGTGCAAAATTCGCCGCGGCATATGGACTGTGTCGGAGTACCGGCGAACTTGTACTTGGATTTACCCGTACACGGATGAAACTAAAGCCGCGTGTAATGCACAGCGGCACCAGACATGCCTTTTGATTATGTGATTTATTAATATAGTGTCTGCGTTATTGAAAATTAAACGACATATCGTCCTCTCTCTTCACAACGCTAATCGGATTTAAGATTATATTTGTAAAAAGGCTTTAATCGCTAAATCAATTTGATTTTGTGTTTTACGTCTTCGAAAGTGAGAAAGGGTCATGACACTTCCCAGCAAACACTTCCACGGAAAAACGGCGAATCTTTCCCCAAGGGATGTATGCACGCCAAGGACGTATCCGACTGCGAATGCTCGGCGGGATTAGTCGGTAAGAACTGGCAGCAGCGACAGGGTCGCCATGGCGCGAGAGTATGTAGCTAGCTGTGTTTCTATCGCACGAGATGGAACGAATCGTCGCGGCTTCTCGCGAGCAGCTTCGCCTCGGCTAGCAGCATACATACAACACGTGCACACACGCACGCACGCATGTATGTATATACGTATACGCGCACGTGCGTCTGTAACAACCACTCTAGATAGCACCTGTTACCCTTACTCCGGCATTACCGATCCCTCGCACCGCCGCCCCGTTTCCATTCGGCAGCACCCTAACTACTTGCGCGCGCCGCTTTTACATATGATCCCCCCTTCCCCCAACCCCCTGTACTCTGTACGGCCTTCTCGTGATCGCGAGGGAGAACGAAATTTCGACGTTTAAACCGGCGAACTGCGATTTCGAGACGCGCACGTGCGTGGGGTATTCATTTAGGAATATCGCCCTCATAAGCGAGAGTAAAGTACACACTATCTCCAGTTTTCTTATCGTTACTAGGGGGGGAGAGAGAGAATATGTCCCGTTTGTGTTAAGTAAACACGTAATCTGTGATTAAAGTCACGTGGGGTGGAACATCCTGCAACGCTGCAGGTAATCTCGTTAGCAAGAAATACTGCATCACTGTTACAACACAAATAAAAGCTAGATATCCTTAAAGACTTTAGAAACATTTAAGATAATGACGTTATTCGATAACGACGCTGTCCTCGAGTAAAAAAATGTTATATTGCAGATCATTTTTTTACGTCTTAAAAATAATAGTAAATAATATTTAAAAGGAGAACTATTATTTCCCTAAAATAAATTCACAGCTTCGTATCGAGTTTAGCCACGCAAAACCTCTCTCCCTAAAGGCAAGTTAGATACGTGATACCTGAGGTAAACGAGAATTTCGCTATCAAAATATCTCGAACGCGCTACGATCGTTAATATATAAAATAACAAATAAAATCACGACGGTCCTAAAAAAAAAAAAATCGTAAAGGTTCAGAGAATCGTGTCCTTAACAAAAGAGGACAGACCGCGACTTGCAACAGAGAGCTGTTTTTAAACTGTTTTTATGAATCATTCCCTCTCGTTCACCCCGCATGAGTTTTACACGCAACTCCAGCAGGATGTATAACTCCTAACTCCTCTCTAGCGTGGGTATAAACGAAATTACCAGCCGCTCATGCCGGTGCTCCACGGAGCACGTTGAAAATTAGTTCTTTGTATCCCCGTGAATTATCGGGCTTATCAGCCGCCGTGGAGCAGAGGCGAACCGATAGCGTTAGACGCAGGAGTGAATGATCGTTTAAGAAACTTTGTTAGAGATAATTTAATCTCTTCGGTAAATAAAATTATTATTTTTGCCATGCATTTACTCTTTAAGTAAATCAATCAATTAAGACGCGGAATTAAATTAATTGTGAAAGGAATTAATGAGGAAAGAAGAGTAATAGGCAATTACGCGGATTTGTGACTGCGGGACTGGGCGGGGGGGGGGTTAAAAACTGATAGTGGACACATTTTGGCAAGCGAATAATCACGTTGCTTTGTACGCGCTGCGGAACAAGCAAATATAAATTTACCGATGCACCAATCAAATCGGTATGCATCGCGCTCACGTTGCGGCCATAAGCATTCCGCGCGCACAGCGCTCCCTCCGTGTCGGAATATTTTTGCGGAAATTAGACAAACGGAAGAATCAAATCTGTAAAACGGTGCGGATCCGGACGGACTCGGCGTAGAAAAACATCACACGTATGTGAAAATATACGCGCGCGAAATCGATTTCCAGTGAAATATTTCACATCCGCAGAAACAATCGTAGCAATAATTGGACAATGCGGAAAATTAGAACGGACGTCAAACGGTATTCCGCGCGCGGCGAAACGTAGCGCGGCTATTGTTTCGCACGGCAAACTTTACAAATTAAATTTAAATCGCAGCTTTTGCTGTCCCTCGTGGCGAACGAGAGAAATTCATATTGCCGCGCGGCGTACGAGCACCGCGAGGCATCGGCGCTCGAATTTTCCATGACTTCTCGGCGAATCGCGAGTCTCCCGTGCGAATGTTTAGCGAAATGTATTTGTAAGTATGCCGCAAGAGTTCGCGAAGAGTCAAGCTTACTCCGCGATTTATGCACGTCAAAAAGAAGTGCTGCCGCGCGATATCCAAATATTCACTAACGCACCGAGAGCACAAAGTCGCGCGCGTCGTTTCCGACGAAAGAAAAACGTTCGTGAAACTCGTCATCTTCGAGATGCACACGCTCGGAAAACACGCAATTTTCGATCGAAAGTGGCAGTCTTTCTCTCTCTCTCTCTCTTTCTCTCTCCTTCTTTCTCGCGTGCCGAGAACACGATATCTTTCAATTTCCTGGCGATGCGTATGAAGCATGGGGCTTTACGAGGATTCGAGGGTGCCAACGCGGCAAATCGATATGCGACCTCGAACTCGGTCTCTGCAAGCGAATCCAAGCAGGATAACCGAGAGGAGACAGGAGGGAGACGAATGGCGAGAAAGAGCAGAGGGAGAAAAAGAGAAAAACCTTATACTTGTGTAGGTAAAAAAGAAATAAAAAAAAAAAACCTTCGGAATCCGTGAAAATGGCGGAACAGGTAGGTGTACGCAAATACGCGGCCGCACGCACGCATCGAGGAGAAGCGAGACGCGCACAAAAGCGGCGAGAGGGCGTGCGGCGAATGCAGAATTTTCCGCGGATTAGTCGGATAAACGAAAAGTGTCAGATTTTTCGCTGCGCGGCGCGAGGAGTACGCCATTCCCCCGGCTTATATTTCCTTTATTTCACCGTGCCGCCTGACGCGGCGCGGCTCGGCGCGGCGCACGATGGAAAAAGAAGATGAAACCGCGAGCGTGGAGTAACACAGAAATGCGCGTTCGATATCCCGCGAGTGAGTTAACGCGAAGCGAGTATTGGCGAATCTAAATGCAGCGCGTTTCCCCGCGGAGGAAATTCATAGAATTTGTTGTGAAATTTTATGGCCGGCAGAGCGATCATAATAATTAGCGGCGAAAGGTACGGAATACCTCCCTGGGCTGTTTTTATGAAAAGTACATATAAAAAAATTAATTGTTTATACCGTCTGCGCGCCCGTGCGCGCGAGAGAAGATCCGCAAACTCCGCGGAACCGCGCGGGACACAGTAAACAGTTCGGGAAAAACAAGTAATAATTTCTGTCGAAAATAAATCATCCCCTCACCACGCGGCTCGCGCGGCTCGATTGCTCTCATATTCTGCCAGCGAGAACGAGGAGCTTCGCGTTTATTATTTCCGATAATAAACGAAAATATTCCACATCCGTAATGCTGCGAACGGCCTCTCGCTGATGCAACCCAATGTTCACGACGATGGTTGTGTTAATACTGTACAAAGAGTAGGTGAAGGAGGGAGAAGGGAGAAGGAGAAGAAATCCATGTCTACAGAGGCACAGTAGCAAGGGTATCGGCGATAAAGGGATCGAGCTGATTTTTACGAGCGCGACAAGTGCTCTCTCGTATGAAACTGCAGGCCCCAATGTGTAGTCGCCTCCCCGAGTTTCCGCGGGATAGAAACCGCGATTGACGAGCAGAGACCACCTCCACCACCCATCCCCTTACAGCTCGTGGATTCGCTCAATAACGGCAATCGTCGCTGCGGACAGGAAAACGCTCGGAATCGAGATCCGCTTGAAGAGACCGCCGGGAAATATCGCGCGAATTTAATGACGCCACGATGATTTTTACGTCGGACACCGTGCGTTGAGATTGAACGTGGTACATGGTGCTGCATTGAAACGACCAACATAACGTTTAAAATCCGAGAACACTCGAACGTGTTCATTTAGGAGCTGATAAATCTTAATTATAAATAGCGACGTGTAAATAGATTAATTCGGATTACATATAAGCGGCACCGGGCATCGAAATAAATTGCTAACACTTGTCAAAGCTCGAATGCTCGTTGCATTTATAATATACATGTATAACCAGATGCTAATTATCGAGCTTAAATATAAATCACGGAGAATTATTTTCCGATGTTTCTCAAACAACAATCTATTTCCGATCCTTCAACGAACGATGCTCCACGTTAACCCTGCGATAAGTCACGCGCACTATCCGCGAGCCACAATTGCGATATCGCCCGGACGGGATGGGCATATAAATTCGTACTATTAAACGAAATCACGGATATCGTGCAGATCAGGACTAAAACCGATCCCGCTGCTCTTCTTATTCCCGGTCCCGATATAAATCGCCCCTTTCCACCGAGGAAACGGCCGAACTTGCTCTCGACCGCGCGACCGTTGAGAAAGCGGAGGAAAAAAAGAAATCGCCTTTCGCGTTGCCGAAAGTGGAGAAAGAGGCGACGAATCCTGGGGTTGGTTCGGGCGCATTACCGTGGAAAAGCGGCGCGAGCACGCTCGCATACTTTCACCCGACTGCAAATAAAGGCTCGCTCCTGCGCCCGTTATCTCAGGCGTATAATCTAAAGCGGCCCGTAAAACCGTCTATACGAATCCCCGGTGCAGCCAACGCCGTCGAAGAGGATGAGAACGCCGAGGGTAGCGAGGCGCGAGGGTGGATACGTGTTTGGTGTGGTTATGCACCGCTTCTCGTGCTACACATCGCCGACAAATATAGCGAGACACGTATTCGCGAAGAGCGTGCGTGCGTGCTCGCCATGAGCCGCGATTGCATAAAAGAACTACAATAATGGCATCTCTGATATGAACCTAAAATCTTCCGCTTATAAAATGTATGTCTTACATCTCATCTCTATGACCGCAGTAATGGAAACATTAAAATCGTGCTAATAAATTTGCATGATAATGACATTGTAACAGAAGGGATTTATTATGAAATGAGTTTACGTGAAGAACGTAAAGTCAATTGTAGGGTTCGACAGAAAATTTGTCCTTTAAATTGAGATTCTGAATTATTCCAAAATTTGCAAGTTTAAAAACTAAAACAGGAAGGTTATTAGAAAATTAAGTAAAATAGCTGTTTGTAAATTTTTATTTCAAGCGATAGTTTGCGTGAGATAGAGTTTAATCAATCAGAGATTATATTTAGATCACAGGCATATATCAGGTCATCTATTGTACGAGTACTAACATGTACAAACGACTGTCTAAACATAGTTTGTGTTTAATCAGCATTAAATTCTTGTATCTCGAAAAAAAAAACTGTTTGAAATACAAATTTACAAATAATTATTTTATTTAATGTTTCAAAAACGTTCTCGTCACAGTATTTTTATTTGCGAATTTCAAAGCGTCTTGTACATATAAAATATTGAATAAATATTAGTCTTCAGAAGATCTACACGTTCCCATTTGACACCCTTCCGTGTCGGTATATAAATTTCAACAATTGAGCACATAAAATAATTTACGCGCCCATGGCATTTATGAGAATTATTTCGGACTGAAATGATAAGTTAATTTGTTCTGTTCCAAATTTCCCTTACTGTTCCCGCGCAAGTGTACCGCGGGGACGACGAAGGTATAACGGGAGGAAAGATGCAAAGAGGTACACAAAAGCGAGACACGCTCACTAGGCGCCATCGTTGCGTTTTATCGTACGTATGCCCGGCGCATATGCAGCGTCGACGAGTATTCGAGCCACGTAGGAAACCTCTTCTACTTAACTATCCATTAAATATGACCGCCATTCGCCGCATAGCATCGGCACCGTTCCACGACATCAAATCCAGAGTAATCTAGGGAAAATATCGTCGTGGCCGGTAAAAAGTGGAGCGTATCGATTGATATTGCATGCGAACAAGGGCGAAATAATATTCGCTGGAATTCAGAACGCGATTCTGCCACGTGTCTCGATCTCTTATACCGCCGTATAAAGCATAAACCGGTTTTTTTTTTAATTAATTCACCTACGCAATCCCACCTACTCAAAGCGTTTCTTCTTCCCTTTGCCAAGGAGGAAATTTTCGCGATAAGGCATTAATGTGCATTTTGAAGCAGATGAGAAGATATACGCTGGTTCGCGCAAAAGGAACGGGACGGCGAAACAGCAAGCGTTGGCGCGCTATTTCGAGATAAATTCATTCGAATTAATTGCTTTCCCCTACCGCCCCGCCCGCCGGTCGCGTCGTTGCCACTTTGTTCCGCCTCTCGAATAAATAATTTCGTTAATGTGTAATTTAGATAAGCGCACGCGCCGCGGAAGCCTTTTAAATTGTATTGCATGTCGCTCGTTCGTACCAAATTTATCAAAATTAATTAATTTCCTATGAATATGTAACGCGGCGCATTGTAAACAAGCGCGGGGATGCGCCCTTCTGTCGGGCGCATTTAATCAATAGCGTTCGTATTAAGCGTGTCAATTATCAGTGAGGTACCGACAACTATTTCAGGACTACCTGAGGCGATTAATTATCAATCAAAGCATGATGCTTCTCGTGCGTGACGCAGGGCTGGTCTATCCTGTATTATACATTTTATATATACATATATGGCAAAATCTATTAGTTTCCGAATCGCTGATCTCGAAAAGTTGGCGCAGATCGCCTTTTTGATCTACGAGCCGCAAGAATCATAAGAATTACCGTTCGCGGTACGAAATTACGAGTAGACGGGTATCGATGTCGATGACAAATTGGCCGCCCCCGTCGATTAAACGACTCTTCTCCTACCTCGACGCAAATTGCCTCGTTAATCTGATATTAAATCGCGGTATGAACGATCGCGATCCTTTTTTACAGTGCCCCCTCCCCCCACCTCTTCCCCGAAAGAGAGTCGTATTTTTACGAGATAATGGAGTACTCGCGCTGGAACTTTCTACATGGTTATAACAGATGTGCTTACGCCAGTATTGAGCATCAACGATAAAACAAGAAGCTTACAACGAGCTTACCGCAAATAGATAAAAATCGGATTGTTAATCGGATGGCTAAAAAATATAAAAATATAAAATCGCGAAATTCTAGGGCACCTTAAAATGTTTTATATTTTGAAAATAAAAAGATTTTCTCGTGTCCGCGTACGCGGGCATGTAGCATAAGATATAATCTCGCAAAGCGTAAAGATTCTCCGTTAGGCATTACTACTTTCTTACTTTAAAATGTAAATTTAATGTCTTACAACGTATAAATCACGAAGCAGTAACATGATGAAACTACCAGGGCCATCGAAAAAGGAAAGAGAAAAGAATGTTGTATGTACGTGTGCAATATCTATCTTTTTCCTCTGTTCAATTAACGACACGTAGAAAAAAAGAACGTGCACAATGAAAACCGGCCTGCCAGATCAATTTGTCTTTTTGACATCCGCACGAGTGCCTTTTCCTCTCTCGCGGGTAGATTTTCCTTTCTTTTCCCCCGAGGCGTGCGCGCGAGAACCGACGAGAGCCGACGAGAATCGATCGATATGGCCGTCCACATCTGGGTCGCGACTTTTTCTCTAATTACTTGCGGCTTTAAGGGTGGTTGCAGCATCTACCGTTAGATCAATGCAACTCTCTCCTCGCGCGCCCTGCCTCGGTGCTCTTTTCGCGTTTTTAAAAGGCAACGCTTCGGATTCGTCGTTCTCCAGGGCGAGCGCGGCGGTGTAATCTTCGTCAAAATCGAAGCTCAAAGGTCGAAGGTTCGCTCTCCGTGCCGCCGCCATGAGACGGAAGCTTATTAGTCGGCTGATTAATTATCGTTCAGCCGGCAGACTCGCTCAGGGGGACGTGAGTGTCGTAAAGCGTCGTCTTCTGACGGCCAGCGCGGTCTTCTTTGAACGAAGCAAGCGAGTGCATATACCAGACGGGGTAATACCAACACAAACTTTCTTGCGCGATTAACTTCCCTCGAAAATCCTACGGAAAGTCCCGCGCGACGAAGGCACTTTGCGGAAAAGTCCTTGGAGAAAATCCGCGTTCGTCGGCAACGACGACGATGATACTGAAAACGCGAAAACGACGAGAAAAAAAAAAAAAGGAGCGAACATGTGAGCTTTGCTCGCGCAAACATCTCTCCTTGAATGAACAGATTAAACGTGTCCTTTTTTATTGTTCCTCTTGCCTCGCTAATTGCATCTCGCCTTTGAAGTCAAGTTTACGAATAGCTCCGTGTAATCAAAGGGGGAAAGAGGAGAAACGGCGAATAAGAACAAGAGGAATACAAAGGGAATCAAAGTAGGCAAAAGAGACCGATGACGAGGATATGGAGACGGAACGAGAAGAGAAAGCGTAAAGTTACCGATTGGACATGGAGCGCGACCGGAGGAGATAGCGACGTGTATTGGCACAATCAGTCGGCGGCACGTTGCTCGTCGAATTGATTGCAATCTAAGAGCGAACCTAAGAGCTACGCACACGTACTTTGCTCGCACGCCTATTTGCAGGCCGCGACAACGTAAGATGAAGGAAGTTTCACGATAATAAAGCGGAACTTGGATCGGAAATCCAAAATTAGTGCGCGTCTTCTCGTTCCACATCGCTGTACCGACGAACGTGATCGGAGTTGCGTTACCGTAGCGAATAATAATTACAGTTCCAACTAGCGGAGTCGCTCGAGCAGCAAAATCGCGGAATTAATCATAGATCTCCCTTGGGCGAGCAAATCTCTTCTTAGTATTTTTTATAACAATAGCTACGGGCGTGAATCGGCCCGTGCTGTGATTGAAAAAAATTGTATCCGAATAGAATGAAAATACGTCGCGAAAATAAAATGTGGAGCAAACTAGAATAAAATTGTTATGATGCGCGGACAACTGAAAAACACATCGCGACCATTTGATTCGTTACGATGGAATCGATCCATTAACACGGTTTATTTTTTTAAACAAAAAGCAAATATACAGCGCATCATAGTTTTCTCGTATACATATATCGCGTACAAGATTGAATCGTAAACAACGATGTTCACCTAAACGCTATTTTTCAAGGATGGATTTTTAAGGATCCCTCTTTCCCGCGCAAGCAGTTTTATCGTGAACTTTACCGTTTGAAACAAATTAAACGGTCAAGGAAATATCATACTTAACGTCGAGAAGCGCGACATTAAGTCATAGGTCTCCCGTCGGAGACTTGAGAATATTCCGAAAGAAATTCCACTGTTCACGCACCCGTTGCGACCATTATTTCCGGGGAAACTTTCGTTTCACGAGTAATTTCACTGGAATAAATGGCACATCACCAAACGACCGTCCGTTTCCAGAATTCAAGATCTCTTCAGGAGAACGCGGGACGGGGTCGATTATAATTCGTCATTCCGACAACGCTTATCATTATACTGCGAGAGGAAATATTACCCGGTTGGAGCGAATTCCGTCCGTTACATCGAGCATAGCGTGCAGAATCGTAGAGTAATGCGCCAATTAACCCTTTACGCCCCAAGAAAATTTTGAGATAGATGGATGAATATGAAATTCTTTTTTTTTTTTAAGTTAAATCATTCATGACCTTTATGTAATAACAGTCTTGCCTTAAAATATCCGTAAATATAGCTCGTAAATTACAACTATTTTTTTTTACGTGAAAAGGCGCATTGTACTGGAAATCAATGCGTTAAGTCCACATCTCAACGTAACACACAAAAAAAAAACTGGATAATCTCTCTCTTATGTAGCGATGACTACAAAGCTACACCGCGAAAATTATACGTTGGCAGCAGAATGGTAAAAGTACGCATTACCGTGCATATTGTATGATAACCTTCCACACAGAAAGAGTACGTAAATACATGATTACAGTCTATAGACTATCGCGCTACAAGTACAGAGTAATAAAAACCAGTTTAAAAAGATCCGATCGATGCACCTATACCAAGTCGCTGGAATGAAGGTTAAAGAATCTCTTTAACTCTAACGATCATTGCAATTTATTTGCCATGTTAAAGGAACGCTGACCCGAACAATAGCAAGCGCATTAAGACTGAAAGGACAGAGCATTATGCGAATGTAACGCGAAGCATGTCGACGTGCAGACAGACGAGAAGATTGTGCGAGAACGTTTCATCGAACTCGTTCGCGGTCGATATATGGTGAGGGAAGAGAGGGAATTTATTTTTCCCTGGCGAGGATAAATCTGCGCGTGCAGGTAAATCAATTTCCTGGCCCGCGGCGAGACCTGCTAGAGACAGGACGAGTCGTTACGCTTTTTATAACATTTTTCCAAGTCAATTTCCTTTCGCCCATCGACGAGAGCCCAGGATTCCTCTCGCCAGAGAAAGGGAAAGAAAGTTACGTTTTCACGATGCAGTTTTAATCCTTTGAAAAAATTGTTAACCCTCAAAAAAAATTTTTTAATCCACGGCAGCAACGCTAGGAATACATTTTTTTTTCAAATTTTTATCTCCATTTCCACTTTTACCTCCGCACAAGTTTTAAGGATTATCCTTAACATTAGAGTAGCAATAAGAACAAAAATAAAACAATTTCCGAGTTTTTGGATAAAAACTTTCCGACTGTTAATTTGACGACAAAAGTTTGCAAAAAATAAAACTCTCAAAGTAATTAATAATTTCGTATCTTTTTACACAAATGCAAAGCGTGGTTAGATACTTTTTAAACCTTTACCAATATCAAATAATGCTCGCGGAATCGATGGAATTTCGCAATGCGGGCGCAAGACCGATTGTTTTACAATCCTCGTGACGAACGTTCCCACTTCTGCATTCCGCATCCAGCGTCGGCCGAACTTTTAGGGCCGCAAGGAATTTAGGTCGCTCGAGAGACAAAAGGCGAGAGTGCATCGCAGTGCTATGCTCGTTGTTCGTCACGCGCCGGGGCGCACGCGTCTGTCACGGACGTCGAGAACGTCCCGATGGATATCGATGGTCTCTCGATGCTCAAATCCAGCTCGTCGAGTAGCTGGGTTAACCGTGGGGGAGGAGGAGGAGGAGAAGAAGGGAGGAGGGGGGGACCACTGCCGCCGCGGTAAATCGTGAACACGGCGAGTCCGGAAACGCCGCACCAATGCATCGGCGATGGATGCATCGACGGAAGAGACGCTGTCGCAGAATCGTCCCCGCGCGCCGTTACAGTGTCTCGATCGTAACAATGCGAGAACGATGCGGCACAATCGTAGAACACGGGATGTTACGCTGGATCGTCTCCGTAGCGCGCCATTGTTTAACACGGCCGCCGCCGATGAGCATTCGTACTCATTGCGAGCCACTGTATCGCACGCAGTCCGCGGATGATGATACAGAGTGGTGGCTGCCTGTTTCTACATTTTGAACCGTGCATACGAAGTGCATACATCGAGCCGAGAGCGTTAAGCCAGTTGTCATACCGAGAGACTTCCGTGTAATGCACTGTAGTATAGCTATGTGCACTACAGCGCTAATCCCTCTATGTACTGTTTCGTGGCGAGTGTGATCAAAAAAGCACGTACCATAAAGTGTATTACTGACCAGAGACGCGCATTGTACGCGTCTCTGGACGTACAACGCTATACGTATATATTCGGATTTCGTTTCTCTTTTATTTTCTTCGTATAGCCAAAAAATTTTAAATCATCCCGAGCCGAGCAAAAAATACCAAAATCTTTTAAAAGGTCTGGTTTAATTTCTTTCTACACGCGCAAGTATAAAAAACGTCTAAAAGTTCGTCTTGCACAAGAAATGAAATGGAAGACAATTAAAATAATAATGGAAAGTATATGTTGTCATTATTCTGCGATCTATATGAAATATTAATAATGTTTCCATAATGTGAAAATTCAGTCTTCCGCGTCAATATTAAAGAGTGATAATATCCGATATTGTTTAATTAGCGATGCCTAAAATATCTGGAATTATGCTCCACGTCAATGTGATCCTGAATATTCAAGAACGATTTAATGAATTAATTCGTTGGGCTGACCGCATCGAAAAATTCAGGTTGCCCAGACAATTAATTCACGGAAAATGCTCTTGGCTCATTCATTCGGCGTTTCGCAACACGAGTGCACGCGTGGATGCCTGGGTGATGGGCAAGAGTCAAAAGGGTAAGAGACGAATAGAGAGAGAAAGAGACGGAGAGAGAGAGAGAGAGAGAGAGAGAGAGAGAGAGGAGAAAGTCGATACGTTGGACAATGGGGGAGGAGGATAACAATGCCCAGCATGGGGCGAATGGCGAGACAATGCACCGCGGCTGGTCCGCACCCCGTCGCGAATCCCTAAATCAACGTTCAGCATATAATAAAACGGCGGCGCGCTGACTAAAGGGACTTTAATGAATCAGGCACGATTTTCCTTCCGCCGGCATCCACTTCTAGCGCGTGTATATCGCTCTTTCATATCGCTGGCACCGCCTTTCGACACACCGTCAATACCACACGCGAGCATCGCACGCGAAACGCGATTGTTCGATAATTGCGGCGAGCTGAGGAAGACAACTACGAGCAGCTTTAAATCATAGCGACCAATCGTGCGGGAGATAGCGGGACCAATCTCGAGATGCACTTTTTGCGAGGAAGATGCACGGGCAAACTGACTGGACACATTTTGTGGAAAGAAATATTTCTTTCGATCTCATCGAAAAAGTAGATTAAATGCATCTCGTTGAACCATTATTATTAGATATTTAAACAAGTATATTTATCGAATGAGAAAATACTGTGAGACTTGCATATTAAAAATAAAGTAATTGCTAGAGAAAGAACTTATAGATATCTAAAAGAAACACTATAATTGTGTCTTTGTCATAAAAATGCATCCGCAAATTTAACGCTTTTTACCATTTTAGATGCAAATGCAAAAACAAATCTATATATAGTTATCAGAGTTCCAAGAAATATAAAAATACTAAGCTTCCAACGAATCACGTTCGGCGTAAGCTGACGGATATAGTTATAAAAGCGAACATAAAAGTTATATCTTGATAAGGGGAAGGATGACAAAATCGATGCGTCTCAAGCTATAAAAATTGTCCTTGCATACTGATATGCCACCAAACCAGTAAATATATCCATTTTATATAAACTATATATGCAATTCACAGAGATTTATGCACATAATATTTTCTGCAATAGGGTACATTAAGCACGAAGAGGATTAATAGTAAAACACATCGTAAACACGCTTAACATTGAATATTTAATTTTTCATATGTTAAATTGTTATTTTTTTTTAGAAGGAAAAAGATATTTCTATATAGTAATCAATATTTGTCGTATATGTTCAACATTACTGTAAACCAATGAAATAAAATCATTATTTCGACGTTGAGAGAAATAGTATTATTGATCTTTCCTTACTTAACAATGAATGCATTATCCAGACAAAATAGTTATTTCAATTACACAAAATATATTATTCAAAATTTGAGCTTCAAACGGGGCGCAGATTCAAGCGTGGCGGTGTCATAGTAGTAAAGTCAGCTGTGAAGTCAGACCGCAGCGCCAGGGAGTAGTGTCGCCCTTTCAATACCAGACAAACGGCATCTGCCATCCGAGCAGTTGTTTAAGTCCGTCTTGCAGAGAAAGAATAGAAAAGTATGCACATACACACGACATATGCGTACAAAAGATAAGAAAGAGAAAGAGAAAAAAGGGGGAAAAACAAAAAAATTCGCAGAAAATATTCGGGACCTTCAGTGACGTTCCTCCGGAAGTTTGGGCGGCTTCGCAAGGTTTTCTTTCCTCAGACTGCCACAATTCTCTCCTTCCATGTCGAGGACTTTTCAGGAATCTATATATATATATATATATATATATATATATATATATATATATATATATATATAAAATGTGTGTATGTGTGTTCCTTTGAACGTGAAGCGCGAGGTCCGTACTGTGGATAAGAGCGGATTGGCTTCGTCGAAAGGATTTCGTGGAATTCGAATTGGGGACGAAATGCCGCGATGAGATTCCGGATACGGCTTCGGCTAATATCGACTCGGTACCGAACCATCGGTACCGAACAGCGAACGGAGAGAACAGTGCGCCGCGCCGGGCCGGGGTTTTCGAAAGGGCCCGCGTGACAGGAATATTAATGTCCTGTGCACGCTGCGATGTTGCACAAACTGCAGAAACTATCGTAAGACGGAGTACCTTGGTCACAACTTCCACCGACTTGACCGAATGCGACGAGGACGCTTTTCGGGAATCGTCAGTTGACGAAAATTGATGAAGTTCGAAGAAGAATGGGGTCACAAAGAGAATTGATTATCTCCGGGCACATGCTGTTTGGCTCATGATACGCAAAGTCAGCAGAAAAATTTCTAATTTTTCACAACCCTTCCTCCCCTGCTTTTGATATCGTTTTTCATAAAGAGCACCGCCAGGAACAAATCGATATTTCGCGCACGGCAAAGTTATTCTACTTCCTTCATAAAGTTTGCCGCCAAAGCAATGGGCCGAGTTCGACAATCTGAAGGAAACTTTAAATTAAATCGATAGGATCGGTATATTTCTCTTCGCAACAAGAAAGTACCGCGTTTAGCACTCATTTAAAAAAAAAAAGAAAAAAAGGAAAAAAAGATTTGATCGGCAATCCAACTAATTAGATTTCGTTTCATACTTATGCATAACTGTTAATTTCTGTCTTATTTACAATTCCATTACGCTACGTTCAATTTTTTTTAAATTTCTAAATGCTACTGCGGAACAAATAGACTTCATTTCACATCGATCGTTACTCCCACTGACAGTAATCAAAAGAAAGCCTTTCTATTCTATGGAATATGAACTTCATGGTTTGATCAATCCTATCACTGAGGGACAAAATCCACCCTCGCACGCACACACGTGGTTCCATCAGCGTGATTGTTACGGTAGGCTTCTACCCGAACCGAGATGAATCTTTGTGCGATATTGGCATCGCGGCTTCCTTCTTCGCGCAGCTGAAAAAAGCAGACGCGCAGCCGAGAAGCAGCCCTTAACGCGGAGGAAACGAGACGTCAAGTCGAGTAAAAGCAGACAAAAGCCTGGACTCGAATGAAGGGAGAGCAGATCGACGTGAAAATAAAAGAAATAGAGGTATAATAAAAAAAAAACAGGGTAACGTTATGAAAGGCGTATCGCCGCACGCAAAAAATTAAACCAAATCGTTAACACGGCGCAAACATACGTCTCGTTATTGATATAACGAAATTTAGTACATTGTCTTACATATTCGCGATTGCATCCATCTCGATTACATCGTTATCATGATGTAACAAATAACATTGACTACAGACTGTTCACTACATCCCTTTTTTTTAGCACAAAGGTATTAATTTCCAGTATTCTCACAAATTTCAATTCCAACTGGCTGGATTGGAAAACAATTTCTAATTGTCTGTAGTCGTTGCTGTTAAACATACATTCTTCCAAAATGTCAGAGTTTACATGTAATATTTCATAATAAATTTATTTGTGATAATTTTTTAAAAAACAAATCTATTTTGGATGCAAACAAAAAACTACTTTCGTTTCTTCCACCTCACGGAAATCATTATATTCGTTGTATAAACTCTAATATCCGATATCGATCAATAGCGTAAATTTTCAGAGAGATCGGTCAATAGGATTCGATAAATTCTACGATTGCGGCTGGTACGTGATGTTTGTGCGTTCGTTATTCGGAAGATCTCGGAGTGAGATCGACGGGAGAGAAAAAAGCGTGGCGGGAACGAAATCACGCGAAGCAAACATTCGTTACCGGCGCGTAATATAATTAGACGCGCGGGAAATCGCGAACGAGCGCGTACCAGGAGGGCAATAGTGGAAGACTCGGAAATGCGGTACGTGTAAGAGCCAGACCACAGACACGAATTTTCCACCGAATTCTCTCCAATTTCCCTGCGATAGCCCGCGTTCCTGGTTTCGGGAGCTGGCTTATGGAACAGCGTACCTATCACGAACTTCAGGAAGGAGCGGCGGTGTGCTCTCCCCATTGTTTGACTTGTTGGGGCAGTAATAACACAAGTTAAACCCCGGTATAACAAACCTGCATATGGAATTCTCCGATGCTTCAGCGCCAGTCGCATGCGCTGACAGTGCCTGTCTCCGTTGTGAATGCGTTTCGTTGACGGTTAAATTCATTGTTGTATGCAGTTGGGGTAATGAGGGATACAGTGCACCAAATTGTCTCAGTACAATGGAGAATCAGTAGGTTTACAAATATTTATATACATTACAATAAATATGTATAAATACGCGCACGTATGTCGTTAACGTATCGAGTTATAAAACCGAGCAAGTAAATCCTTAAATCTGAGAAATCCGCGTTTCTTAAACAAGATTTACATTTACGTAAAGTTCTTACGTTAAGCGTTCACGTTTACATAAAGTTTTCATAACTTTATGTAGCATGACTAACAATATTAATAATAATTTTTACATTAATTGATAAAATTTAGAAATTTACAAGAAAAAGAAAATAAAAACGCAACCAAGAAATTAAATGTTACATTGAAAGAGACAAGAGATGAAAGATCAGAAAGAATGATGCAAGCATACACTTGTACGTTTCCAATCTTTACATATAATTATAGAAGAATGTAGTACCTAGCAAAAATTGTTAAAGCAGCTATTCTACCTTGTAGGGGCTATAAGTACTTCGCTCAGAAATTGGAACGAGCTTTCAGAGTAAGCTCTAATACGCAATCGCTCTTGAAACGTGGCAGTAGCTAAAGTCGCGTCTACAGCGAGCGGGCGAGGTAACCGGTAATACGGATGGGGACGAATGTAGCTTGTTAGGAGATGAATGAAAGTTGTCAAGACGGTCCAATTAATGTCAACTCTTCTGACTTAGCCTACCGGTAGCCTGCAAGCACCGGCAAACTATTTCCCCACCCACGTATTGGCGTATTACGGTCTTTTGCGGAATTTAATTTAGAACTTTAATAACTTGGAGTCGCATTGCTATTTTAGAATCTATCCGAATTTTAGTCACGTGAGAGAGAGAGAGAGAGAGAGAGAGAGAGAGAGAGAGAGAAGGAAAGACGACATCCAGATAAGACGATCGAGTTAAACCTAATTTCCTCCAACTATGAAATTAAAAAAAAATTTTTTTCAAGAATCCGTAAGCGAAACAGACGGTAACTATCTTCGATGGCCCTACCGCCCTCGCCGACTGAAGGGTTTTCGAAAGAAATGAGACTCCTTTATCGGAGAATCTACTTATGCTTTAGACAGGAGGAACTCCTCTCGACGGACAAAGGGTAATGCAAAAGTAACTTTGTCACGAGCGCGTGGCAACTTTCCCATAGCGTCCGTCCAACTTTGGACGGGCCGGGACTAGAATAATATTATTTTTTCTCCATCGCGAGATTACATTAAAGCACCGTCGCCTCCTGCTTCACGTTTTTGCGATAGGTAACTGACTGTTGTCAGCTGTGGAAGATCGCACGGTACTGCATTTTGCAAACTCGTCGAGGGATTCGGCGTGTTTGTGGCATCATGCGGTACGGATGTACCAAGAGAGAAAATTACAAACCAGAATATTAATTTATGAACATGGTCATCCAATCGCGAGCATTTTAGAGCGTTTAAACAGTTTCGTTAGTCGCCCGGGGAATCAATTTGTCTAACGTGAATAGAGCAATTATTACAATTTTAGATCAGAAAGCGTATCTACATACATGAGAAATAACGCATTTATATCGTGTTGCAACTGGGCTAACGCTAAATAAGAATTTCTTTCCCATTAAGAATAATTTTCGTGGAAGCGAGTAACATTAAAGTAGTGACGCAAGTACATAAACGTCTATTTTTAGTAATAGCAATATATCTTCAGCTCGGCTCCGTGCAGTCGAAATACAGAAGTGCTCGTTGCAGTTTGAAAATTATACCGACTGCGCGGCGCGTTTTAAAGGGGATCTAAAATCCAAGAAAGAGAGTCGGAGGCAGGTAGGATTTCGCAGGAATGATATTGGCAGCAAACAAGATCCTCTGCGAGAAATCGTTTCTGCGAATAAGAAGGCCTTTTACGACCTTGCTGAGTCAGGCAGGGCGCATAAACGAGATGGGCGGTACCTGGCAGCCAAATATAGTACCTTCCTCCCTTAAATCCTGTACCAACTGAAGAGACGGCGACGCGAGAGGAACGAGGACGGGAAGGGAAGATATACCCGTCCGACGTTGGATTTTCGCGTGTGCGTGCGTGTCTATATATGTGTTAACGTGCAAAACACCTATACAATCGACCGACACGTACAGGGTGGGCCAAAACACGACCACTATTCAACAGCGCCGACATTTCCGGGCGTAGTTTCCGGTGGCGCCCAAATAACATCTCTGAAGGAACATCGATCTTTGCATGGGCCAACAATCCGCCAATGGAGTAGATAGGTTGGAATACCGTGTCGGTGTGTTTACTTTGCCGTTGTTATGCACCGCCTCAAAATGCGATCAACTAACGACGACCGCGATCCTGATACCTCGACGAGAGCATCGATCAATTTTTTTACTACTTTCTCTTTGCAACTTTTCTTGTTTACTCCAAACTCTTTCTAATAATGAGAATCTCCGCGGCTCCAGCACACATTCGCGATCTTTTTTAAATCATTAATTTATGACAGACAATAATATTATATATATAATATATGTGTTATGTTCCTTCAGAGATTATCACACAGATAGATAAGTAAAAATTAAATTAAATAATACTTCGATTATTGGCAGGTAAGTGTAATTGGCTTAAATAATTAAGCGTAGCACAAACGCAAATGAAATGACGAAACAGAAATTGCCGTCGAGTATTGAAAACACCGATCACTGAGTAATCGATAATCCTGGAATTTCAATAGAGCCCTTTCATCGAATTACTGGAGCACGCGAAAATCTATCGCAGTCGCATGTAATGATTACAGCGGGGCACTTACATTTTAGTCGGAATGTAATTCAAGCAAAATCTTCTTCGGTTAGTTTCATTAACATCGCAGACTGTCCTGCGGGACAACGGTAATAGGAGCACCAGTGCACACATGCTCGTATAACTTCGCATTATACATTCTTTCCCATTATGCAAATTCTCAGTTATTATGCAAATATGCCGGCACTTCTTTGGTTCGCGCGCAAAAAAAAAAATATTTAAACGGGAGGTCACGCAACAACGTCGCGTTCCGCTACGTATTTGTAATATGCACTGATGACGTTTCAGAAATAAATTCATATGCTCCACTGATATTCGGAAAATTCAGTTGGAGTAAAGTCTATCTGCACTTTTCTAACCACGTGAATATTAGTAACAAAAAGAAAAGATATCCCTTGCGAATAAACTCTCTTACGAATTCTCTTAACCATCAGAGAAAATTAAAATTTTTCTTTCGCCTTTAATGAAAAAAACCTGTATCAACACAGCTGTATGTAGCGCTGATAAGTTTGTGTACATAGCTGGCTGATAGAGAGGACTTTTAATGCTAAATTTTAAAAGTCTACGTATATATTATGTTAATTGCACATATTTATTTCCACAAAGAGATTTTTCTTATAATCCTTCTTATTTTCTTAATATTTATAGATGTATCTGAATCAGAACAAAGAAATATTATTGAGTGCAGTAGCAAAATTTGTAATAAAACTCTACACAGAAATAAAATTACGTACCTTTATGTATTAAAAATATTAGATTTTTCCTTTTTTATTATTATTACGTTTATATTTTTATATTAAATTTTGTTATATATACGTAATTAAAAATTTTTTTAATATTACATTGAGAAGAATTCATTTATTTTCGCTTTTCTCTCAATATGTTGAAATAATTATTTATTTATAATTGTAAGGCCGATTTGGACAATTTCACCCCTTACAATCATGTCCAAAGCGATGGAAGAATATATTTATGCACCACGACAACCACAACTGAATTCGCATTCACGGTCAGTCAGATAAATGCGGTGCCACCGCACTTTTGTTGAAACGACGGAATAATACAGACGACGTGTACGCATATGCATATGTATACAGGTCCGTGATACATGCAACATTTATATAATACTGTGTAAGCTGTCGCTCTCGCCTATGCACCCTTACACCGCAAACTATTGGACAATTGAGCAATGCGGGAGAAACAATAAGCCGGCGTGTATCGTTGGCGAGGCACAAACCGCTAACCAACACGCGGAAAAATGCAAAGCGTTAATTAATGGAAGGAACAAAAGTGCACTCTAAAAGCCGGCGGTTACAACATATTGCAGAGAAATGCGATTGCAGATTTTAACGAATCACACTGGGGAATACTCGGCCTACAATTTGTCTATCCTCAGTTGCGTGCATAAATACACAAAAAAATCATTGTGTGAATATGAATAATAAGTACTATAATCATACTCGTAAATTTGTATTTTTTTTCTGTTTTATTCTAAATAAAAAACTCGATTTAGAAATTATTCCTCAATTAATATTACAATACAAATTTGAATATTCTGGTTAATAGTTAGACTGGAAAGATTGAAAAACTTTTTGAAAAACAAGATGCAATAATATAATATAAATATATTAATCTTCGTCGTATGCTAATATATTTGCAACAAAAAGACATGGCATAACAATTTTTTTATTCTTTGCGTGCAAAAAGAAGCGTTAGTTTTTTGTACACAGAAACGTCGGCATTAAACTTAGAATAAACGCGGAATACATCCAGGAAAATATATGTCCATTATCTTTCATATACGCATCAAGCTACGTGTGCAAAGTAACGAGCGTGAAATTTAAGGGACACGACGACGTCGCCCTCACCCTAAGGCATCGCCGAGCCGGATTCTCGTATCTCAGAAATCTCCGCCTCTACTTAGCATTTATCTCCGGAATTGGGTTAAGAACCGGGGTCCTCTCCTTCGCTCGTTTTTCTCTCCTCAGAGACTCTCAGAGCCTGCGCCCGGCGGCCCATCGAGGGTGAATTTAAACGAAACCCAATCCCCGCGTGAGTTACTACAGATCTCGATGTCATAATTTGCCGGCAGGAAGATATGAGTCCATCTTCGAAGTATAATCGCTTATCGCGATTATTGCTGAACAATTAATTTAGCATACATATTACATATATTACATTTTCATAAGAATACTCTGTTAATTGTGACTAAATTGTAAAAATGCGATGCGACAAATCGTATGATATTATTTAAAAATTAATTGATACTTTGATTCAACAAAATTAAAATGCAAATTATTATTTCTTTGACATTTTTAAAGAAAATAGATTCATTTACTTCAACATGTTTTCAATTTTAGTTACACAAATCGTTAAAAGAAATTATTATAGTTGCTTGAACATATTTGATATCTTTATATGTAGAAGATATTGCTAAATAGTATTTCGGTTGAATATTCATTTGAGACTTACATTTTTTAATGTGCGTTTAATAAATATAATTACAAAATTAGAATATGTAAAATGATAATTAATGATAATGAAAATTTTTTCAAGAAAACTTGGGAAGAAAATGCAGTTACATTTATGTACCATCATATTTCTCACATTGTAGAATCGCACAAAAAAAAAATACAAACGATAATGCACTCTGGAGAACTCGTTTGGTCGACATTTATAGTATGTGCCTCGTTCCTTCAACCAACTACGTGAAAACTGAAAGAGATAGACAGAGATAGACAGATAAATAGATAGATAATGAGAGAGAGAGAAAGAAAGAAAGGCAAGATAGAGGGGAAAATAGGAAGGAGAAACGCGCTCTTTGTACCCACGGGGCCAAAGTTTAATCTCGTAAACGTATAAAAAGTTTAACCAGCAACGTCGGTGGATATAATGTTACGCGGTGGAAAGTTAGCTCCGATAAAGAGGATGTAAATTGAAGAGTAGCCGTGGAATATAGCGAGAATTGAAGATGAATTCTAAGGCCGAGCGGGATCGAAATACGCGATGAGAATTAACCAACTTTGCGGATGACGAGGGTACGATGATTAACTGGAAGACTAACACAGTCGCTATATCAACATCATTTTTCCTGCTAATATCAATTTGGCTAACAAATATTTTATCCATCTTCGTGCTTTACGCGAAATATACGAGTACGTACGTATGATAAACAAAATGCACGCTTATAAATAATATAATACAAAAAGTTTAGTAAACTTAACCGATTGGTGAAAAACAGTTTTATATAATGGAAAAGATGCAAAGAGACAAGTGAATCGCATCAATAACTCAGAGACGTCAAACTTCGTATTACGTCGCCGTCAAAACAAGGATGTTACGCGATGAACATCGGGGGGAGATGTGATGCTTCGGAGATGATATTTTTTTCACACGACATCGCAGACGGATATTTTCATAAATTTAAGCTCACGGTAATCGATTTCGACATTGGTTACAGCTGTTCCACCCGGAGAAGCCAGCTGAGAGAAACATCGTGTCTAGTACGGGCTGTAGTTTATGTCCGTGCATTAACATAGAAAATACGAATCGCTCCGAACTACTGACCTCCCTACTCTCCTTTGCCCGTCGGGCCATTTATCCATTAATGGTTATGCTACCATCTTCGTGCGCATTAGCGCAGCGAGAATGTTATCTCTCGGCTCACGGTGCTGTAACTATCGATTTCCATTCTTTTCCATCGCGTCTAGCATCAATAACATCGAGAAACGTAAATCCCTGGCAGAATATATCTCCTGTGATATAACTGATGTAGATCCCGACATATCTTTTATTTTTCTTTATTTTTATACATATTAAATTTCGGTCTCGATAAAGCCGAAGTATATTTTCAGAAATCGCAGAATTAGTTACAAATATTGATAAATTGTATCTTTAATAATCAATCATAATGAGAAATAGAAGAAAACTAAGGATACAAAGGAGATAAGAAGGTAATATAAATACATGATTTCTCTCTTGCGATGAAACCGGTTCTTAAAGTGCGGTACGTGTACAGAAACACCGAAGGTCAGCAATTATTAAGACGTCTTGTCAACTGCAACGCCATAAGTTAATAATAACTACATTAATTATATTTGCAATATTTAAATGCACAGTTGCTTTTATGCACGATTATCTTTCAAATCGTACAGTAGCAACCACGTCTAATGAATATTTCATTATAATACTTTAATGAGTCTTTTTATCTTCTTGTTAATGATTCGATCATTGAGAACGATTTTCTTCAAACTAATTGTAACAACTTTAAACTTTGACGTCATACAAAAATTAAAAACCGGTATTACGCGAAGTGCCTCGTTAACTTTTAATCATGAAATTTTTTTCCCGCTTTAATCGTCACGCATTATATAACACAGAAATGTTGAGAAACGAGTCCTCTTTTAAAACGTTAACAATTGCAAGTTTTCGAGCATCATAGCGTTATTTAAAATTTAATAACTTGAAAATATTTTCACCACGATTGCGTTATTTTAATAAATCAAGATGTAATTTTAAATTAAATCGTTTACTGCACACTGCACAGTATAATTAATTAATTAATACGTTTAACCATTTTTAACGTAAAACTATGCAAGTTTTCTCACTCTGTCGTCACGCGCACTCGCGGATAAACTGACAATGTCCTTCATTTCGTAACGAATTCAAGTAATATATCTGCGAGTTATATGTACTGACGAAGAAATGTAAGGCGTTTTGATGAAAATATCGCAAGTCAGTCTTTTTGATACGCTGTCATTCCGCTCGGCGGAAACAAATCGCACGTCGCATTATCGGCGTGTCTCGCAGCCGACATTTTTCCACGCAGACGTCTCTCACGCGCGCGCTCTCTCTTCCCGAAATGTCCCTCCTAAATCTCCGAGGAATAGTGCGGGTTTGTGAAAGCTTGTCGATGCCAGGGACATAGACGGATCACACCCGTAGGATTGCCACTGCTGGCTCGACGCCTCTCTGACCAAACGCAAAGAGAAAGAAAGGAATCGCGCCCAATACAAAAGCCATTACGCGAGGCTTCCATCTGCCAATCACGAAAATTGCATGCCATTACACGCTTGACAGACTCTTGATTCTAATACGTCGTCGCAGGAAGCATACTCCGGCAGAGTTGATACAAGATATAAAATATAATATAATAAGTGAAAGCACATTAATCTCACTTCGGAGAAAAAAATATATTAAACATCTAGCGAGATTGCTAATAATAAATTGCAATCAATTTAAAATGTCTTGAAATATTACTTATAAAATGCATCGTGTGTGTAAGAAACATAAATTATAATTGTAAATATTATATAATATTCGGAGAAAAAAATATTTTTCCACGACATTTATAAGTCATATAGTAGACTTTAAGTAAAAAAAAAAAGGCAAATTACATTATTATGTATATTTTATATTCACGCGAAAATGGCACAAGGCGTGCCATAATTTCGCAACTACTTTAGCCAAAAATTATGATATTAACGACCAACAATTGCCAATAATGTAATGTCAACATTCCCCCACGTTTTTCCTCTCCTCTCGTTCATCAAAGCGCCATTAATTTGACCATCGCCATCGACCGTCGCCATCGTTCTAAAAAAGCGAGCAGTCACAAGTTGATTTAGCTGAATACTTTAAATACAATAGCTTTTATTTAATTTAAAAGGCTTTTAGAGCTTTCACATTTTCCCGAACGACTTTTCTTAATTGATCGTCGATACACGAACGAATGGAATCTCGTATACGAACACAAATCGATATACGACTTTTGCACCCTGTATTTCTATCAACTCGACGAAAAGTTTCCGACCGACGATGGTGAAGTTTGACCTACATCCGCGCCGGACCGATACTTCCGAACGTCATCGACATACACATACACACATAGACTTCGAAGAACTCTGTTTCGAAATCAGAGAAAAGAAAATAAACTATAACGTGATCAAAATTTCGTTTGGCGATCCCGCCTCATAACGTCCTCGAAATGTCTGATCGATAAAAAGAAGAAGAGAGAAGGAAAGGTAGGGCAGTCGAAAATACTAAAAGAGTCGGAAAATGGAAAAGCGTGCGAACGACGAAGGATCAGAGAGCAGAAAAGGCAGGAGAGGAAAAGCGCTTGTCGGGAATCGATAAGAAATCACGGAGCGCGCGCGCTCTCGTCGGAATATTTCTGCATTTGCATGCAATTTTCGAGCTGTTCCGCGCGAACGGAGGAGAGGAATGGATTTACGATTCGATTAAACGCGTATGCCCCGCGATATTCCGGCTGGTTCCGCAAAACGATTCGACGATTGCCTCGCGAATGGCTCTCGAAAAACCATCGGGTGTGGTGTGTGTTTGCGCGCGGCGCGTAACGACAGCGACGGCAAAAAAAAAAATTAATTTAGCACGATATCACCTTCGATTATAACCGACACGAATCCCGTCAGAGATACATTATTCTAAATTGTTAAATAATTTTGTTTTTTCTCAAATATTTGAGCCATGTAATTGACTTGATGCAAATTTCGATCTAAAATTTCGTACGGCAAATTTTAAATAAAAAAACTCTACTCTGTTCGAAACTATTAAATTAATAATAATGAATGAAATGTAGACTGGCGAAAATGTCAAACATAATGTTAACAGATCTATATCAATCACGACGGTTCTTAAATTAACAATATTAAATCAGAAAAAAATCATCGCTGAATAACGACTATCATTAGCCAATGTTAGTGTTTCAACTGATAATAATTAAGATGCATAATCTATTCATAGTTTATTCAAACAAAGATATGTATAAAGCTCAAAATATAATTTAACCTTAACTAACGTTAACAGTTAATGTTAAATTAACGTTCAAGTCAGCAGTAATTTTACATTAATGTATTGGAATTTAGCAATAAATTTATTTAAGTTAGCTCTCGGTGCAAATTATTCTTTCGAACGTCAACGAGAATTTTCGGTGAATCGTACGAGAGAGTGGCCGAACGATAATATCGAAAATTCTCCGACCATTAACACCATTTACAGCCGCGCGGATATTCACGCCTCTCGATTCCATCGAATTTTCCGCACTGTTGCCTGCTACAAATATTAAATGATCATTAAAAACGTTACGTGGAATGCAGAGGCGGTAATATCATTTCTCATCTAGGAAAGTATTCTCTTATTTCACTAATTTAATTTTTATATTTATTCCTCTGAAAGGGCGAGAGATCGCTTGAAGAATTTATGTTACATAAAATGTCGCTACGGAGATCCTACGTCAACGATGTGTCGAAAGTCACCTCCAACGGAAACTCAATGCTGATTCACGTCGAGACAATCAGATAGTAGCAACTTTAGAAAGACGAACACAGTTTTGAATAAGACGGCGAAGAGTGAGCCTCAGGTAATTCTAAACGCGCTACACGAACTCGAAACGCATGCACTTTGCTACGCTAGCACGAGATAATTTTAAGACAACTGCACTTAACATTCTCTTCGCTCCTCTTTAGCACGGAACTGGGTCACGGTGTGTAACACGATGTTTTTCAAGTAAACAACGGCGCAACGGCGAACAAGCGAACGATAAATTTCTCCCGTTCGCAGAATGCCAAAAGAAAAAAGAGAATAAAAAGAGAGCGTATTATCCAAATAGAAAAATTACTTTGAAAATGGACTTTAAAATAACGTCGAAAATTTTCTCCATCGCGCACGCGCATTAGAGCGTTTAAAAAAAATAAAAAAATATAAGGGAGGGAAAAATAAGAACTTAAAGTCTCTCTAAACTTTCATCAAGACATTTAAAACCTCATTCTCTGCAAACAACAATCGATCGCGAGTTTATGAAAAAAGTAGCAAGACACGAAACGAAGGCGCAGTTAGGAGGAAGAGAGGTAGCTGGAGGGAAACGAGAGAGGGCGGAAACTACGTAAAGCCAGTGATACTGCGAGGAACTACGACGATTTGGTAAGAGAGAGTAAGAATGTATCTCCGTATCGTGTACCGCACGATAAACGCCGGGACGCACACCTTAACAAAGCGCGGTCAGGAAGAAGAATGAGAGGGATTGCGGACGAAAGAGAATAAAAGGGGGAGAGGGGTTAGCGGAGAGCGGTTCAGCCTCGTGCACGTGGGATCGATCCGCGAAACTTTCTAGCTCGGTAACGATCGCTCGCGCGCGTTTCTTCGGTGAAGGTGGGTGCTGCTGGCTCCTCTGGATACGGAAAACATTGTAGACGTGTATACGAAACGAGAACGGAAACGGGTGCCTACGATGAGGGTGCGAGATGAAACGAGCAGGAATTGAAGGAGTCCTCGCCAACTTGACCGTACCGAAAAATTGGACGGCGCTTACGAGTTCCGAACGTGTGTGGATTACAGAAATATCTCTCGCTTTTCTCGCGCGCACGCATGTATTCCGCGCAGATCGAAATGTGCCCTCACGTTAAAGAATGCGCGTATAAATACTGGATGAGAAAGAAGAAGGAGAAATTACAGATAATTGCTGTTTATCCATATAATGCAGACATTATTAGCTTTTCTTTAAGCAGATTTTATGTACTTATAAAGAAGCACTTATGTATATAGCTACAGTATCGACTAAAAGTATATCACCTCTAGGTTTTTGAGCACAACTTGATTTAAAATGTTTGTATCTTCATCAAATTATAACGTGTTGTGATAGTGGACTGTTTATCAGACATCATGTACAAGGTGCACCTGCCACCACTGTAAAATTTTGAGCGCATTCGATTTACTTCGACGAAAGTTGTGTTAAAAAAATGTTAAAGATGATACTATTGGCCGATGTATTAGGGTATATAAGATAATTCTAGAAGAAAGTGAGAGAAACGTTCACTTCTTCTTGCTCATTAATTTCTTTTATATAAAGTGCTATAAATTACATTGTAAAAAAAGCAACGTGTTCACTTTAAAGATAGGTTGAATGCGACATTTTCAATCCCCGTGTGATAAAAATATTAAAACTAATACAAAATATGATATAAAAAGATTTCATACAATTATGATACAATTGTAAAAAGACAAAAAAAAGATCGATTTTAGAGTAATTTGGATATCTCCCTACGCTCCTCCATTCAAGTGGCAACGGAAGCGAGGCAAGGTACCACCCTCGCGCGAATTGCAGACAGAGCGGGTGTCAAATGATCGGAAACCCTAATCAGGAGTCGCGCAATCAATTATCGTGCTGCGCACCGGCAAAGCGTTTAAGCGATCTCAGATTACTGCGCTCACTCTCCACGTCCCGAACGCCCGCAGAGAAATTGTGTTCGATTCAGCGATTCCTGCCTGCCTGCCAACCGAAAGCACTCAGCCCTCTCCGCTCGCCCTCCCGCTGTCTTGCGCCGAGAGTGTACGCGATTGGTGCCTAGTCAAGTGTGATTTACAAGTGTAACTCGGCCCTTCCTTGATGACCGGCGTAGTGTATCTAATTCCGCACTCGGAACGACTTTCTTCTTATCGTAACGTAATAATATTTCCTGGTTCGATTGCGATAAACTGCGTTATTTCCGACTCGACGTATATTTACGTAATTAATAAAATTTTAATTAATAAATCCCGCGTTTGTGAGAAAGGAACAAAATTAATTGCGTTTCATAGAACGATACAAAATTAAAAAGCGTGAATTTTTTTCCAAAATTGTGCCTTTCCTTCCAGCCGCAAAGGTAGATCTTTATCCTCGTTCCTCGCTGACTTTTTCCTTTTTCTTGATTACAAGTTCAGCTCCACCGTTCGTTTCCGTGCCGTGTAATTCGGCTCCGTGACCGTCTTGTTCTTATTTTTCTTGCTCGACCTCTCTCTTTCTCTCTCATCCTCTCTCCTGTGACAACTTCAGCACCGCGTCTCTTTTAACCCCTGTCGCTGTGTGCAACCCCTTTTTCGACTTATATACCTCGACCGGAGCGACATGAGCTCACCTACGTGGTCGCAGGAAAGCGGGATTATAAAACTTTCGTCGGAACGTAGCTAAAGTCGCCGGGGTGAATTTTAAAGTTCCGCTATATCGAGTCCACCTTCAATACCACGGTCCACCACAGAAGTGCAACTTCGTAAATTCCTTTGTTTTACATTCAAATTCGTAAAGAATATGACGCGAAGGAATATCCCCGGAGTCTCTTAGAATAACAAAAAATTCTTTCGACTCTCTCTAAGCTTGTACGAATTTTAAATATTTATATATACAAAATACGGCACGCACACAGGAAAGATATGCAACGTTGAATTATATTACAGCAGGCATGGCATCAATAAATTCCGAATATATTTCCGCGATCTATTGCAACGTCGCAATCGATATTCATTTTTATCTTGTCAGCCTCCTGCGAATCTACATACGGCAAGGCATCACGTATGAAGTGTCAACGCATGTATTCTCGTGTAAAAGAGCCCCCGCAGTCGAATCTACCAGATACAGGAAATCACGCTAACTTCAGCTTTTACGCAAACACTTTAAATATTTATGAACACACACTTTCTACCATTTTGACGCGTATAATAAACTTATTCATGTATTATTCACGTATGTGGAAAGCCGCGAGTGACGCGGAAACAAATCTGTCCAGATCGAAATGCCGAGGATTTATGGCGGTCGATCAAGATGCAAAGAGTTAAACGCTACCTTTTTAGGGTAAGGTACAGGTCGCGCGAATAACGGCGATTTTATCGCGCGTTTGGGTGCCCCGTTATCGACCTGGCGCTGGCCTGTCCCCCAATTACGACGCCAACGACAACGACGTCGACGTCGACGACGACGACGACGACGACGACGACGACGACGACGACGAAGAGCAGGGGTGGAAAGGGAAAGGGGAAGAAAGCAGGGACGCCTGCGAGCCGTGCACCTACGTGAGCGTAAACGACGAGGATTATCGAAGTTTCCTCGCTGCCGGGGAAAAGCTTAAGGCTTCTTCTCTCCGAACTCCCTTTTCTCCCTTCCGCGTCCAATGGCAGTAAAAGACCTTCGGAGCACACGAGCGAACCGACGTTCGCTACGTGGATTCATTATTCCCTTTAGATTCTGGCTGTTGCCGACGCGGACGCGACCCTACGTCACAAAGAACTTCAAAACGTGTACACACGGACACGGCATATACAAGCGTGCGGATGTAATCTGCCGCGAATGAGTTATAGCGAGATTTTAAGCCGCGTAGTTACGAGAAGGAAGACGAAGATTTGCAGGCTTAGCTGGAATAATTGTAATATCAATCGTGTTGCGCATGTAATTAGAATAAATGCTACATTGAAATATTTTTGTAGTGAATCCTATAATCGTCTTAAGAGCGATAATCATTAATTTAACTGATGGCGTCATTAAGATGCAACGATCATCGTCATTGAAGAACATTTATCTCGACAGTAAGTTGATCAGCAAGTTGCGACTGCCGGACGAGACTTGTTATTCGGGAAACAAGACGGTTTCGGTCGATGAATCGCGATAAAGAGACGTAGCTCGCGGAAACGGGAAGAAGTAGCTGGCGTCCGACGCGAAAAACGATGAACCGTTTTCTCGTTTCTTCCGACGCTGCCTGCACTACTAGCGGCGGAAACCGCGAAAAGAAGCAGTCGAGCGTTTCTTTCCCTACGAAAAATCTCCCGAGCTCGTCGAAGGTTACCGTATGCACGTACCGACGGGATTTCGCGAATGCAAATACGACGCCCCTAGCCGACGGCGAAAATAAGTATTTGTTTTATTCCTGTTCGCGACCGAAACACGTGATCGGACTGTCCAGCAACTTGGAAATGGATCGTGACTCAAGAAGTGGATTCTCTCGTCTCTCTCTCTCTCTCTCTCTCTCTCTCTCTCTCTCTCTCGCATTTTTGTACAGCTTCCGACGTTTCTTTCCTTCACCCCTGCTCCGTCTGTTCGCCCTCCACGTTCTCTCCTCAATTCTCGCCCGCAATTTTCGCGCAGCCTATCGTAGATTGCGCCAGGAACGAACACTCCAAATCCTCCGCGACATATACACACGTACTTACGTACGTTCTCTCCTTTTGTCTCGTGCGCACAAGAGGTAAGTAAAACTCCCACAAATCCCGCACGCTGCGGCATATGAGAAAGCGGGAAAGAGAATTGCGGATCGGGAACGATAAGTAAGCGCGGAAATAACGTACGCCTGTCCGTAACAACGTACTTCCAAGTACCTCGGAATGGCGGCGGCGAGGACGTAAAGCCGGATGTTATTGGTCGCTCGAAAAATACGCGAGCACCACCGATAGTCGCAGCGTGTACCCTCCCCCAGACGGAGGAGGTTGTATCAGAGATGGCGTGGACCGCAGATATATCTATTGATAGCGAAGAAGAATCGGCGAGGGAGCGGATGGGGATACGGTGCAGCTGAGCTCAAACGGTTTCAATGGCTGATGGGTTGGATAGGGTTGCTGACATTGCTTCCTCCCATCGCCGGAGGAAACGACGAAAGGAGGAAATACACGGATGACAATTTCTCAAAACAATAGGGGATCTCTCTACATTGTACATACATATGAAAGGACAGTGAATCTACAAGTTTACAATCGCGCAGTCGAATTAATAGTATCTTTAGTAGTAAATTTAAAAAAAAAAAAGAAAAGATTAAGAGATACTTGAAAACTCATTTTTGGGATATAATATTTATTTTACTGAAACAAATTCTTATTTGAATACAGCGAATTTTATTCCTAGCAAATAAACCAAATAATAAGAAAAATAAGATATACTTCACAGAAATATATTTCCGTCATCATAACCGAAGTCTTTTAAATTCAAAGAAAACAAGTAACATTTGCTTCTAAATATTTCGACTTTTTTCTAATGTACCCTTTGGTAGTGATTTCTTTTTCTATGGATCCAGAAGTACCATATACAGAGATACTTAATGTTTAGTATTTAACGCCCAACTGGCTTGCAATTATTTTGGTTTCATCGAATTTTTCATCAAACCTCAATCTGACACTTTAAATTAAAATATATTTAATTCCGTTTAAAGTTTAGAGTAATTTATTAATAAGTCGTGAATGTTAAATAACTATGAGGGCCAATAATAGTCACATGTTCACGAGAGATGACCGCGTTTTAATTATCTCATGATACTTTTCGCGACGCTCCGAACAATAATATTATCTGCGACATACTGAACGATTCGTGCCATTATCTCCGTTATGCAAATGGAAAAAAAAATGACTGCGTATACGCAACAGCGTGTTTGTATGTACGTTGCAAAAAACGAGCGCCGCGTGCGACGGTGATCTCGCAAATATTTAACAAAAAAGTCGCGGAAATGAACAGCGACACTCGCCGTTCGTAAAGAACGATCACGTTCAACGTCTTGTAATATTTATCGCTCGCGCGTCTCGAAAAGTAACGAGACGATAATATGCGGATCTATTAACGCCGTGACATACCCGGAAAAAAACTCGGCGAGCGAGTGATAGCGCGGCGCGACCTTACGCAACAACGCATCATACTATACACCGTAAATTGAACGCTGAAACAAAAATAAAATGCCATGCGCAGCACGTCGCATGCCAACGGGTGCATGTCACCGCTACGAAATATGCAATGAAATATTTAGTTCTGAGATAGATATATGTACCACGAAAATTCTTTGCTTTTCAGATCAGTTATAATAACTACGGTAAATGGATAATTATACAATGCACTCGAGCTTCATTTTATAGAAGTGTCCCCAATGAAAACAATTCTCATATTCGTCGATTGAAAATTTCATTAGGAAAAGAATTTTAAATGAGACGCTTGTAACATTATTTCTTAACAATTAACTATTATTTGCTAGCACAATTAATTGTCATTCGCGATTCACTTGTAATACTTAAAATATTTCGTAAAGGCTGGCTCGGTGACGTAGACGACGCGTCGTTGCGCTTCAAGGTTTGTTTACGTTCGAGATCGCGAGACTCGAGCCGACAGGTAGTAACGAGATCATAGTGTTATTACCTCTTGAGATATCGTAATAGTGACAAGTACTGAAAGAAAGTGTCATTCTTTCAGTATGACTAATTATTTTGAAATAATTATTCGTTCGCACAATCATCTAAAGAACATCTTGCGGTGGAAAAAAAATGTGTTGTGAATTGATCCGTTACACATTAATTAAATTAAAAAGCAATGTCACTCGATCTGCAAAACGGTTGAGACAGTATGTGTATGCGAGATATCTCAACCGTATAAAGTCTATCTCCATCTTTTATATTCCGGTAACAGTTAATTTACAATTATGAAAAATCGCAAAACACGTATTCGATATCATTTTGAGAAATTATTCTACTCCCTGCCCCGACTCCCTTAAAAGAGCCTTTCGAAATGATGGGTGAAGAACAGACTTTAAAGATATCCTTCGAGAGATAATCCTATACTTCGATTAATTTTAATCACTCGCATATTGAAAGTTAATGTCGCTTCGTTTCTTTCAACGCGTTAGAATTTTCAATTTTGAATAATTTCCAAAATAGATTATTAAAATACTGTACTGGTGAGTGCATTCACGAGATAACGTGTATTAAACGTCACCGATTTGTACATATCCAGAAATGATGTGTTCTCTCAAAGAGTGCAAATAAAAGATAAACAAGGTAGACTTAAAATGTGGAGTAGAAGGAAGTTCGAAGACTGACGGAAAGAGATAAACGAAAAATCGCGAAAAGAGAGAGAGAGTAAAGGACAGGAGTCGTACTTTTTGGGTTAATCGTTGCTCAGCAAGCGCGAGACACCGGGTTGCTTCTCGCGCGTAGAAAGGGGGAGGGGGGGGGGAGAAAAAAAAAGAAAAGAGAACCCTTTCCATCTTGCCTCCACGCTCGCTCCGTCATACTGTCTTATCCTGAGGGATTAATTTCTCGAGGTTTATGTACGTCGCTGCGGGAGGGATGGCATCAGGTAAATCCTTCGCCGCGGAACGTATTTCACGAAGAAAAATACGAGTAGGATGATTCGGACGGAGTCCTCAGCCTGTTCTTCCCTTCTCTTTTCTTCTCTCTTTCTCTTTCTCCATCCTCTCTCCCTTTTTTCCTCCCTGCCGTCATTTTAAATCGTTGTGCTTGCTCCAAGGTACGTATTCAGGAGAGATTATCTCTCGAGAGCACGGTACGGAATATGCGAAGATAAAAATACGGACGCGACGGATGGTACGATAGAAATTTCCGATGCGCGGAATTATTTACCGAGAGCATATCCTGACGGAACTTGTATTCCGGAGACCGGTAACATGTTATGAGAGAATTCGCGGCGGGAACAATTTCGCATTTGCTACTCGCGGAGGAGATATTCGCACTCCCCTTGTTAGTTACAAAGACGACATGAGTCGCGTTCCGAATGTTCGCGGCGTGAAAGCAAACTACATCCTCGGCAGGAAATTAAACTTGGGCGTACCGTGCCGGAAATATCGATTGTCAATTACAACTGAAGAGACAATCGTCCTAATCAAGATAACGAATACAATTGATCCATGTATGCATGTTCAAACGAATTTTCCAGTTTCTACGAAATTTATAAATTTCCAAAATATTTTAATAACAATGGCGAAATATATATCTACAGAGAAAAAAAATATTGAAAAATTTATTTATGGAATATAAATTTATTTTATTTTTACAAAAATTTAAATACGGCGAAATAAAACTTTGTTTTTAACAAATAAATCAATTAATAAGAAAAATAAAATATATTTCACAGAAATATATATTTTGCCATCACAAATTTATTTATAAGTATAGAAGAAAATGTCACAACATTTGTTTCTGAATATGTCAACTTTTTTTTCTCAGTGTGCATGAATGAGAATTAAACGATACGTGATACCTTTTATCAAATCTCGGATACAAAAATACGGAGCGAGGACCGTCGTTCGTGCGTTCTCGGAAATTCGATAAAAGTGGCCACGGTTTTCGACTTCAATCAGTAATAGTCGCCACGAGAAAGTCGGGAATCAATGGACTGAGTTTAAATCCGCGCTATATTCGACGTTACATCCGCGAAAAGTGAGAATGGGACGAGACAGGGAAAAAAATAGAGGAAATACGCACGGAAGCGGTCGCGGGTCTCGTCCCCACGGTATCAACCGACGTCGATATTGAGTTATTCGCTCGCTGTAGATACTCCGTTTTCCGGGGACTCGAGTGGTATCGGCGGCTCTTGGTACGTCCCTATCCGCCGGCCAAATGAATATTAGTGGTACCCAGGAGACAGAATTAATAACAATCGCTCTACCGCGCGTCTCCTCCCCCCTCGTGCTGCGTGGCCACAGACAAAACACATGTGAAGGCAACTGAAATTTATACCCGATTCGTTTGGCATCGCACGAAACTCGCGAGGGTACTGCATATGGAAAAAATGCGAAATCACTGGCGTTCTCATTTACGGAAAAAAACAATCTATTCTTCAGGGATTATTTTTTCTGATACGCAGGAGAAGACGCTTCCTGCAATTTTTTTAAGTTCTTAATTAAGACTTCAATTAACACGTAAATTTCGAAATTATACGTTTGCGCGTTACAAATGTTTTCTCTACCAAGGATGAAATTTCCTTTCCTATCACGAACACTTAAAACGCGACTCATGTCACCTTCGTAACTAACGTAGGAAAAGAAAGGAATTTAAAGAAGCTACGAATAAAAGAGAGTTAGTTTTCACAATTCCTTTCCCGACGGCTATTCACCAATAATAAAAAAGTACTGTGAACTACGCAATTCGCCGTCAGGGCGATCTCGGCATATTCGTTAGGCGAGACGTTTTATATGTCGTATACGTCCGAAAAAGGCTGCCAGCACATAAACATCGGTCCCAGGAGATCATACTTCCGGGGAAGAGTGGCGTCATTAAAAGAAACATGGAGCCGAATGAGAGAGGAGAGCCCGGTAGAGGAAGAGCGGCAGAGTCATTGTTGCGCGGCTCCTTTTACGATTTGGAAGTTAATTTACACGCGGAACGTAAGCTTCGCAGCGCAGACGAGTCTGAAATAGCGTATACAGCCGAATAAAGAGCAAACAGATGCAACGAAGCGGTGCCGCGACGGCTCGTAAAACTTTTACGCGGACGCGGTCCTTTTACTTTTTCGTTTTTCCTGCACGTCCGTCGCGTCTGCCTTTTGTGAGCGACACGTTATCTCCACACTTCCATCCGCGACCTTTTCTTATCACTGCTCGATTATTGACTCTTCGAGTGTCACGCGCCATGTACTGTACTGTCACTTTGAAACTTTAAAACTGCGGATTAGAAGGGGAGAGTCTGCAGTACCGGACAATTGCTTTTAATTGCACACTTAAGTGTGTAAATTGGATTTTGAGTCATTCCTCCTTTGATTCCTTCCTTTCTCCTTCCTGTATGTTTTTATATGTTATTGCGAAAATGGCACTGATATTTAGTTTAAACATTTAAATATTTACTTTAACTTTAATTATCAGATTTTATGTTTAAGTTGGAAAAATTTAGTACAAAAAAAACTGTCCGGTACTGGAAGGCAATTTCTAAATTTTATGAAAACTGGACATTTTTATTTTCCTAACTTACTCTTTTGCGGATATTTTTAACTGTAGATTCTCTAGCCTAATGAAGGATGTTTTAGAAAATTTAGAGTAACATTGTATTTAATAAAAATAAATTACACTGAATCATTTTAAAATTACAGCAAAATAACTTGTGTCCGTTACTGTGCAAGACTCTTCTCTATACATGAAATAACAAACGCTTTGTTATTGATCCCGAAGAGACCGAGTATTCTGGACAGATTTACCGTCCATCGATACTGACGTTGTCATTTTTATTATAAAATTATTAACTCCAAGAATCACGAGTTAATTGCTCCCTAATAAATTACCTTCTCTTATTTAGTAAAAAAATTTAATAAAGATTTTAGAATCGCACACAGGAATCGATTAATATATAAAGCAAATTAAATGTATAAAGTGATATTGGTTGTATCCATTTCACTGTGTAGATATTTTTAATAATAATAATGATAGGACACATGTAAAGAGATGTATAAAGTGAAATTAACATTAATATACAGAACGTGAGATCCCTAACAGGGCTTTATGTTACAACGGGGATTAAAGGCAAAGCTGCTTTTGTGGCGCGCAGAGCAAGGACAAATGATGCGGGAGTAATCACGGATCAGGACGGAGAAAATGAGAGTCGTTTGAAAAGGTTGTGCTCGGCATCTTCCGCTTTCGAATCCATCGCCAGTCATTATCGCTCTTCCTTCGGTGATCGATATTTTGATCCGTTCTACTTTTTTACGCTTGGCCACGTTGCTTTCGTAGATTACCCACGTCATTACGCGAAAGCCTCGAAAGCACCGCCGGGCTATACCTTTCGCGAACTGCTAAGCCTTTCGCTGTTACGCTGACACGATGTCGGCGCAGAAATCGGAGGCTTGTCGCTTTCACTGACGCTTCCAAGAAAAAAAACCGCTTCTTTTACAATGCAAAAGATTGAAGTATCCTTCACATACGTTATTCACCGTTCAACCAAAAGAAACCAACGCTAACTTTGTCACTAATCGTTCTTGCAAAATTTTGTTTCATATATGTATGTATATGTACATTTAAAAAATGAAAATAACATTTTGATTAGAAACTATTGTTCGAAACAAGTTTTCCATGTATGTCTAGTTCTCGGGTAATATTCTTTAGTTTCGATAAATTCACTTTACTTTCATCAATGTTTTATATCCATTAATACAAATTATCTCCATTATCATAGAAAATATCTCATTTTTATATTTGTACTTCATACATCTTTTTCACATACACCGTCATTATTTATGAAAACACTTGTATAGTGAGCAATAGCATTAATCTATGTTTAATTTGCTTTCCATATCGATTGATAATACAGAGAAATATATATATTTCTATTTATAAAACTATTGATCGATCGACCGGTATCATACGGTTGTCTGAAACGATGATGGTTTCCATACGAAACATTAGTTCATCTAAACATAAACGACGCCCGATAACAGGTTTATTAACGCGATCGATGAAGCGTACCTAATTGACGGGCGAAACAACCGCGAACAGCCGTTACGTGCAAAACTTTCAAGACTTTCACGTTCTGCCTCTTCCCCGTAACTCATGCACACACGCTATCCTTATTGAATCACTCTCGGCCTCGCCGTACTCGCGTCTTCCTTTTGCGCTGAAATACTTTCACGGTCGCCGTTCAAAAGCGACGATGTTGCTTATTCATAGTTATTCTCATGTTTATTTAAGAGGCAGCAAATATTGTGTTATAGACTTTCTATAAAAGCATACGTGCATCTGATAAAAACACACGTGTCAATCACAGTGCCATTACTGTAGGCTAATTTTACGAATAGGAATTGATTTCTTGAATTTATTAAGGGGAACACTACAATGGTGGGTAAGAGAAATCAATTTTTTTTTTAGTTTGAAAAAGCAACTTTTGTAGAATGTATCTCTAAAAACTTTGAGGTACATGACAAAATTATTTTTAATTAACAAGATATTCAAACTCAAAACTTTAAACGCGTACTTCTAAAAATCACTTTTTGACACAATTTTTCAAAAACCACTGAACCAATAGCTTTCAATTTTCAACAGTATATTTAAAAATGCATTGTTTACCGTCCGATCATAGCGTCCGATCTTTTTTCAAAATTAAAAAATTTTGTTTACCCATTACTGTAGTGCTCCTTCTAAAGATCAAAGTATCTAGCATAAAACAAGACGATAGCGATCCAAAAAGATGTACTCATCCTTAACAGAAAAACTGATAAAGTCTTCGTACGAACGGAGCATATCAGTTATTTTGCGAAATCAGTCCTGACATCCGCGAGATGGGAAGGGAAGAGCGTTTGAACGAGAGATAAAATATAGTCGAGAAAGAGCAGCCGATCGTGTCGTAATGAAGGATAGCGCATAAAGAGACGCTCGCGGTCCATCATTATTACAAGATGAAAGCGCATGTCTCTCGATCGATCGACCTTTCGACGGCACACAACAATGGCTATTTAATGTACGTGTGTAATGCGCGCGTGTGCCCGTGCACTGCATCGCCGCGGAATAATAATCTTGCACAAGAGCAGAAAATAAGAGGCGCTTGTTTAGGGAGGGGCGACCCCGCCGTGTGCATACACACATATATCTCTCCCCGCTTGCCCGTGGGAATGACGCAGAGATCTTTACAAAGCTATGTAACAGAATAATGGCGCGCGCACAGCGCATACGTACGTACGGCGCGGGGTGAATCAGGCGCGGATTACAGTACGGAATGAAATTACTGGTACTAATGAATCCCGCGCCGCCCGCTCTGCACCGTCGCGAAATTAGTAGTCGTCCCCGACACGTTGGTGGCGTGAAATTTTAATACGGCGCGCTTTAAATCCGCGACACGCCATTCTCTCTGAATGCAATCGAATAGCCACACCGCCCATTTTACGTATTTTCGAGTCGTCTATAAACGACAGAGCTAGTGTACACGGTACACCTATACTATACACTATCGCGTGTCGTTAAAAATGGACCTGATTAACCGCTCAGCCGAAATATAAGTTCACTGGGAATATTCAATTGTAATTTACAAGCTTTCGAATTAAAATACATATTCGTTCGTCTACGTAAGCTACAAATTAATTAGATTTTAAAATTGTTTTGAAACATTTTTAAGAAATAAAAAAAAAGTGAAAAAATCTCCCAGACACGTGGTGCACGTACACTCCTAATTGAATGCCATTTCAAGATTTTCTGTTTAAATATCGCAACATTCTTACGAGTAACCTGCAAATACTGTTAGCTAAAAAAATTTAAATATAAGGTAAAAGAAATTTCCATGTTTTAAAATATTTATTATTATCGAGAGATGTACAAATAAATTTTGTGAGATAGAGAAAGATAGTGCTATTTATCCATCTTTAGATATAGGTCAATTTGTACAAAAATAATGGACATTTATGTGCGCGATCCGCGTGTCCTATTTTATTATTCTTGTTATTATTACACGCGCTTTTATTATTATAACCGGATTGCATTCCGTAATGATTTTCCTTGATTATCGCGACTGCATTCGCAATAACAATAATAACGATTTATTAAAATACGCATCGTTAATTATTATCACGGATAATCGCGGAGGTAAACGCGACCGTCCGCTCGCCGTTAAACATTCATTCGTAGTGGAATTCTTAACATCGTGGATTTTCAACATCATCCTGCCGGAAACGTTAATTACCACGCTGCTGAAAAGCCCTGCAATTTCACGGGACACTCGCCGAAAGCAAGTTCCACCTTTGTCCGACTGCAGATACAGCGACGAAAATTTAGTACGCCATTTTTCTCCGTAATCTATCAAAGCGCAAAAATTCTCGAAGCGTATAAAAAAATATTCTAAATTATAAACGAACATAAAATTGATATCCCCCATTCGCGATGATGTACGATGCTAATCCTCTCGCTGCCGTGTGAAAAATGAATCACGACGTGTAACGTAGGACGCGAACACGTGGAGATGAAAATAGGATTGTCCAGTGAGATTCGAAAGAAGGTGACGGACAGGAGGTGAGACAAGAGGGGAGAGAAAGGGGGAGAAATAAAAAAAAAAAGAGGAATCATAGCGCGTATTTTGAAGCCGGCTTGATAGAGATCACGGTAAATCACGTCTAGGCCGCGCAGAAACGGGGGAGGGAATCGTGAGAGAACAAGCCATTCCATCAACGCCGAGTGAAATATAACGGCGCGAAGCACAAATTAAATATCCTCATAATGCCGCGTTCGCGTGTTGGTGTATCTCGCTCGCGCGGTGGCCGAGGCCTCCGCTTGGCTGCAAGCCAAATTTCGTCGACCCGCCAGATTTGATGCCTAAAAAGGACCGTAAATTTATCTCATCGCGCGTCCGGCCCACATTTGGCCCCGCGTGCGCGAAATAAATAGAATTCTCAAGCTTTATGGCGGCCCGGCGAGAGCCTTATAAATCTTGTCGCTCGCCGTGTACCGCCATCGCTCGTATCGTTCTTTACGCTTTGGGTTATGACGCCTCGTGCGCAAGCAATGCTCGTCGCACGCGGATAAAAGATATTTTAATACGTTATTCTTCTCGTTTCGCAATTTCGTCGCGTTGTCGCGCGCCAAAAATATTGGCACGATTATAAAAGGGATACAACAACGCAATTCGAATTATTTTATATCGGAACGCGATATAAAATAATCAGGCGATTGTACTTTAACGTAACGGAAGGATGTTTAATACGTAACGCTTCATTTCGGGAATAAAATTAAAGCCTGTGCCTGAAGCTTTAATAATGTATAATGATGCAGATTGTAATTTCTACCAGAGACCGAGGCCATTAAGATTTTATGTCGTTACGTAAAATAGTGACGAAACGTTTTTCAGCGTACCAGGACATCCTAATTCATCGTACGGTAACGATATTATTCGCGGGCTAATTACTCTGCGACTAATTAGTTACACGCCATCGGTATTACGTCTCTGAGAAAGTTTCCGTTCGCACGAAAGTGCGACATTTTATACACGTCGGTCGTGACGGTCGGTCGTAGAACTGGTTCGATATCCTTGAGATACCGCCAGCACACACGAACGGCGTGTATCCACGCGGCGTGTAAAAGCGCGAGGATTATCGGTCATGTTGTCATAGAGATGGCTCTATCTTCGCATAAGTCTCACACGTAAGAAAACATATATTCTGCACGTCCCGATAACGTTGCGCGTTCACACGCACACGCCGAATACATTCCGCCTCGCTTCACGAAATCGCAAAAACGTACTCGCTTGTAAAAAAAAACAAAAAAAAAAAAAACAATCACGAAATCTATTTCTCTCGCCGAAACGAATCTGAAATCCCAGCGTATTAATAAATTGGCAACACAAAAACCCGGATTTACATGCGGCGCGAGCTTATTTCTATATACATTAAAATGCAAATCGCGTTGCTCGTATTTCGGCGGCTATTACGCGAGATATTTCGGACGTCGAACTCTCGTGCGCGGGCGTCGAGATATAAATCCGGAATCGAGGCGGATCCCACTGTCAACAGCGTTTTTAATGATTTCGTACATTTCGAAAACTCACCGAATAATTCCTGCGCGTGACACGGGCGGGGTAGGTGTATAGTGCGCGAGTGCATATATGACACGGCAAACGCGGCACATGCGGCATTAGCCGATCGCATTGGCGGCCGCGGCCTTTTTGATCGAGTTTACAATTACACGTCACCTGTCCTATACGGTGCATTACCAGCATCGTGACGATATTGCCCCCCTCCCTACCACCCTCCCTCCCCCTCCCCGCGCCTGGTAGACCGTTAACACCGCGCTCGTGCGCGAGTTCGTTCATTAATAATAGAAGCATTATTAACAGCCGGGTGTACCGGAAATATTAGCGATAATCGCCACGAAACCCGAATTTGCTTTACACACGTCACACACATTTATAAGTATCAGTCATAATGCGTATGCGGATCCTGATTTTTAGAGACTGCCGAAAGCTGCTGCAAATCGGACACGAGAGAGAATAGTCCTTCCTGTTTAATGCAACAGTTAGCATTTAAATATCTATATCGTATAATATATGTATAATGCATTGCGTGGAAAGAAAATATATTCGCGTAGTAATGCAGCTGTGTCATATTATAATTTCGTTTCGCTGAAGCAACTTAGACGTAGTTGTTTCGATTGGATTGTGTGTGTTATAATTCATCTATTCTTTTTAAACTATAAATCAATAAAATTGGAGACCAAAAATTAATAACTAAAGTCAACTTATTGTTAGATACTAAATCATATTAAAGCAGTCATTCTTAACCCTTACAAGGACACATTTTTTCTGAATAAATTTTTATGAAAATTTACGTTTTTTGGGTGACTAATTACAAATCTAAAGTCAAATTTTTAAATGTAAAATGGCGGATCTTATATGACAGATAAATTTTTCATATAAAGAATTATTTTCTATAAACTTATATATTTGAAACTTTTTTTTACTATAAATCTGAGATCAAACTTAAAAAATTAAAAAAAAATGTAATTAATATAATAATTAAATTGTTAAAAAATTAAAAAATTTTTGCATTTTTTATTAACTTTTTCTTTATAAAAATTATAATCGAAGAATTATTATAAAAAAATATTTTTTATAGAATGTTGTATTATTTGTACATAATAAATTGCTTCCTAAAAAAATTTATTTTTAATATTTTTACATTTTCATATAAAAAAGAGCACGTAAAAAATTCTCAATAAATTATATATTGTATATTAAGGTGTGCTTAATATTTATATAAAAATGCCTTTATTAGTTTACGTGTAGTCTAATTAATTCGAAAAAATCGCATTTTACATTTTTATTTGTTTACAATTAAAAGCATACTTATTACTTCATTGATTAAAATAACAATAAAAGTAATTTAGGTTTTCAGAAGTATAAATTGTATCCAATATATATGTACATATCAGTAGCTAAATATTAAAGAAACATTAAAAAGATTGAGGAAAAAAAGATGGGATGTAAGTACATTTCCCACCGCTTCGGTAAGGGTTAATACGATTCGTAAATAAAGGAGTGATTCATTTATATTTAATAATTTAACGCCTCTTAAATAAACAACGAATTTTCAAAGATATGAAAATAATGTCACGCGTTACTCATGATAGAGAAAAATTGCGTTTATATTTGATGCATCGAAAACATCTCGACATTTTCGATTTACGATAATCCGTTCGATCACGACAGCGCGTGATCCGGCTGTTGTTATTGGACGCGAATCGTTAATTACAATCGAGAGAGAAAAAAGAGGGGAGAAGAGAGGAGAGGGGTCCTAATGGTAACTTTCGATTCGCCGGGGAATTGCGATAAAGGCGAAACAAGCGTGGGATAAAAGCTCTCACCGCTCGTGCGCGACGTGGGCGCGGCTCTAAACAATTTCGCGAAACAAATTTTAATTGCAATTACTTCGCGTCCACGTCGCCGTCAGAGCGTGAATCTGCCGCGTGACACACATCGTTTCCTGCGTATGTACATGCGTGCGACTTTGCTTGCTACTGTAAACTAAACCAAAATAAAAAATTAAAAAAAGAAAAAGAGGTAATACTAATTACTATAGAACCTAGATACACTGGGTCTCCAGTGTAAAGATTGCACGGATTCAGATAACACATTCGACAATCTCAAGAAAAAGAGAGAAAGGGACAAAGAGAAAAAAAAACTGATTGAGTGATATTCCAGAGCAAGTCCTCTAATTGTAAGAATATAAAACGTAGCAAGGGTTGAGTAGTAAACATAATTACAAAAAAGAAAAAAAAATTACAGAAGAAAAAAAAACGGAAATAAATAGTAAGAAAAGAAAAAAAAATAATTAAATGGAGACGCAGTAATAACAAAAATAAAAATTAAGTAATAACAAAATAAAAAGTAAAGAATAAAACCATAAAAAATAAAGAGAGAAAGAGAGAGAGAGTGTGTGTAAAAAATCGACATTAGAGAAGAAAATATCTCGTCGAACGATATTTGCGTGTCGAATTTACTCCTAGCATTTTTCAGACTGTATAAAGAATGCATATCGAACATGTATAAGACGTAATGTCGATGCTGACGGAGTTATGCGAAATTTGACGTCAACTTTTCCATCGTGCTCATGCTTTCACATTATACTTATAGATCTTTTTACGTGAAACAAAAACACAAAGAAATATATATATATATATATATATATATATATATATATATATATATATATATATATATATAACAACGCCATTTTCGCATTGACACGCCATGTTGCGCGCCGCGGTAAAATAATTAAGCGTTAAATGTTGCCGCCACGTTTACTCGCCGATAATAACTGATTTTAACGTTGTACTATTACGGTCAGTATACGGGCACGATGTAGCGGTGCGTGAAACGGCGTACGTTCACCGCGTAACGATGAAAAGCCAGCGAGTTAATCTGGTTTTTATCCGCTATCGTGCACGTGGATATGCACATTACCGATAATACATTAATATCGCGTAATATTATTTATACTCTTTATTAATATTATTATACTCATTATTAACATTTAGTAAAACAGATGTTAATTTAAAAATGGTACAAGTGCATGCTATTACGTCACGTCATACGTTGGCGCACAATTGCATTAATATTACATAATATCATTTATATGCGTTATTGTCGCCGTTTATTGAAACAAATTTCGATTTGAAAAAGACGACGAACTGCATTTTGCGCATGAACGCTGCACTATTGCGTACGTACCATTATTCGTTATACGAACGAACGTGTTTGTGCGCGTTTACGAGCCACCGTCGTATGTTAACGATGGTATTCCGTTTTGTAACAGAACCTCCTATTGTAATTAAATTGGAGCCGGTGAAAACGATAACTGACCTGAAATTATGGAACGTTTGCGTATGCATTTGCGTAGGTTCGCAGCAAATACGAACTCGCCAACGAACGCAATCATACTTGTAACGTTTCTCCCGCTCTCGGGATTTGCACACGCGATATAGTTAGCATTCTGCGGTCAGGGTCCTTTATTCAAATCGCCTAGCTGCGCAGAGGCGGAAACTCGGTACGAGATCTAGCCGACAGCGGATTTTACAAATGGTTGACCCAATATCGTAAGGATGCGGAAAATTTGCCGACCTGAAAGCGACCAATAGTCTTTCGTTCCGAATACATCCCATAACGCAACTGTTTCCGAATTATTAACTCGATTATAGATAACGTGTCGATATTTTCAATAGGATAAGAGCATTATTAGCGTCAAAAAAAAGTAGACGTACAATGACTAATATCGTGCGTGACTAAGAAATATAAATACAATGATAAGTTATCTCGCGTCATTAATTTTTACTTTAATGGTAGAGCTATCTCTCGTTTGAACGACTCTGTGCGATAACTGTTTCATACATTTGAATAACAATTGTTGAAAGAAAATGTTCTGTCGTAAAAGATATTATATTTAAACAAATTATTATATTATTTATTCTTTGTGTAATTATATGTTTCTCTAAAAATCTCACTTATAGTTACTCTGTAGATAGCATAAGAACAAAATAAAAATAAAATTAATTCTAATGTGACAAATCTTGAACACAATTCGAATGGAAAATAACAATATGTTAAAGTTGCGTTAGAAACACATGAGTAATTAAGCGTTAACTTGATCGCATTTTGATCTGGTGGAGGTACTCTAATTAAAGAAACGCGATAGTATCGAGTCAAAGGGTTGCGATATAAACGGAGGCCGACAGTAGCGAGAGAGCTTATTTTTGGAGCTTCGGACAGACGTGACAAATTTACGCAGACGAGCCGGCCACCTGTCACAGACGCGAAATATATCGATTTACGAATGGGCCGCGGAGTTTTCCGGAGATATAGACATCCAATTACCTCCATGGAAGAAACAGGCGCGGCGCGGTCGCTTGTAAATATAGCATCCCGATAAAATCCCGAATGCGCGGCGCGTCGTGCAATATTAATGTAATTTCTCGAGGACGCGCACACAATGCTGTATATTTGTACGTTGCTGTTACATTATATTGTATGCGCTTTCGTTTATTTGTTAGTCGCAACTAAAGGAAGAGATTTATGAATACAACTCTAACAAAAGTTGTAGCGTGCAAACGTATGTTTACGGAACGATTTGGGATACCAGAAAATGTTTTTTAGCCCTCTACACACGTCGGTTTACATAAAAACCCAAAAATATAAATTTTCTATCTAATATATAATCTGAAAATGAGTCTACACACGTATGTGTATGTGTAAACATGTATGGAATGTTAATCATGCACGGAGCGAAGGAAATACGACACGAACACCGCAAAATTAAAGTCTCCCGGGGAATGCCGAAAATTCTACGATACACAAGTGCACATTAATTGCAAGTTAACGGCTCGATAGATAAGTAAAAATACGATACACAAGTGCACCACCAGTTATTAGGACTCGCGTTCTTGCACACGCGCCGAAATTAAATAACAACCGTGAACGGGATGTATTTTTTAAAAGATGATTTAAAAATGTTTATTAATGTATTTACATTAAAGTATGTAATTAAAGTTTTGGCGTTCGTTTAGCATATAACAAGGACGAGAGGTGTTAAATAACTTGAATATCGTCTTACAAGATGGAATAATTATGATGAGGAAACAGGAAATCTGTAAATATCGCAAATAATATCGGCATCAGCATTAACGTCTGTCGTTAGTGGTCAATAAACAAAAATATTTAACTACGACGGGTTTCGTGAAGTCAGTAACGTTATTAACTTGAGTTTATATATGCGCACGGCACGTGCACTCGGTGGAAATCACATGACGTAATAGCAAAACGTAGAGCAAAAATTGCACGCACGTATTATATGGCAAACATGAGATTTCATCGAAATCCAACGTTTCTGTGAATCATTCTATCCTTCAAAATATTTACAAAGAGCTGCATAAAACCATGCGTAAATTTTAATAAATATTTAAATTAATTATCATAGTATTATTTCCAAAGAGAAATTAGTAAAATTGTTTTTACCAGAATTTATTAAGCTAACTCATAATTCGAAAAATATGCTCAAGAGTTAGTATAGAAGTATATAAAATATATTAGTATTTAAAAAAAAATAATAATATACGTACACTGAGTACAAATACATTATTTAGCACAAAGCACAACGTGAGTTTTCTATACATACGCTGAGAAAAAAAAACAGTTGTTGAATCGATTAAATTTCTTCAGTTAAAATATTTATGTATTTAAGTTAAATGTATATATGTTTAAAGTTCAAGTATTTTATGCATTCGAGTTGAGTATATAAACGCATGAACTGAAGAAATTTAATCAAGTTGAAAAATTCAGTCAATTAAACAACTTTGTTTCTCAGTGTACGTATAGAAAACTTGTGCTGTGCTAAATATTGCACTATAAAAATTGCAACAAAACTGCCTTAGGTAATATTTTATATCTTGAAACGCATAACGTACATAATGTGATGCATATAAAAAATGACTGTGTTTACCGACGAGTGTCGATGAATTTCTGCAGTAATACGAGATACGGCGCGACATACGTGAGATATGATAATGCGGGCTTACATAACGCGAGCGAAGTGGCCGCGGAAGAAAGGGCATAAGAGACGGTTGGAAATGAGGGATCGCGTTCGGAAAACCAAACGGCGAGATTGATGAGTTCGTATAAGTGAAAGGGCCGAGGCGCACGGGAAAGCGGTTGGATGCGCGAGGAATTCTTTTTCCCCCAGAGTTCCGCGAATAAAAAGCGGACGTGCGCGCCGCATCGCGTTCGTAAAAAAAAAATAAGCACCAGGTGAAGTAATTAAGCGCGCGAGTAATTACACGCTGCTAGCTTGCTCGGACTGCGTCGATACTTCGATTTTCTGCACGCGCGAGTTGGTGAGCTCGACATTTTCGGTTAAGAGATCGGTGGACGGCAGAGAGAAAGACAGAGAGAGAGAGAGAGAGAGAGAGAGAGAGAGAAATGCCAAAGAAACAAAACTTTAAATTACGGTTTACGCTCCGTTTGTGAAAACGTACCGTACGCGTAATAGAATGACAAGAGCAACGATTTTACGCTGCGGTTAGAGAAACAGTTGCTCGCTTCAAGTTTCAAGTAAGATTAGAGGTTCAATTGAGAAAAATTGATTTCTCTCTGATATCTCGTATACAACGTGCAACGTATCTAATTGCGAGCCCGAACGCGCCATCAATTTTAATTCTCGGTGCATCTCGGAAATTATTTAAACAAAATTCACTTCTCCCACCCGTGATGTATGTCCGCCCGGAAGCCCAACTCAATATTCGAGGATACGTGTAGAACACAAATTTCAAGCAAGAACGTAACGGAAAGATGATACATTACACGTGGCACGCGTTCAATCGGATTTCACAGCGCTCGCTCGTGCGAAATGCACGTCGGGAGAACGAGAATGGCGGCATTTTACATGCAGTCGGTCGGTGGCGATATCAGAAACGCCGCGCGTGCACATGACGGGTCGCAGTGCGGCAATGTCACGCGATTTTCGCGGAAAAAAAAGGGGGAAGAAAAAACAGTCATCCATTTCCGGCCACGACACGCGGACTAATGGCACACGGCTTTTCATTACGACTATGCATCGTGCGTCGACTGCCGATAGAGCTTTCACCATCCGCGCCGTATTTTATAGGACAAATATAAACAAATATCTCTGGCTATAAATAGCACGGAGAGGAAATATCAACGTAATAACTTACGGATCGGTTCTCAGCGCGAATGCCGGAGGATCGATTCGCATTATATCTCGAGCATAATATATCCCGGACAGTGATCGTCAAAAGTTCAATAGTGTTCGATGCCACGAGTAATTTATCAGTATAATCTATCATTTTAAATATATGCATATGCATTTAAGGATGTTTCAACTATACAGTACGAGCTAAAAGTTATCGAAATTAAAAAAACTGTAAGCTTCTCTAGATTTATCATTTTTTTTTTCTAATCAATAAAAAATTTTAGTGGCAAATGCAACCGAATTTTGATCCTGAAACTAGCTGCAAAAAAGAGTTCAATGAAAAATTTGATTTTTATAATGGTTTTTGCAGCGAAAATTATTATATTTTGCTGCAGTTTTAAACAAATAACTTTTAAAGGAGTTTATGGAGCTAAATAAATTTCTGCACGAATATTTATTAGAGTTTTATTATATGTAAAAATTTTGATTTTTTTTAAATTGGTATTGCTACTTCCTCATCAAATAAATACTGCAAAATGTGATTTTACATATAAGAATCAAAAGTAAACAAAAAATTAAATAACTTTTAAACCAATAAGTGAATTGTGCTCAAATTTTCCACGGATATTTAAACGTAATACTAGAATATTCTATGAAACTTTTAAAGTTTTGATAAATGCTTTGAGATATGACTCACACATCTTTAAGCAACTAGAAAATTTCACGTTGTAAAATTAGTTAACTTGCCGCTCAGAAAAAATGTGCGAATCGACCTCCCGCGTTTCTTAGGGAGAAGTCAGATTAATAAATTGATATCTTGCAGCTGGCTAGGCTCCTTGGCAACGAGAATCTATTAGGCACAACATTTGGCATCCCCGCGAGCCGCCGAGGTCTCGTGGATCTTAATGTGATCGTCAGTTAAAAACGATGATACAAGAGACCGCGACGCCTGCGACATCAATGTCTTCTTATCCGCTCTTATTTTGCAGTATTAAAATGCCTTCGTGCAATAATAATTGCAGCACGCGTGTAAGATAAGATAAAAAAAGTACATCGCAAAAACGTGGTTACCGCGGTTCTTAATCGCGTCACTTGAGTGATTTACGATGAAACTGACCTAAGATCGAATTATCGAAAGACATAATTAGCAATTACTTATGCAATGCATTGAGTACTTCTTCGAATTAACTAATCATAATTGTAATTATAAAATGTGGAATATTATGAATGAAAAATTCCATTGCCGCTAGTCATTACAAAAGGAACGTAACAGGAGACTAATAAAATGTGTAAAATAAATCTCCATATGTCTGACTTTTTGATTTAAAAAATTAAAAAATAACGTATTGTCCTATTATATTTCAGAATCGCGAATGATAGAAATTAAAATATATTTCTAGATAATTCGACAATATTTTACCACAAAAACGACTTGCGCGGTCTAAATTCCACTTGTTAGTAAATTTATAAATCTAAGCTCAGAATATGAATGAGCAATTTAAATAAAATAATTTAACGAGAAAAAGAAAGCAAGATACGATTTTAATTTAAAATTAATGGGAAAAAATTCAACATTCAGCATTCAATAAAGATAGAACACGATAGCAAAAGTAAAGCTTATGTTTCATTTGTAACTCTTGATAAAAAAAAAAAAAAAGTAGATCAGTTATCGAAAATCCTTAATAAGTCGCGCATACGTTTGCATAATATGATTAAGGAAAAAGTACGTAATCATGCATACGTGTGAGGGGAAAGGTAGAGATCGTTCCTACGTAAGCAGTTACTATTAAATTACTATAAACTTTTTGTTTATACGCATCCTAGTTTTTATCATATTTTCTTTGAACGATATGGCGTCAAAGTGCACGCGAGATATTAACTTTTCAGTTTTTATCCTCGTTGTGAGTGTTGCTCAAGGCAAAAAAGCGCCGACAACGAGCGAAGGTATCGACTATCACACACGGCAGATTATTCGATATTCGCGGCGAGGGAAACATGTATGCTTCCTCTCATGAAACTCGTTTCTACGTGCGCGCGCGAAGACGTGTCCGCTAGAATTTCGCTCGTTTTACCGGAATTTCGTCAGTCAAAAGCAACGTCAGCTGCGCGCATCATGTCGACAATCGCGAACTCGTTAAAAGTCGCTTTATGACGGCCGCCCGAGAAAATGAGCTATCGATTGAATCTTAATATTTTAATATCTCAGCGACGCGCGCCATACATGTAGTTACTTTGCAGTTTCACACAGCATATACATATGCATTGAGTTTATGCAAATTTTCGCGTGACACGTGGCATATGCAGGTGCGTTAATGCATACTAGATATGCTCAAATTCTTAGTAGTGAAAATTACCTTAAGACTCTCGTTGAAACAGAATGAATTATCGATCACTCAAAAAAAATGAAGTACGATCATAATATTTCGTTGCAAAAAGTTAATTCAGATAAATGATTAGCAAATATTGTGATATGTTTGATACTAATCTTAATATCAGAGACAGAATTTATACCTGAACTGTTTGTGAAATTTAGAAAGAAAATTTTTCTATGGCACCTATTTATGTTAAGGTCAATCGTACTCGTTAAAATATTTGACTAATATATTATTGGCAGAGACTTAAATTTTCTAGGATTGCTATAAATTTTATGCGTGACAAACAATATTTGAACAGATAAATAGCGATAAATTTATGTTGTGTCACGTAGAAGTCTATCTACATGAGTGAAACATTTTTTTTAGTGATACGTTGGATAAAATCACATTAAAAACTATACTTCAGATTGCTTCTTCATAAAAAAAAAAACATGTGCTCAATTTTTTTATTGAAAAAATTGTATTGACTGTCCCGCACATTCGATTAATTACTATTTATACTATTTATATTATTTAATCGTTCATTAAACAATTCGTCGTCTCTGGCTATCTCAAATCAATTCTCGGTACCGAGTGCAAATATTGTGCAATATTGAGCCCTGCAATAAAGGAATATTAAATATTAGGAATAACATCTAAAATTTTATAATCAGTTTTCTCAATGAACGCTATAAATAAATAATAAATTATGTTGTACCTTGTACGACACATTTACGTCGTACGTTTTATTCGTATGCATTGTGTATTACGTTTAATTCGTTGAGAAAACTGATTCTAAAATTTTCATTCCTATTACTATAATATTTAATATTCCTTTGTGCGCAAGACCTAAAGAATATTCTATATTAAATTTCATTTGAAAAGAGAAACTTTAACAATTAATGATTCCCCAACGTCCATTAATTTTAATTCAATTTTATTATTGTCATAAATTAAAAAAAAAAAAAAATGTGCTTTTGGCGCGATAAAGAAGGTAATAAATACTCGTCACGCAAACCGTCTCGTCCGGAGCGGCGGCGTAAAAAAGAGGAGCGCGTGCGCTCGGTATCCGAGGATTAATTTCGCGATAGAATCCACGGGCGGGATCCTGCGCCGGCGCCGGGGACATGGCCAGGAGAGGGAAACAAAGGATCGAGTACTCACCAGGCCAAACACGTCTCGCCGAAAACTGCGAAGAAATCCCGCATTCCGAGCCGGGCGGGCAGGCGGGTTCAGTGGTCGGCGGCTTCTCGGCGAGCGTTACATAATCCTTCACAGTTCCGAGCGGCTGCGGCCGAGCGGAGGCGAAGGAGGCTGGAGGATGAGGCGGCGGCGTGCGAACGCGGCGAGGGGATGGGCCTCGGTGATCGCTGCCAAAACACGGTCAAGCGTGAATCTCCGCGCGGGGAATTTACGATCTCGCGCGCGTGACTGCTCGCGGCGCCGTAAGAACGCATTCGCAGAACGGCGACGGCGGCATCGAAAGCGAGAGCGAGTCCGCGGACGCGCGAGGATCGAGGCCCTGAGCGAGAGCCCTTTAAACGCGTCGTGGGATTTAAATGGCCGAGGGGGTCCGTTACACGCGCGCGGCCCGTAGTGTCGCGGGGAGGGGGCACGCCCCGGGCGATTTAAAGGGCCGCCGCGCCAGCAGCGACGGCGGCGCCGCGCCAAGTTCCGCGCTCGCGCGAGTCACGTGCGAGCGAGCGGACGGATCGTCAAGACGGATGAGGATCGACGATCGACTCCGACGTCGAAATTCGCGACGGACGGGTTTGTCAGGTCGCTCTGACCGACGAGAGTCACACGCTGCGCGTCGCGCGACGCCCTTTCGCGAAAAGGCGCGCTTTCGGATTCGCGGCACACACACTCTCACCACACACACGCGACGCGAGACGTGATCCGAACGATCTGCGATCGGCGCGTGCTATCTCTTTATCTCTCCTTCGGTCCTGCGAAATCGCCGTTTGAATTTCCACTCTCGCCGCGAGATGAACACTGCTGCGTCTCTCGACTCGATCTTCGCCACGCTGTCACCTCACCACCCGGCGACGACGACAACGACGTCAGTCTCTCGCGCCTTTCCCTCGTCGCACCTCGCGGGTCCCACCGCCACCTCCACCCGAGATTTGTTTACCAACCCGTCGCGGCTGCCGACCATTCCAGCGAACTACTCCGAGCTACTGTAGCGCAACAACACGGCGCAACAGCACGACGGGCCGCCGCTGCTGTCAGCGTCAGCGGACGACCGCCGCGTCGTCGTCTCGCCGAAATGCACGGCTGTCACTTGCGATAACCGTTCACTGCGTGCAACGAGAGAGCTGCGCGTTACGTCGCGCGGACACACGCACACGTCGTCGTCGTCGAGCACCGCGGCCGTCCGCGTATAACGTCGTGCGTACTCGCGCGTGCACGAGACACGAACCACCGCGCACAGCATCCACGTTCCACCATGGGGTATATCCGCGATCACGAGCTCCTATATATGAAATACCCTAGACCGCGCTATCGAGCGCGTTCGGTCGCGATGACGCGCAGGTGAGCCGTGCCGCCATCTTTCGGAGAGGCGAGAAGTCGCTATATGGTTATAGGCCGGGCGTCGTTTGGCGAGGGGACTCGCCAGAGGGGAAAGGGGGGAGCAAAGGCTTTTCAAATCACGAATATATATTCATAATTACTTTTCTCGCTGCCGTTACGCGTTCACAACCCTCGTACTTAAACGTTCATTGATGAGGAATAGAAGCTCCTACCTGATTGACGGTCTGAATAATTAGCGAAATCGCGTTGAGCCGCCGCTGCTCGAATCGACCGGTTTGTCGCGACGAGAAAAAACAGCCGAACAACCACGAAATCCGGGATGATGCACATTCTCGAAACTCGGATGTCGAATATCGTCACTGATAACACACGGCCGAGGAGAAGATGATCAACGATCGCCGCGGATTCCGCGGATTCTCGCGGATTCTACGACCGAACGCGCGCGCGAACCGACCGGTGAGACCTTGCGCGAGTAAACTCGTACCTGAACGTAGCCGCGAGATTCGAACTCACCTGACGACGCGGATTGGTCGCTTTCCACGACACGCCAACATGGCCGTCGTGCAAGCGCGCTACACTTCTCATTTAATACATCGATACATTTAATTTGAAACGAGTTGATGCAGGCAAACTTTTCGCTTATATTTAACTTACATTCACGAAAAGGAGAAATTTGTAACAATTGTAAAATGTAAATTGCTCAGCAATCAGTGCATTAACTTAGTCACTATGTAAACTTCTTTTAGCTTGTCGTTTAACTTGATTTGCAAGTCGAATTTACGTATCGAGTCGTAGTTTAAATTCAAATAGTAAACTGTAACTGAATATATGTAAGGTAAATGCCCCAGTGACCGAAAATGTTCCCGACAGTGTCTAACCATATATATTAACAAAATTATTAAATATTTATAAATATTAATTTTACAGTAAATATTTTTTAAAGTGTAAAAAATATTTACTTTAAAACTGTACTTTTATAAATAAAAAAACTATTGATATATTACGTTTGTATATACTAAAAGTTTAAAGTCATTGTGTAAGATTTACTTAATAATAATTAATAAAATAATCTGGCGTACGTTATATGAGATAATTGACTTTAATTTTTTAATATTTTATTAAGAACAAATAATTTTTGCAACACAGAAAAAATTTTATAATTATAAATCACGTAAAGTCCAAGTATTTTATGATTATAAAATACGACAGTACTTATTATTGTAATTTTGTTGTAATCAGCATTTAACCATAAATAAAATATAAGTATTATGTACTTTGTAATTGTAACGAAATATATTTTATTTAGATTTAGAACTTTGTTTTTTTTAAAGAAATGTCATAAAGTTAAGCATTAAAAATTCCATACATTATGAATATTGCGTTTTATTTAATTGTGTGCTCGAAAGTGTGTTAAGCTTATTACACATGAAATGCATAATAAAACCTATGCATAAGACTGCCGTTTGGCCAATAAGCATTCAGCATAAAATTGTCATATTGATTTACGCAAGATTTTCATTAGTTTACTGATCTTATGTTATACTTATACTATAATATGCATTTCCTGTGCTATAGGCTTTTATCTGCGTCGAATTGTGTCTTTCAAAAAAGAAAGCAGCTGATATCTACAATACGAATCGGGCGCGCGCGCGCAGGCGAACGGCGGCAAAGTTCATGGTGCGCAACAACGGAAGTGACGTCACGCGGAGCGCAATATGGCGGACGCTGGACAACGTAAACAGTACGACGACCACGGCAGCTTGTATGTGGGTGAGTATTTTGTCTGTTTCTCCGTCGTTTTCGCCGGGCACGAAGTGACGTCGGCGCGACGTGGCGCGACGCCGGTTGCTCGCGCATTCTCGTCGAAATTGCGAGCCAGCCGCGACTCTCCGCGCGGCGCCTCATACGTGGACCAGCTGTGCGCGAATGACCGCGCGACGTGTCGTGTCCATGCTTCCTCGCTGCTTGACACTTTATTCGCGCCGCTTTCCGATTTCCGATTCTCCTCGCTGGATCCACTCGTGCCTGTGAAATTCTAGTTTCCGCTTTACGAGTTACTGGCACGGACGTACGACCCATAAATTCGCAAATTACGCTGACGAGAGACTGAACGAAAAAGGTAACGAGAATGAGTATGAGTGTACGTGTGTATGTGTGTGTGTGTGTGTGAGCGAGAAAAAGAGGGAAAAAGAGTGACGTTGAGCAAATTCCTTTCCCGCGACACGAAGCGTGCGTGGGTCACGCGCCTTCGCCGATTGCGATTAAGTTATCGATGCAGCATCGAGGACCGCGATTGCAGGGAGATCATATCGAGAGAGCGAGTGACGCGGCCGCTCTCGTGAAGGTTATAACATGCTCGCGTAATGGGATGCGTAATAGGGAGAAGCACGTCGTCGCACGGCCGTGTCGGCGTGAGCGCCTAAAAATATCGCGCTTACGCGCGCGCACGAAGTTGTAACGGTTGCGACGAGGATCATCCTGTCAAAAAGAGGATGACGACATGTGGAACTGGTTCTCCTCGGGGGAGAAGCACGTTCTCGTAGGTGCCGCCCGCTCGCGGCGGAAACGTGACAGCTCCGCCATCCGCTGCGTATGTGCCCGCGCGACCTTGCGTTCGATTAGTCAGCAAGGTTGAGAATTGCACGCGCTCCCGCGGAACGTCATACGCCGAGTCAACGGCTACCCGCGACAGGCAGCCGCAGTCAAAGGTTGCCCCTCGAGAACGATGCGCTGCAATTCGGTAGGTTTCCGCCTAAGTCTAACTCTGATTGTTGCACAGCGTGTGGATGAAGTAACGCTGACGCAATAACGCTCCGACTATATATAACGATCGCTTTAATCATGAAACGTTTGTCGTACAAGCGCAAACATCTCGACGGTCAATGGATGGAGATTTAATGTAAAATTGGAACACGATGTAAAGTCGGAATAGGACCAGAAAATCGTCGCGGCGAAAGGAACACGTTACCGTACGCTGTTAAATATTCAAAGGTCAAATTTAAATTAGTTTTTTGAGTTAAATAATATTTTCTTGTTTTTAACTTGTGTGTGTGTGTCAATATTTATTATTTTGACACGAAACGTGTGATCAAAGAAATAACTGCGTCTAATCAACCCATTTCTGTAATTTAATTGCTCGGCTTCAAAGTGAACAACTTTCATGTTAACTTATGCATCTAATAAATAATGAACTTAATTTAACATCAAATTTAGTACATTTCTCGAGTTAAATTGTTTAACTCTTTTGTAGCTAAATTAACTAATAATTAATACTTGAGCTAAAATGTAAAACATCTTCTTGATGAGATATTATTATGTCACTATCACTTTTTTATTTAGTTAAAGTGTAGTTAGAAAAAAATTTTTAAATTTGTACTTTCAAGTTTTTAAAATAAATGTCTTTATTTTCGAAGAAATAAAATTTAACGTAATTTAATTATCTTAGAAATTTTGAGAAACGTCCGTTGATAGAAATCGATCAGAAGAGGAATACATAATGTTCCTGATCGAAAATATCTGCAAGGAGACATTTTGAGGATTAGCGACATATTGAATAGAAACAATAATGACGTAGGAATAATTAAAAATGATTCAAATTAAGGTACCTGAGTCGAATAAGGCTCACCTAACTTTTTTTTTATAAACTCTACACTTAGGGAAAAACTACTAAATTTTAATGAATATTTATTCAAATAGTACCAGTGAAATATTTATTAAATGTAAACATATTTATTTTGTACAAGAACTAATTTAAGTATTATTTTTTTTTATAGAGTAAATATCTATGTACCGTAAGTAAATATATCATTAGTACTGTTCGAATAAATATTTATTAAAATTTAGCTATTTTTCTCAGTATAAGATATTGAAATTAATTAAGAGAATAGAGTGCTTATTTCAATCGCTCATCAAAATAAAATTATCTTTAAAATAGTTTTAAATAAAAAAGAAGTTTTTTACACTTTGACCTTATTAAATACTTGTATTTTTAATAAAGCCTGAATAATAAATTTAAAGTAACAAAGGAATTAAACATTATTTTCTAAATCACTTTTAAATTGATTATTAACCACCAAATCTCTCGAGGTCTATTCTGCTATTAAATATAATTAATTTTAATTTTGTCTGCAATTTTAAATTTTTAAATTCTTAACCATTTGAGTGCAATTTTAGTTTCTTAAAAGTTTTATTATCATTGAAAATCGTTACCTTCTGTTGCAAACCACATACACAACACAAATGACAATGGCTACAACAATAAACGTATAAATATATCTTATTTAATAAATACATTGTTTATTAAAAATGTACACTTATTTTAAAAAGTTAATGTTTTTTTCTATAGTTAGGAAGTTGGATAATATAATATTAATGAAAAAAAAATTGAAACATGAATATAATAAACTATAAAATAATGTATCCTTTACAACAAATTTTAAAAACTGCTTTATCCACTTCGTCAAAAGTTTTTGTTGCACTAAATAAACGTGTTGCTACCAGTTTTAATTCCCCAGCCTCTCTTCACCTATTTCCTATGGCACATCTTATAAGCATATATTCTCGACATAGAACGAGTTTTTAAATGATAAATGTAAAAGTGGGCTTTATTTAGTGCTGGGTCTTACTTGGCTCAAGTTTCTCAAGTACAATTTAACATTATGAATTTAACAGTGTACGTGCTCCTCGTTCACGTGTTGCTGTCTACATTCACGTATATGCTCAGTGACTTCTCAAATATATATTACATAGATATATGTATATGTATTCCAAGAGTAGCACAACATCAAGTTACATCTTGTTTCTTCCACATTTTTCTTTAAAAAAAAAAACTGCTTATTGCTGGAATCTATTTATACTCGTAACTTTAAAAATGTGCCGTAACTAATGATTCTGTTTCTTTTCGCATCGCGAACTTTAGAATTACGAAAGATCGCCTAATGATATTAATCTACAATTTCAGTTAATCTGCAGCCACATAATTGCGGATGAGATTGCAGCTCTCTATCGTAAAATCAATGTAATTCGGTCACATACATCATCACATTTGCTCGCTGCAGACGTTACGTTTCAGATATGCATTATTTTATCACCGGAGAAAATATATTAGCGGAGTAATAGGAAACAAAAGCAAGAGCGCGGGAAAGAGCGCGACGCGGATAATCAGGTTGCAGTATATCCCGCAGCGCGTCGACTGATTTGATTTTCAGAATTAAAAGTATCAAAGGACGGGCAAACAACGTGCGCGAGAGGAGACGCGAGAACGCGGGTTCGTATGTTATAACGAAATTGCTCGTTTTAGAATCGGCGTGTCGCTTTAATCCGCCGACGAGCCACGCGTACACGCCGCGTGTGTGTCCGGCTCTCGTTGCGAAATTAGCGAACGCGTTTTTTCGCGTCGATGCGGAGAGTCCAACGCACTCTTTCTCTCTCTTCCTCTCTCTCTCTTTCTTTCTCGTAACATCATTTCTTTGTCGCAGCAGGAAGTTGTAATATTATTCCGCATTAAATGAGATCCGCGCGACAATATGTTGAATGAGAAAAGCGCGTCGGCACGCTCAAAGCGGCGCAACGCTCTAATAACACGCACGCACACTCGCGATCACGTACAGAGTCCGTTCCCCGATTGGAAATGAGAGTCGCATATTGGCGAATGCGCCTATTCAGCCCCGACGTGGCGCGTGTTTTATTGAATAGCATCGATAGCTTTGCCTGCGCCGAGCGCGCGCGTGGCCGTGTATGCATGCACGTCCGATGGAAACGAGAGAGCCAGGGGGGAGTCCTCGCTTTCCCGATAGTTTACGACGGTCCGTTGCCGGACGGGAACACACAACGCCTCAACAATAAATTTCTGAGCCGCCCGCGATAAATTAGGCGGAAGTCCGGCGCTGTAGCACCGGACTCGCGCGGCGGAAGGCCCCCCGAGACAATTCAGCCCCAGAAGCTGATTCCTGCGGTACTTTGCCGTCCACCTGCGGGACGTGTCACCTTTCTCTTCTCGTAACCGCGATGAGACGATTTCTTTCTCTATACTCTATAGACACGGACTGCGATTATGCTCAAACGAGGGAAAAGTTTCCGCCGCGTGTTGTATCCTGACTCTGCTATCTATGACTTTCAGACACATGATCATGTACATACGATCGTTTTCCCCTTTCCTCCCTCTCGATGACATACGCTTGTGTTTCTTCTTTAGAGTTTCTCTTACATCCGCTTAAAACTAGCACTGTGTGCACAGTAGAAAACATTGTGTATTTATGTTAAAACCGGTACTCATTAAAATTTTAACATATCCAAGTTAATTTAACGCAATGTGATTATGTTATTTGAACATTTAGGTTGATATTTAACATTTTTAGTGTTAAAATAACAATTTATATAAGCGAATTATCAAATAACATGATACAAATAATGTAGTTTTAAAACGTAGTAAAAGTCCAAGATAGATGAATAAAATGTACGTATCAGCATATTATAAATATTAATTTTATTGAAGAAATGTTTCCATATTCTGTTTCTAAACTGTGTTAAAGTATTACATTTCTTTGTGTTAATTTTTTTATGTAATATTTATGTTATTTTCCAACATATTCATCTTGTGTTAAATTAAGAGAAAAATTTGAGTGAACCGTTTGGGACATGAGATATATGTTGAATTCAACACAAATTTTCCAACTGTGTACCACTCCTTGATTGGTAACACATGTCTTACGTTACTTTTCCATGCTGACTATAGCAATTATTCTTTTTTTAAAGACGTACAATATCCCAATTAGTAAAAATTGATACGCAATTGTGTACGCTTGAAGAAATCCAATTCTGAAAATAATACGGAGCGTAGAGTACATATCGTGTCAATTTGCATCTTTGTTCAGGCCGTAATAACGCGAATCGTGATACAAAGTAAAGTTACACAAGGATGTCAATTGGCTGATGAGAGAGGTTCTGACGATCGAGCCAACTCGAATGCTCGTTCTCGGCGCGTCAATACGCGCGCACATGCATACTTAACATGTAAACTGCATATCTCCGCACGAGTTGGGTTCGATCGAGCGCTCCCACGCTTTGTGCACTTCGCTAATTAGACTTGCATTATTCAGTCAGATGAATCGGAAGCCAATCGGGCGTGCGCCATTAATCGTGATCCAGTGATACCCAGGGCGAGAACGTGGGTCCCCTCGCGAGGGAACGGGGAGGGGAGGCTCTTCGAGCGACGAGTCGTCGATGTTTGAGGGTTTAACAGGGTTGGCGTGCTCTCACGTAGTCTATAAAGAATCTTTATGCCCTCTCCTGGGCGCTGACGTTTTGTATTCAAAGTTCTGAATGTCGACACGCGGCATCGAGGTCGTAAAATGAGAGAGAGCGAACCTTGTATAATGCGTTCGTAGGCATAACCGACGCCGCAATCTCGAAGCTCTAAAATGCGATCGTGACAGTATTTTTGAGACACACAGTCATATTTCCACCATTTTCTCTCGTAACTCACGCAACGATGCAATTGAGTTAATCGAAGCTCGCAGTAAAAACGAGCGTAAGTGCAATTGCATATCGCACGACGAGATGTATTTCTTTTATTTTTTTTTATCGCGAGATGGAGAGACAGTGTACGGCGCTAACTTATCCTACGACTAACTTCGTAAAGTGTGACCTTTAGAAGCGGGAAGTTAAGTAGTATTGATTTCTGTACGAGCTATACTATGCGTATATACGATGCGAGTCAATTAACTGGAAATTGCAATAAAACCTGTCGTTGAGAAGTATATTACAATAGACCAATGTATCTTCCATAATTAAACCTAAAATGCGTTCGATCGATACAAATCGCGGCTTTGTTTTCTCGTAAAATCGTTTAAAATATTATTTGCTTTTCCCATATAAATTGCATCGAAATAAACAAGCCACTGATGAGAAATTATACAATCTTGGATTGTTTTGATTATTACATTTTTATCGAGCGGTGAAAATAAATATTTGTAACATAATAGTACTAAATATTTTTGTTCGACACTTAACCAAACTGTACAGTTAATATAAACAAATACTTCATTTATTTACATGTTTTTCGTAGAATCAATTAAATTTTTTTTTATATAAAATAAAATATTTGGTTGTCTTTAAAAAAAAAATATTTCAACTAAACAGCTTTTACTGAGGACGCTAAATTTTTTTTCCTAGTGATGGAGTAACGTTTCACATCGAACGGTATCGTATCTTATTTCATTCGACGTAACGCAGCCATGAAGATTTAAGAACCTGCCGGCTGAAACTCGCAAAATCGCGGGGATAGAACCTTTCGGGCCGTAGCAGAGCTCATAACCAAACTGCATACGGTATTGCATAAACTTCGGGAATCGCGGTTATGCTCGGCATATACGCAAGATGGAAATATAAATAAACCCCGTGCCGGATAACATCGCGTGCGAAATTAACGATAACCGAGATGTCTGAAGGAGCCACAATAATCCTAACTCACTCACATTCGTTTACACGGAGTGGCGATTTCTTCTCGTCCCCTCTCTCTCTCTTTCTCTCTCTCGTTCGCCGATCCCGCATTCGCATTCGGCTTTTCCTTCTCGCAATAAACCCTCATTTGTCGTAAAACATTTGCCTCCGCGTGGTATAAACGCTCTAGTGGGGGATATACCTTCGTAAAATAAATATCTTAGGAAAGCACGTCGTAATTCCATGTGTAACGCCCATCGCGATCGTTAACTTCACGTTTTACCACCCGTGCAAATCGGATACCGATCTAAAATTCCTCATTGGCAAGTCCTCATGGAGGAGTAGCCATTGACTTTGATTGTGTTTGCTCGACGACGTCACCTCGTAAATCGGCAGTGTGGTTTAACAATCGCACAAAGTAGAGAAGTAATGCGAGATTATGTCGAAGAAATGTCTTGAAGCCACAGGAAATTTTATCAACGCGCAGAGCTTAAATCTTTCGAAAAAAAAAAAAATGGAATTATCTAAGCATCCCATAAGAACTTTGTCTTTTTAACTTTTATTTTATCGAAGATAATAGGTATCTAAGAAAAAAAATAATTAAAAGCTTAATTGCTCGAGCTACAGTCTTTCCCAAAAGTGTTTTTGACAAAAAATTAAATTAGATAATAAATGTAGTTTATTTGTGAAACAGAGCGCTAGAACCACTAAAATCTAAAAAAAAATGTCAGAAATAAAATGGGTAGAATAAGGGTCAGAGATATTAATGCAGTATAATTGCAGTAATATAAGATATTTTTGTACGATAAAAAAATAATATTTAAGTAGCACAAGTTTAGAAGAAAATATATTCAAGTCGACAGTAGATTGCATACACCTGTTTCCGTTCTTTGATAATTTCTACTTATAACATTTATGAGGCGCTACTTAAAAGATTTTGGGAGGATGCAGTGCCAATATTTGCGACATATGGCGCGATCTTCTTCCCAGTTGGCGTTCGCGTATACGAGTGTACAAAATTATTCGTGTCATTCGTTTCTAAATTAAACTTAAGCTCGTTATTTCTTCTACAGTCCGCGCAAGGATACTGGTCGCGTTCGTCATACATCGTCACGAATCCATGCAAAAAGCAACACATTAAATGATATCCAAAGGTCAAGAAAGTCCAAGGTGCATGCATGATATTCAGAAAATAATGTTAATCAACGTGTGCGCGGTGTGTTTCATTTTTATGTTGCATCACTAGTTCTAGATTTTTTTATCTAGATTTTCTTTAAAAGCTAACTGATTATTCTATAATTATCTTTTGCCACAGAGTTTTTCAATCGTTTTAATTCTAAGAAATTTCCTCCTCAGACAAGTTTTAAATTTTAAAGAAGTTTAAGATAAAAATATTGATAATAAAAAAAACTTGTATATTATTTTCTTAAATTTTTTAAATAATTTGTAACAATTTTCCCCATCATGGCATAACTTGCATCTGCATCTCATTTCATAATTTGTTCGTAAAACGTTGCAATTAAAAACGCTAGATTATGTGAATTATTTTGCGCACGAACTATGGAATCTTGCCAAAGCTCATCATTTCTACATAGCCAACACGAATTTCAAATTGATTGAGACATTAAAAATTATGCTTAATCATGAGAAATTTAATGTATTTGTTATCAATTATTATTTTTCATACAGTGACCTCGTTTCGGTATTACCTAATAATAATATGCGAACATAATTCACAAATGCTGGAAAAGAACCACTATCGTAGAATTATAATGACGTCAACAATTGCTTCTTTGTGATTGATATTAATGAGTAATTTTATCGCCGCTGGCAGTATTCAATTAAGTTATTACGTTGCACATGAATGCCTTCGCATTTGTTCGTTTTGCAGTCGTTAATACAAATTTTTATTTAATATTCCTTATGTTCTTGCTTGCACAGTGAATTTATTATCGTTATTTTTACAAAATGGTTCAAGTATCTGATCTTTCATCACAGCAATATTATTTAATAATGGAGAGTAGATGTTAAAAGTACATTTTTCTTTATACTGCATTTTCTTCAGGCTATAATAATAAAATTTATATATTTATTCTTCTTCGTTTATTTAGTCTGTAATAATCATATAATCGCGTATAAAATAATCTAGCACGTTATATATTTTTTCACTTTACATAATTCTTTCACAGTTATGATCAACGCTCAACAACATTGAACACTTTGATAAAACATAAAACGTTATCTTTTGGACGAATGTAACGTCTAATCATCGCTATTTCCCTCTCCTTTATCGTTAATCGCACTCGTTCTTTGCGACTAATCCACTTGCGTCGAGTGCAGTTGAACTTGACGCGTGAAGCAATATCTTAACGCGAAGACATTGATGACATTGTCATTGTATTGTCCTGCATTTTTTATGCCCCGGCTTTTATTCCCATTTCCAATATAAAAACGGAATAAATGTACATATGTATACATATTTCCATTGGCGTCGCCGAGAAACCGCAATAGCATTGATATTTTAAAAAGACTTTAAAATTGCTATTATACAGACGTAATATTTAGTGTTGTTTAATAAGATTTGTATATTTATTTGGAACGATAAAAGATTAATTGCAATAAAATAAGGATATGGAATGTTTTCTAAAATAAATAAAGAAATGTTAGAGCCGCAACAATAATAGATCGTGATTCTCTAAGCTATGAGAGATCCTTTTTTGCCACTACCAAAGTAAATCATATTATAAAAAAGTATGATAGAAATATTTATATTAAAATAAATTCCCTTAAAAAAAACTGATAGCGTTTCAATAAACTGTTTACTATATGAGTAACTGATAAAATATCATCAGTTAATTGATACAGTAATCAGTTTATTGAAACACTTTTTCTTAAGGGAATTTATATTAAGATACAATTTATCTACAGAGTATCATCTTTCGCGAACATATAGCTCGAGGGTTCTCCAAGTAACGCGAGCTCTGCAGTCGGTTTAGTCAAAAACACACATGCCCGCGTTAATTTGAATAAAATCCTGTCGGCGCCCATGTTTGTACCCCACTACATTTTCTGCGATTGTGTCAGTTGATTTCTGTCGGCATCGCCACTCGTGGGATGCTGCCAACTCGCGAGGTTCGCCGTCACGCACGGCCTCAAGAGTGCCGACCACCAGCGACCGGGATATTTCTAGTCTGTCTCTCCTCGCGGACTTAGTACCCGAGTATCGTGTGTGCACAGTGCATCTACGCGTCGCGGTCGAGTATTTTTCCTCGTTATATATTTAATTCACGTTCGTTACGACCCTGTCGAGCATCAGGTGTCGTGTCGATTCGGTGACGAATGTGAGAGCCGAGTGACATGGCCGAGAGAAAATTCATAACGCCGAGACGGAAGCGGATCGTCGACCCTTCTGGGTCAAGGCCGTCAGAAAGGTCGAATGTACCGAAGGAACCGGCGAGACCACCGAGAATGAGGACGCAGCAGACCGCATATGTGACACCGGCTCACAATTCTGCTTTCGGAAATGGCACGCAACGTAGCGTGTTGTGTGTGGAAGCACAGCAGAAGCCGAGTTAGTTTGTCAGATAACTTTTTGGAAACGCGAGATGTCTTGCCGATTGACTCGGTGATCTCATCCGTGACAAGCTGTTCTTTGATCCTTTTTTTCTTTTCTTTTTTTGACATCCTGTTTTTTTATGCGTATTTTTATGCAACTGTTATTCGCGTGAAAAATTATTGCAATAATTTTTCATGCAAAATGGCAATAAAGCAAAACTAAGCTAAAAATATCTCGTAAATCACGAATTTAATAAAATACTAAAATTTTGCTTGTATTATTTTATGTTAATTACTAGAATCTTCACAAAATTTTTAAGAAACACCGTTTTAAAATTGAATTTACTTGATAGATTGAATTTCTCTTTTATATTTATAAAATGATCAAGAGTCTGGAATTTATCGATTTTAAATCGACTTGATCAAAATTCATCCAACTTTAATTGCATTTAATAGTTTACAAAACAGATTTAATGCGAAGCATGAATATTGGACATTGCTCTAACAGTGACCTAAACATATTATAAATCTGCTTTCAGCCGAGAAGGCCCCGATGACGACCCTCGACGAGAACGTGAATCGTGTACCACGACAACAGCACAAGACAGACGACAATATGGGTGAGTTGTTGTTCTTAATTGGCTTAAATGTTTTGTTCGAAATTGTTCTCTTCAAATCGTTCATCCGTTCTCTCGTTTCTTCTTTCGTTCATAAAATCACATCGCTGAAAGCCTCCTAAAAATGTAACAATTTCTTTCGCGGACATGAGAATCCATCTTTCTTTTTCTATAAAGTACTTCTGTGTACGAAAGAAAATCAACAAAAGCCGTTAGCTCATCAGGTAGTCTCGTCGGATCAAATTTTTGCGACGAGTTCGCACGGCCAGTAGCTTTCTAGGCACCCAAGTTCTTCCTGCGATTCTTGCGAAAGGTTTATCCCGAGTTTACAACTCTTCCAGATCGTTCGCGGCAAAAGCGCACCTAGTTCTTTCGAATTCACGTAAATTCTCGTAATATCTCGGCCACATGTACTTCAGCCGATTCGAAGGAAAGGATGCAATGTGAAAGTTTATTATTAAATTACGGGAAGTCTGAAATTTTCTTGTAAAATGCTTCTTGTACTCTAGCACATGAACGATCGACGTGACACGAATTTCCTGTTAAATTTATTAGCCGTTTCTTCGTATCGTTGTCTGTTATTAAGATTCATTATTGATGACGGCATCATTGAACCCAATAATAACACATATTATTTTTACATTATCTCTTCTTAACAAAAGTTACTTTAATGTGTTTACATGATAAATTTTTAGATATTTATTTGTTAGTTTGATTCATTCGTATTTGCAAATCAATACGTTCAATCTACGGTAAATAGTGAAGAAAAATATCTGCGTGTATGATATTTATGAAGAACAAATTAATTCAAACTAAAATAATTTGTAAAATAATATCGTCGTGTTCGTAACAATGTTATTTTTCTATTGCTCTTGGCTGACTCTTTTTCTTTCGAACATTTTGGTTAATTAAGTTAATGAGATATATTCGTTCTTCTCCTTTTTTTCATCGTTTCTTCAACGAAAAATTTGTGGCTTTGTACTTACGACTGTAATTAAGAATGCAATAATGATTCATATGATTATGATATATACTTGAGGTAAGAAGAGTCGCAGAGATTAAATGGTAAAGTACGCAACATAAATGATGATGTGAAGACCTATCTAGTAGCAGAGACGTAAACAGAAGAAAAGGAAATCATAAAATCACATGAGTATAATTAGTTGCTCTCTCACAATGTGTAATCGTTGAAGGTTATCGATGGAAAAAAAACAATGTTCTATCGTATAAGACTGATCTCAATCTTAAGGTTACTCATAATTAAAAATATCCTATATATTTGATCATATTAAGATACATTCGTAATTAAATATATCGATAGGTGCCGCGTATTCGGACAGTTCGCATATTTCTTAACGTGAAAGATCGTTATCGATAAAGATTCGGGATGTTCTTGAAATAATTTTTTAAAAGTTAATTTGGTAGCAATAATCACAATATAAATGCACGCTCAGGAATTACATAGACATAATTTGAGAAGCGTAATATTAGTCACGTACGCAAGAGTTAAAAATTGTTTTCATCGGTATAAAACGAGAATGTGTATGTGGTAACTGCTAATTATTATATAATGATTTTGAGCATTTATATAATTTGATTGATATTCTTTGACGATCAAGACTCAACAAAAACGTAATAGTCATTGGATTATAAAACAAGTAGGACGAACAAAGATTGAAGATAAATCGACCGCGATATACTGTCTTTAGTATGACGAAGCATAGCATGCAATGTCACGGAATACGTTGACTATCGTATAACGCACTGATATATGATTCAAAATATTGCCGAGTTTAATCAGAATTGTAAATGTCTCAGAAAAATAAACAAATTTACTCGAGATATATTAATTACTTTTGTTTATCACCAAACTTATTGCTCATTACCGTTTATCGCAATAAAATTTATATCAAAATAATCAGAAAATTAAAAACAAAAGAATATAAATAATACGTATTATCTAATGATTCTTGTTAATTAACAAACTATTGATTATCAAACTTCAGTTTCTCGTGATATCTCCTTTGATAGTGGTAATAAAAATTATGTGAGGATGTGATGAAATCAGTTCCTTCATGCGAGCGTAACACACTTTAACATTGAAAGATTATCGTCGTAAGTACCGTAAAATGTTCTTTTGCTTCTTAATGATGAACATATGGTTTATTTCAACGTAAAAAGATCACAAAGGTGTCATGAATAATAGTGGCAATCACACGCGGAGAATAAACGTCATTTGCGGCACGTAAACAACAATTTAAAATATAATTTTTATATGTTTTATAGTAAATATCAATCTATTTTTATTTGCATTAAAAAACCTAAAAGATATTAGGTCGAGGAAAGAGAAATCCATTATTTATGTATATACGTATATACATAAATAATGGATTTCTTTTTCCTCAACCTAATATAATGATAGAATCTTCCTGTACTAATTTCCCGGTATGTCCTTTTACCGTATGATTATTATCGATCACTCTCGTGACGCGAATAACGGTTCAGCAGTTAATTTATTTCACTACATGGCAGTAATTTTGAGAACGAGCATTTCTTATTTCACTTCATCTATTTTACTTGAAAGCCTGGTATTCCGTCTTTGTATCATAACGGTACAGTCATGTCATTTCTTTATGTGAAGAAACCCATCCTTTTTTTTTACAGTTTATTGAAGAACGATGCTATAAAAATAAATATCACATTTGAATTTAGAAAACAATATTAATGTTAAAATTGAAGAATCTTTATTTTGTTATATGACGACAATATTTTGCCGCAGGATATAATTAATAGCGTGCTAATTTCTGTCTTGGACCTTCCAGATTATAAAACATGACACTAACGGTGAATAAATGCATATATTTTTCTATTCAATGTAGTCAATGAAATATTTAACAATAGTCTTCCAGCAGTTTATGTTAAATCTTTTAATCAGTAAGTCACACGCATCGTTGATTTAAATCCCAATTCGATCTCACAGCTGAGATCTAAGGTACATGTGTCACAGGTCAATGTATAAAACGCGTGACTGATGGCTATTTCATTCTTAGACTACTTATTTTCACGTCGTGTGTAATAAATTACACCGAGAGGTCAAAACCCACACGTGATTATGTATAATTTCCTCGCTGTATCCTTCCTCTTATTCCTCATACATTTTCAGGAATGTTAATGGCGTTCATTAAATGTTATAACTTAAAAAATAAAATTTATTTTCCAGATGCTTTGTTATGACTGAAAATAAAAAAATAATAAAATATGTTTTTTCTTGATTCTTCTAATGACTCAATCTTTTGCATTTACTTTATTATTATTAATTATTATTTATTGTCCGCAATAGAGATATTTTAGTTTAATTATCTTTTACAGATCATCTAGGAAAGATCGATCGGATAGAAAGGCTGTCACCGATGAATGCACAGATGCAAGACGCGGATGGTGGACGGCCTGTCCAAGTGGTACTTGCCCATCCAGATCATACCTTCGAATTAGATGAAGATGCATTGTCAGAAATTCTCCTACATGATGACGTGAAAGATAGAAGTGTGGTTGTAGTATCTGTTGCAGGTGCTTTTAGAAAAGGCAAAAGTTTCCTTCTTGATTTCTTTCTTCGTTACATGGACAACAAGGTAGATAATATTCAATAACTGACATTTTGTTGTTTTAATCATCAATATTTAAATTTAAAAATAGCATACATGTAATCAGATATTTATCAAGTTGTATTTTTGTTCTTATTTCATATTCTCTCGTCATCGATTGACACAAAACTTAATTATTGGATGATGGCCAATAATTCACGCATCACGCTAATCAACAGTACACGCTACACAGTGATACCGATACCTGGTTGGGCGCCGAGGACGAACCACTAAGTGGTTTTTCATGGAGGGGTGGTTCTGAAAGAGATACCACAGGAATTTTGATGTGGTCGAAAGTTTACCCCACTACGTTGGCGAACGGTGAAAAAATCGCTGTGATTCTTATGGACACTCAAGGCGCTTTCGACAGTCAGTCAACTGTGCGGGACTGCGCGACAGTGTTCGCGTTAAGCACGATGCTGTCCTCTGTACAAATATACAATTTATCGCAAAACATTCAGGAGGATGATTTACAGCATCTACAGTTGTTCACTGAATACGGTAGATTGGCATTGGAAAGTTCCGACAGCACGCCCTTCCAGAGGCTGCAGTTCTTGGTTAGAGACTGGGTTTATCCGTACGAGGCCGATTACGGCGCGAACGGTGGGAAGAAACTACTCGACAAGAGATTGGAAATTTCTGATAGGCAACATCCTGAATTGCAAAGCTTGCGAAAACACATTAAGTCTTGTTTTTCGGACATTTCGTGTTTCCTCATGCCGCATCCCGGTCTCGAGATCGCGACGAATCCGAAATTTGATGGTAGATTATCTGAGATACAGACCGAATTCAAGAAACAATTAAAAGTGCTCATACCGATGATACTGGCGCCCGAAAATTTGGTGACCAAGAAAATCAACGGCCAAGTCGTGAAAGCGAAAGATCTGTTGGAATATTTCAAGAGTTACATCAATCTTTACAAGGGGGATGAACTTCCTGAACCAAAAAGCATGCTTGTGGTACGTATAATTTAGCGGTTTCTATAATTTGCGGTTTTTATTTACAAGTCGATCTTTTGTTTTATTCAACTGGAACAGGCAATCGTCTCAACCGCAGTAATTGCGTTTTGCATTTACAGGCCACGGCGGAAGCTAACAACTTAACTGCTGTAGCAGAAGCTAAGGATTTGTACCTTCAGATGATGGACAACGTGTGCGGTGGAACGAAACCGTTTTTAGCGACTGCTCACTTAGAATCTGAACATCAACACTGCGTGGATTCAGCTCTTCGTCAATTTCAAAACAAACGAAAGATGGGCGGAGAAGAATTCAGTCAAATATATATGGAAAAATTAATTAAGGTGATTACGCACGTTTAATTAATTGCTGCAGTTTTTTTAATTATGTACAACTTGATTTATCTTTTTTTCTTGAAAATATCCATTTTATTATAAATTATTTTTCTTTTACACTATAGGACATGGATGAATCTTTCTCGCAATTTAAGGCGCACAATGAAAGCAAAAATATTTTTAAAGCAGCGCGAACGCCAGCAGTGTTTTTCGCAATTGCCGTTACCATGTACGTTTTATCTGGAATATTTGGTCTTGTTGGTCTGTACACGTTAGCGAATATATGTAATCTCATCATGGGTATTGGTTTGCTCACGCTCGTCTTATGGGCATATATAAGGTATGTTAAAATATTGCATTTGTTAACATTTTTCATTCAACGATCACGATTTCTAAGTGTCATTTTTTGTTCGGATATTGTTTAGGTATAGTGGAGAATTCAGAGAAATTGGAACGCAAATAGATGACTTAGCTAGTACAATATGGGAAAATGTAAGTACAAGTGCCTTATTAGTAATTACCGAAGATTTCTTATTTTCTTTATGTATCTGCTTTCAATTGTTATTGTATAGATATAACACCTCTCTGATAAAAAAAATTATATTGTTCACAGTGTACTAATGAAAAACGATATTTGAAAAAGGTAGAGATTTTTTTATCACTTATTAGTTTTATAAACGTGTAATGTACTATTTTTAACTTGATCATTATTAATCTAAAATATAATTCATGAAAGAGATGTTAAAATTAATAGAATATCACAAGATGTTTAAATCTGCACTAAAATCACAGCTATGAAAATTTTTATCTATTTTTATATATCACAAGCAGCACTTGCCATTATGTGTATACTTTGCATATTATTAACATAGTTCTTCATATGATGTTCACATAATAATATGTAACGTTTTTTTATTGCAACAGGTCTGGCTATGCGCTCATCTTTGTTATAGATTTACGTATATGTTAAGATACCTGATCCTGTCCATTATTGTGATTGTATTTGCAATACCTATATGTCATTTTACTTATCGCGATCTTCATAGACATGGCTATATCTGATCACGCGCTTTTCTTTTTTTCTAATTTTAGTCTTTAATTATCTTTAATATATTCCGAATATATTGCTTCTCTCTTTATGTTTCTTACATATTTATGTTTCGCACATTGTTTTTATTGACCAGAGACATTTCTGATTTCTGATAGAAGTGTAACCATTAATATCACTCTCTTTTATTGTCTTCTTTTATTCCTGTCATAAGCTGAGTGCTAACAGGAGAAAATATCGAAAAGGTATGATATTCGGCTACATATAATCAAATATTTGATAACTCTTACACTGATTATATACACTTTTCCTTCCAAAAACATTACATCCATAACGTGATCAAAAAGCTCTATTTCTTCTATATAACTATTAATATTTCTTCCATGTTGACGTTAAGTTCCATAAAGTGAATGTTGCATCTTGTATAGCTAAGAAATTATTAAAAATCTCTAAATTTAAAGATAACATATAATAATAAAATACAATTATGCAGTGTCGCATACAATTTTAATTGTCATAAAACAGCACAATACTAATGGAAAAATGATTTTTACATTTGTTCAGTTCATGAAGCCACTCTACCAACAATTCGTGGAGAAGTCCGTATCTGTAGCGGTGGCGCAGGCTGCTGAATTAGCGGTAACAAATTCAACATTGAACGCCACTGTGACTGCCAATGGCAAGCCTAAATTATTATAACGTTCATTCCCATATCCCGATTGTTCAAACAAATCGAAATATTGCATCTTTATATGTTAATATTAAGTGGCATAACTAAATTTTACAATATCGTTATCTCTTGACATACCGCCATAAACAGTTTTTTCTCTATGTAAAACTGGATTAAACATTTATGACTTGGAAACATAATTTGAAAATGACTGTGAATGTATATACGATGTATTCTAATTATAAAAATTGCGTTAGACTGATGGAAATCGTGATTACTAGTATTGCCTAGTATATCCTTGATATGAATGTTGTAAAAATAAAATCTTGTACCGGTGAAAAATATTATTATAGCTTGACCTGGTTGTTTTATCACAGGAATGTTAATATATTTGAAACTGTTACAAATTTATCAAAAAGTAGGAAAATGCATTTGTGAAAATATTGAAAAACATTAAGAAAATAAGTCCTTATATAACAGTTCTTTTCATTCTTTTCTATTAAGTATATAAAGTTTTTTTTCTGTTACATCCATTACATTTAAAGTGCATTTTGCAGTTGATTTTTGTTTTAATAAGGATTTTGTTCCCAATAGAGTATGTCTCAAGATTACGTCTTTGTTATTTTATGTGTTATTTATATGCTTGGACTAACGAAGTTCAGATTTCATTCGTGCCAGAAACGCGCTACATGAGTTGTACTGGACTACTGTTTAATAAAAGAAGGAATGTACATATTGCACGATGTTATTCACATTCTACGTAGTTTGAAAAAGAAAAGTGATAAAAACTTAGAACTTATTTAACTGACTCTGATATAGATATTCACACGCCATATTGCTGTAGTGACTTTATTAATGTAATGACTTTATTAAATGCAATATCTCGAAGTTGCCCGATTATATTGATCTACTTAAGAGTAGCATAAGTCTTATTGCCACAATACACTGTTAAGAGTAATCAAATTTGTGTTGTAGATATGATGGGCTCCATTTCTTATATTGCTCATTGAATAAAACTGACCAAATTTACAGCTTTAAATTTATGAAAATTGTAATATTATGTTTATTTAAATCAACATATGTAAAAGAAAACTAGCCTTTTAGTCTCCATGAATTTTGTTCAATGAGTAATTTCGGTAATACACTTTGACGTAGGCGTATATTAAAACTCTACCAAGTCTTGCCAAGCGATTCCTAATTTAATTTATTTTCGATTTATAGCATTGAGAGAGTAATGAATTTATTTTTATTTATGCTCGCATAGAGATTTTTTTAATATGAAATTTATAAACGAATTATATTAGCCTTGCAAAATCGAAAGAGATTACAGTTTATTAAACATAATATATACTTAATTTTGAAAAATATAGATATAGATTTGCATCAGAGAAAGAAATACTTCATACTTTTCCCCTAACATATCAAAAATTATAAATGTATACTTGGTGGTGGTTTTAATAACACTAATTTATTTATGTGTATATTTGATATTTTGAAATATTTACTTCACGAAGACGTAAAAGAAACAAATTCACATCTGTACATCAAAATATAATTGCTGCTTTGTACATGATAGATCCAAAATTTAAAGTATATTATTTTTTGTAATTTTATCTTTTTGTATCTTTATTGATGGATATAAATATTAGAGGCAGCTTTTTTAAAAAATATTCTTCATTAATATATTTGTTTTATTAGTTGAGTTACAACATAAGTCAATAAAGTCAATAAAGAGTTTTGTATTATTAATATATAGCTGTATTCATCTTATATTTTATACAGAATGGGTGTATGTAGAATAATTTAATGCAGAAATGCATGGTTATGGAGGTGCCATTAAAATTTAATTTTCGGTTACCAAGATTCTGAGTCCCGTGCTAAATTTTATTTACTAGTTTTATAAAATTCCTCAAGTTTTGTTTTTAATTTCATAGACTATACATAAGTAAATAAGTTTAGCACACGACTGCATATTAACCCAAGTTTGTGATCAAATTTGATGTATTTGATGTTTAAACTACCTGTTCTTTATCACAATATTGTATTTCAAACTTGAGCTAATATGTATTTAACATCAATTACTATTACATTACGATTTTTTGTTCATAGAGCAGTTATATTGTTATGTAATTTTGTAAAATAATTAGGAATTGACAAATATATAACGGTTAAACGAACAGATTGTGCAAGTCATTTGCAGATATTTAATATTTGTATGAAAGGAGAGCTTGTAATATCTTATATATTTTACACAGTTGTAATGTAATTAAAAATATACGGACATGACACTATAGAATAATTTGTAGCGGCTATTGACAGAGTTACCTTGATTAAAAAATTTTGTATCGTAAAAATTTGTGTCAAATGTATTATGTATATTTACTGCACATATAATCTATCTTTCAGCTGTCCATTTTATACTAATAAATATTGTAATAAAAAAAATATAAAAAAATAGTATGTATGTAAACATCTATATCTGTAACATTACAGCTTTTTTTATCTAATGCTATCAATTTAAGAGGCTCCTAAATATTGATTGCATTACAGAATAAATTAATTTTCGAATTGGTTTGACAGATCACAAAATCCTTTTGTAGAACAAAAATGCACACAAAAAAAACTTGAATAAGATAGATTTTACGAAAAAATCGAAAGAAAAAAACAGAAGCCTGAGAATAGTCATGCCCATAATACTACCATGTATGTATCATGTCTGATACTACGTCGCGACCTTCGAGTCCGTGTCCAATCGTCAGTGACTTCCGAGACTTCAAATTTTAATTGCAAAACCGATTATGGGCCTAAGCAGAATGGTTAACTTATAATTTTAAGACAAGTTTTATGACTTAAATCTTTGTCTTTAGTAACGCACAATAACCGTCTTGTCTCAAGTCTTAAACTAAAAAGAGATTTTGTTCGTAACTTAAAACTTGAGACACAAGACTAAGATTTAAGTCGTAGAACTTGTCTTAAAATTATAAGTCAACCATTCTGCTTAGGCCCTATGCTGTTACCGTTTAAAGCCCCGGTAGGAATCGCGAAGGCTCGGACCGGAACCACGTGGTCGCAAGACGATAGGAGGCCGCTGATTCGTCCGTTTCACGAATTGCTTATCGAAGCCGTTACCGTTTATCGCGTTCATAACAAAGGACGGTGTTTACGCACTTAATCAAGCCCAAGGATAACAGCGGGTTTAATATCACACCAATAAACACACCGCGATCCTGGTAACGACAGTCTTTTTATATATGTATGTTCGGTGTCGACAGTACGCAGGAAGAGCTGAGCACGAACAGCAGAGCATCTCTTAATTACAGGTAAATAGAGGCAATTACAGGTAAAAGAGAAATTACATGTCTGTGAGTTCGTTAATAAATTACAATATTTATTTTTTTTTTATATATGTAAATATTTTATAGTACTATGCAACAACAAATTGACTCATCGGAACATTTCGCAATCGAAGATGAAATCCCGATCTTATCTACCCATACTGCCCTGGTATGGAACAGTGTAGAAACAAGAAACAATGAAACTAAAGAATTCAAAATTCAAAACGCGAGTAATAACGAGGTGAAAATTCAAGTAGACATATGTGATGACAGTAAGAATTTTAAGGTATTGCATATATTATACATATATTTTTTACTTACAAAGAAAAAAAGAATTATGGAATTATATTATTAAATTTCTATATGTAGTTCTTTGGTGACAAACAAACAATGTATACAAGCATGATACTGGTAATGCAACCTCAAGAAAGAAGGGAACTCGCAGTTGTGTTTAATCCATACACTGTTGGAGAGATGGCTGCAAAAATTATTATTAAGTTATACAGAAGAGAGAGTAACATTTCTCAACAATATAAACAAGTAAGTGATTTATTGCTAATTTTAATTGTTTTAATTTTTTAATAAATTTAGGAGGACTATTTACAATTTAAATTGGCAGATATTTTTGTATGGATACGGTGGCTACAGCAAAGTGGAAATCTTAGATGTAGTTGAAAATGCAAGTGGAAAACTATCTTTGCTATTAGGCAATTTGTATTATGGAACTACGACTTTAAATACAAATTTTATATTATATAATATAGGCGACTTACCATCATTTGCCAAGATCATGGTTATACCAAAAGGTTTGACTAAACTAATTCCTCTATTTTCTCTCTATGTATTGTCATTTTTATATGAATTATATAAAGATAAACATATTTATATATTGCAGTTATTTCTCCAACAATGGATTCTAGTTGGCATGTAAATCCAAAAGAAGCAATACTTAATGTTGATAAACCCCAAGAAATATCAATACAATTTCATCCAAAGAAAGATTTCGTGTTATTACAACAGTCAAAAGTGTTGCATATTGCAACGATAAAAATTATACATGCTGATGAACCAACCTGCCAACGAATACAAAGGTAAAAAAAAATATATATATATATATATATATTTTGAGACACAAATAAATATTTTGTAGCATATTAATTTTCACTGGAAAATATGCACTTTTTCTCAGATTATATAATAAAATAAAAGAGTCGGGAGCATCAACTGCAGTTACTGAAAGTGAAATATTTAAAAATAGAATTCTTCCCCTAATTGGAGCTTTTCCTAAGAAACAATTAATTCCTAGTTTAACGTCAATCCGCGATCCTACTGTAAGTATGTATAATTATCCCAATCATCCTGTTTATGTAATAATGATAGCTCGTATTTAAATAGCAATACCTAAGTGATTTGTGCACTGGCGTTCATCAGGATGAGATAATGCTCACAGTAAAAGTATGTGCGGACGATACTTCACTTCTGCATTGTGATACTGATGTCTTAGAGCCATATTATTCTCTAGTAGTAAATGATGCTACTCTTGTAGATGGAACAGGTGGAGGAAGTTCTACGCTTCTCAGTAAGAAACTTTTACTGATTTAAATATCTTTTCTAATTTACATATTTCTCAGTATTCTTTATATCAGTTTTTGATGAAGTGTCATTTTTTAATTTCTTGTTAATATTTTATTGTATAGAACCATTGTAGAACACTATGTTGGATGCTGAATCGATCAATTTATTGTAACTCTATCTGCCATTGTTAAGTGGCTGAGCCATTCCGGACCAGTCTAACGAATTGAGACAACTTCAATGTTGTTCCTGTAGAAGGAATGTTACCCGGAAAGAGCTTTCGTTTAAAAATACAATAAATGTTACAATTATTTGTGTAACTATTATTAAAGAAGGAAAACGATTTTAATAGACTAATTTTTAACAAACTATCACATGTTTTTCTTTGATACATTCCTCGCTACTTCAGTCTATTTGCAATAACTATAGTTTATCGCAGAAGTTGTTAACGACAAAGTGTAATATTAGATTGTTATATTTCTTTTTCAAGGCTAGTGGATCGAGAACGAAACATGTTAAGAAAACTCTATCAAATCACAAATTGTCTTGAGAAAATTAGATTGTGATTTAATTTACTTTAGCATAAAATTTTCTGTTAGAATTTCCATGATGTATACGTCGCTTTATGAATATTATGTATTATTTAAAAGTAATATATAATTTAAAATGACTCGAGAATGAAACGTTTTAAATTTGACTTTATTTACTTTTTCGTAATGTAGTTTGATTAAGAAGACTGTTGACACACAATGTATGTGAATGGAAAAAAATATATGTATTGCTGTAAACTGAGAACGATCCCATTCTCGTGATACATTTCGATTTGATTAAACAACAGTTGTAATGAAACAATTATATTGATGCGCACACATACATAAAAATTTATAAGTGCATAATGTGCCTGGTTATCGTCTTCTACCTTTCTAATGATACATTAAATCCGTAGATAAATTAATTTATTGCGTGGGACTTGATAACTTGACGCGAATTGCAATAGTGGCCCACAACAAATGATGAAACAGATTGATTTCATAACAGAGTTTCTTTTGTCAAAGAAATTTCGTTGTAAAACTAATTTACGTTTCTTCTTTACTTTAAAAAGGAAAAATTGTATAAATCATTATTTATTATTCTTAGAGACTTGTGAATAGTTTGAATTCGAATCGAATCGATCAAATGTTGAAACAAAAAAATTTCAGATTTTTCATTAGATTATAGCATTTTTTTCGGACTTGCAGATTTTCTGACAACCACATTTTGTTAAGATTTCAAATTTTAATGTTGACTCAACAAATTCCATATTTGAATGCATATTTTCTAAGTATTCTAGATTTAAAATTCTTTTGTGAAAAAAGTTTTTATATCTCATACTTATTTTTAAAAATTGTTAATATTTTGAATTTTTTTCCTTATATACATATATTAAGAAGTCATACATGTCAAGAAATTATAAAAGGTAGACTTTTACAACTTTTCTGAAGTGTTCTACAGTGGCAGCATACGCGGATGATAAATTAAAGCTCATTCTCTACTTCTAGAAAGCGATACTATTCGTATAGACGAAGCAAGTGGGGCAAGTATCTTCACTTCTTAGTAAGAAACTTTTATTCATTTGAATATTTTTTCCTATGCACATATTTTTTATTATTCTTTATATCAGTTTTTGATGAAATATTATTAAAAAATTTCTTGTTAATATAATATTTTATTGTACAGAACTATGGTAAAACATGAAGTTTAGTATGCGTAAGGAGATCACTGTTACTCCACCATTGTTCTCAGTCTTCCAATGAAGACTTCTTTTCTTTCTTTCGATTTTCATAAAATGTATCCAAGTTTTTTTGGTGCATACTTTTATTTTAAAGAATTTCAAAAAAATTTTCTGATCTGTCAAACTAATTCGAAAAATAATTTATTCTGTAATGCGATCAATATTTAGGAGCCTCTTAAAACACAAAATATATAAATATTATATATTATACATAATGATCATAATAATAATAATAACATTAAGACAATTAGATATAAGTTACAACAAATATAAACTATTTTTTTCATTTGCAAAATAAATATACTTTATTTCTTAAAAAATTAAGTATATGTACAGTTATGAAGTACTTAAAATTTACTAGTAAGTCTTAAACATTCTTCTCATCATGTCTTTATTTCTCTGAATTGATGCTTGCAACCTGGTATTATAAATGTCAAACTGTTTTTTCGCTGAATGATTACTAGATTCTAAAGTAAGCACTGCTTTCAGATCTGCAATAGCTTTTTCGTAGTCTCCCATACTGCCATGTGCCACTCCTCTCCTGTACAAGGCCTTAACATTATTTTCATCCTTATTCAACACCTTGATACACAGTGTAACAACATGCTGATAATTCTTTTGCTTTAGTTGGCATATGGCCATGTTATTATACAATGCAAGCCTTAAATCATTAATATTGCACTCCAACTGCGTGTCCAGTTCCAAGTCCACTATCGGCTCTAATGTTATCAGAAGCTTGCAAGCTTTACTGAACTTGCGGAATGCATCTATGATTTGGGAGCTTTTAAACAATTCGGTACCTCTCTCTTTGTATCTCAAAGCCACTTTATACTTTTCTTCGGCACTCCATTCCCAAACTGATTTGTACCGTTTACAGTGAGTCAATACGATTTCAAACTTAACTATTATGGATTTGTTACTAACTACAAAATCGTCTGATTGTTCTAGAGGCATGATAATGGTAACGAGACTCCTCTCATTGATATTCATCATGCAAATCACTCTCTCAATTTTTTCATCAATTTCTGAACCAGCTTCTCCTATGATCACAGTCTTCTCTGGCTCGCCGTCAAGAATAGTGGTGTGATATTTCTCTCTCAAATCCGCTTCAGATGTTCCAGAAACATTTATCTTCTCCACAATAACAGTACATGTAGAGCATTCCGTTGGTTTCTTGATAAACACTCCAGACTTTAGCACATTCTTTTTTATGCTTTTGTCCGCTGATTCCCACGATTGAGGCATGATGACTCGTAGATCATCAATTCTGCAAAACGACATTAATCGGCAATTAAAAATATTAATATTAAATTAATAAAGTTCAGTATGTAAACTATTGTACCTTTTTGTTTTGATACACAGTTTTCAAAGGTCGGTTTTCAGAGGCCGCAGGAGAGGCTATAACATACTACGATGTCAATATACATGTACATACAGGTTAGACCTCGGAAAGCATGTCCAAGCATGTCGCCCGCATAGAACTTGTATAGTTCTATGGTCGCCCGACACCTGGCGAAGGGAGCACTAAACGCGCGTATACGAAATTAATTTGAAATTGCCTTTGTCCTAAATTTCTTTCACGCGACTGATTGATTCATCTCATCACACTGTATCGACGATAATTTACGCGAATGCAATGGGAACGAGGCGCGAATAAACAGTAGATCCGTTTACAACTATACAAATGTTTTTTATAAACATTAGAGTATATATAAAAATCATTGTATTCAAAGCTAATTGAAATGTCAAGATTCTATTTCGATATTGTATAAGAACTAAAAGAATTTTTAAAACACTCTCTCAGGATCTGAACAATCTTACTGAATTTTATATTAATAAAATTCTTGTATGAATCTCAATTCTGAAGAACATTTATGCACTTGCTTATTTTATTTTGCACCATTGATGTAAATTAAACAAAATATTTAAATAAAAGGAAATTTCAAGAATATAGTTATCAAAGATTCAAGTTATATTTTAAAAACAAATTACAACTGTATATTTCTATTGTACATTTATTTAAGTAACATTTAATTTTGTCCATTTTTCACTGACCTTCCACAACCACTTTGCCAGCTGATCGTTCTTGGCTTCCTCTGATACTTCCTTGGTTTTGCAATTGCTGTAACAAATATAACGATAACGTTGATGTTACATTCGCGATGTTTGTAAAATTCCCGATGATGCTTACTCGAAATAACATCCGGAAACATTCGTAAGACTAGGATCTAACGCCGCATACAAAACAGTTTGAGCCCCTTGCAGAGGTGCTCTAATAAATGGCCAAGCAAAAGGTTTCAGGAATATTCGTGTAAAGAAATTGTTGTATACGGACATATGCCGCGTTATGTTTGTATCGACTATACCGGGATGAACAGCGTTCACGGTAACGTCGGTTCCTGAAAAATAACCAAAGAAAACATACATAACAGCAATCGCTACAAAACAAAAAAATAATGCGATTATGCTAAATTACCTTTCAATCTGCTTGCTAATTCCCGAGTGAAAAGGATTATAGCTAATTTACTCTGACCATATGCTCTACCAGCATCATAGTCATTCTCCCAATTTAAATCCTGCATGTTTATTTGGCCTCTACGGTGAGCGGCGCTTGTCAAATTTATAATTCTTGACGGCGTGGACTCTTTTAAGACGTCCAGCAACAAGTTTGTAAGCAGGAAGTGTCCCATGTGATTGACTCCAAGCTGCATTTCTATACCTTCTTCAGTGTAACTCTTTGGACATCTCATTACGCCAGCGTTGTTAATAAGTATATGAAGTTTGTTATATTCTGCAAATGCAAACAGGACAGACATTAAAAATCAAACAAATTTTTTGTCTCATTTGATTATATAATATAATCACCTTTCTTAAATTGGGCAACAAATTTCCTAATACTTTCTTGTGACGCTAAGTCACACTTCCTGCAATAAACATACTTATTCTTTGTGTCGAGTACAATATCTCTACGTACCTGTACAAGAATAAAATTACATTATACAACAAAACAGCAAAATAATACAAGAAAGCTAGTCACTTGACTGAAACGCAATATCTTACGATACAACGCTGTCTGTCTTATTTATACTTTATTTGTAAATTGAGCAGATACTAACGATGATATAAGTACCGTTTCACATTTTCCCATGTCCCTGCATGCCATAATGACTTTCGCATTGCGTTTGGCTAACTCTAAAGCTGTCTGCTTCCCGATACCAGAATTGGCTCCTGTCACAATGACTACCTTATCAATTAGATCCTCTTTCCCTTTATATTTTTCACCTCCCATGTAATCCCTGTAATTTCAACATAATTAAATTATTCATGTCATAAAGCAATGAAAGAAGTTGAAAGTATTGTCCCACTTAGCATTAACATTATATGTATAAAAGAAAAGATTTATCTGTAAACAGTTCATCTATAATTTTACAACATTCCTTTGTGGATATTGAAATTATGTATTACTTATTATTTAATTATTGTAAAGTAGAAAACGAAAAGCGTGGAGTAAAATTAATCGATTTAATTGTGCAAAATCCTAGGAAGGATTTAAAGCAACATTACTTTGTCAGATACGCTACACCAAATGTGGTCGCCGCCACGGAAGCGTAAAGAAGCGGTTTTGGGAGTTGCCAGGGCATTTTCACCGAATTTCAATTTGTGGACAAAGTTAAAGAAACAATTTAGATTTGATAGAAGAGCATATGAGCTGATATGAACATAACCAAGTAACTCCGGCAAGCATGTGCAAGTAGGTACGTCACAATGCGTCACATGTTCAATTCGTTCTTCTTCTTGATAAGGGCCGTTGGATTTCTGTCTCCTTCTAGCAGCACATGGAAAGTATGACAATGTAAGGCCAATCAGCATTTCGTTTTTACGGAAAGAAACGGCGAGGTAAGAGCTGATTGACCGCTACATTTCGCGCACAACAATTTAAAAACCACAAAAGATCAAAGAAAAGGTAAAAGAAACATACTGTAATTATATATTATAATCAGTATTATAATTTAATTAATATAATTTATAATAAATTAATTATTGTATCTTTTATTCTGTATCAAAGCTTATCTATATAATCATAATATACTTTAATAATACATTTAATAATACTGTATTGATAATCAATAAATTTTATGGAGTATGAAGTTATAAAACTTTATATTAATTTTATAAATTTTATAAATTAATTTTAATTCAATATTATAAAAAGTTTGATTAAGAATTATGAAATACTTAAAAGCAACAATTACTGAATAGATTAAACATTATGAAATTTTCAAAGTCACATTGTAGAGCAAAATTAATAAATTATCCGTTTTCTATTTTCTTGACGTTATTTTTATTTATTAAGTCAAAATCGCTAAATCTTGTTATTTAATCTTTTAATATTTCTAATAATTTGAAATTTCAAGTTAATGTTAATTAATGACAAGTTAATTAATGTTAATTGTAACAATCAAGCAACTTAACAACTAAATTACATAAATTCTCAATTTTTCATACTTCTATATTTGTGAGATAAAAAAAATGGTGTCAATAGGAAAGTATCTATAAAAAAAAATTTATTAATGCTCTTTATACATGATTTGAACATTTTGTAGATTCTATAAATATGCATATATAAGTATATACATTATATTTAAATAAAGCTATATTCTGTCGACAATTATACTAGTCTGCGAATGCACGAGCACCGCCGGCATCTCCGCTAGACATCTCGTAGAGTACAAAGATCCCGTCGTGGACTTGCCGCTCACAACGACTCTCATTCGTGACTTCGCAAATTGTGTCGTCAAACAAAGAAAAAATATTCTCGATTTATCCGGGATATGTCACCATTCGTCAAGTGTACGTTCAGTTGCATTCCTCGCAGGTGGCAACTGAAACGCGAATAACTAGAAATCGTTAAGATCAGCGGAGATGGTTCCGAGAGTGTATTTGTGTGTGTTTGTATGTAAAAGTGTGTCGGGAGAAAAATCCTTCAAACGTAAAACTGCCCGCCGCGTACACATAGATTAATTTCGAGGTACTCTAATGTCAAACGTAATAATTTCAATCTCAATGTAAAAGAGGGAAGTCATGTACTGTAACATAGATCTAACATAAAGCGTCTTTAAGTTTACGCAGAAACGAAATGACGATGAGATTGTCAATCCGGCATTATTATCGTACGATAGCGAGCTTCCAGAGCCTTCAACATGTTACATATTCTCACCAGCTCATTTATTCCTCATTCAACTAATAACGCAACTAATTATTTAGCTTCTTTTCTTTTTGGGGATATTACATATTACATATAATCATCCTCGAACGAAACAATGAATTTACTCGTCAATCGAACGTAAGATACAGTTTCCCTGAGATCAGGGTTCAATAAAACGGCAATGGGGAGCTCTCACAAATGCTAGAGAATAAATTACTACTTAGTTAAAGGATAAGAGTTATGCAATATCTCGTTTATCTTATCGTATATACAGGATACTTAACAATGTGATGAATCTCCTTGAAACAAATTATTAGAACACTGCTCAGTGCCGTGGTTTACAGAGAGAAAAATCACATCCAGCGTATATCTGTAATCCTCCCCTATGTCGCACGACAATTCCATGCAGAATTTCCGCGCGTGCGGATCGTATCGTGATCTCAGGACGAGCGTACTGATTCCCGCAATCTCGATCGAGATTCGTCGAATTACGCTTCACACTAATAAGTCGGGAAGAAATTCTCTCTACAGTCTCTCCATACGGGATGTAACGATCAACGTCATACTCAGGAGCCCGTCTTCCTCTTTCTTCTCTCTCTCTCTCTCTCTCTCTCCTGATTTTTTTCCGGTAATCGCCAAGAACGCTCGTTGCTCAACGTGAGTCCACTAAAATTAAATGTCCGCCTGATAGGCGTGTATAAATATAATTCGTTACAAGCTTGATAATACACGCTAAATCATATTTACGGTGCGCGCGTGCACCGTGTGTGTACTTGGTTCCCTTCGAATTTATTTCCAACATCGTGAATGTCAGCATGTCGTGTGATGTACATTACTAATACTAATTATATCACATAATAAGTTTTTTCGCGTCTTATTTACAGTATAACAGTGCTTTCGCCTATACCTCGTGAACATCTTCGTCTTCCTCACAATTGTGTTACAGAGCATTAAATCGATAAATAATTCCCAAGTGATTGCTGATGATTTATTGCGATATTGATCCAACATCATCAGCAGCTTTCGGCAACAAAGTTTCAACAATACGTACAAATTACTTAGCAACTCGGAAAGAACTGAAGATGATAACGTAAAGAGAATGATCAGCCATCCGTATTTGAAGAAAATTATGGTACAAATACAATGATATTCGTGCAAGTTTCCGCGAATCTATGAAAAATATATAATTGATTGTTATAGACTTAGCCTATTCATCTCGTATAAATTACATTTCAGTCTAAATTGTTCCTCCAAAGAAAACAATGTCCTCCCTGTCATCTCTCGAAACTCTTCTCTTCCATTGTTAGTTCGACTTATTGAATGACTTTTTCAATGCAAGTCGATTCAATGCTCTATTTTCGTTAAACAGCTCATTTCCAAAACTTTCTTCAAAATTTACAATGTTGTATGAAATAATAGAAAAGGAAGAATCAGAGAAGCATATTTCAAGAATAAAAGTAAATTATAAAAATAAAAAAAAACCTCTATAACTGTGGAAAAATACTGCAAGAATGATTATTATCTAGAACAGCTCTTTCAAAAATACAAAAAAATATTCGTTAAAAGAATCAATTTAATAGACATTAAACGTAATACAAATTTTTTCTTTCTTTCCCCACTGCTTCAGAAAAGTAAACGTAACGTAACGTTAAATTAATATTTGAATAAAATAATTTCTTTTAATTTATATTATTATTTTAATATCATTGCTTCAGTCATACACTTTTAACTTCCTTTTTATCTTGCTTACAGGAACTTTGCTGCAATTGAACATTGCTCCACACAATGAGCGCGTCCCGAAATGCACCAACACAATCTTATAAATCTATAACTCGCATATGCTTAAGTATAGTATAGATATTCAATACTATCAGTGTATATCAGTACATTTCGGAAATGCAACTCATATTGATACAACTGTTGTAAAAATATTAACATTTTGCTCCAACATTCAGACTAGGTGAAAAACTGATCTGCCTTTCACTGTTATTTGCATATAAAAATTGCAAAAAAAAACACGATAATCGTAAAGTGGAATAACGAAACAATTGCGGCTGCGTTTGCAACAGTTACGAAAGCCGGATTCATCGTGTTATATACAAAAATACATACATATCGGATCTTTAAAATAAAAAAATACAAAGAATGAATAGTTGTCAAAGATCGAGAGAAAGTAAATTTCACGGACTAAAATAAGCAATACAAAAATACACATCGGCGGAAAAGTGCACCGTGTACTTGACAATTACATGACGAGATTCATAGTAAACTTATAAAACTCGCCTCGTAATGTTCGCGTTTGCCATAGAAGTCCACAAAAATCGTTAAAATACAGACAAAAACGATGTCCGTTATCATCCAATAATGCATTGTACCTCAGAAAGATATGAATGAAAAGTTTGATGTGAAATGAGTAAGAGTAATGTGACAATAGCGCGGATATCAGGTACTTTCTTTTTCTCGGAATTCGATATCATGCTCAGCATCAAAGCTCCAAAGTCATAGCATATGATAAACCGAAAAGATGTTACATTTAACTTTGTGATATATATCAATATCACAGCCGAATACAACTTTAAAAGCTTTTCAACGGCAATCATATACTGAGCATCCAAATGCTACATATCGTCAACATACTCAAAACAACATTCCCTAATGTCTCCATATTGCTAATATCCATCTGGTAACGTAAAAAGAACTGTTCTCTGCTCATAACGGGCAGTCCCATTTGAGTACTTTACCGCACCTCACGATCCCGAGGACTGCTCGATATGTCCGGGTAGTTGTGTCATTTTTCCTCTTTATACCGCTTTTTCTGGTTTTCCTCAGGCCATAGAAATTGTAACGTTAATTCCTAAATTTCCATTATCAGCAAACAGCTGCGCGATAGAGGTGTCAAATACAAGGCAGTCAGAATTTAAAATTGCAGACGATACACCCTCGTGAATAGAACGTGGCATAGCTTCCCACGTAAGACGTCTTCTATGCCCATTTAGTTCCAGTCTGTTGAACACAATTCAATTAAAATGAAAGATGTTTGTCAGAGATAAAATATTATTAACTCTATCTGCAATCTAGGTTTTCTTGCAAAGTAAAATTCCACTCTCAAAAATTCCACTGCTCAAATTTCAATTTTTATTAAGTAAAGGTCTTAATATTTTAAAATCCTATTTGATAATGCATTAAAAAGGAACTCTGAACTTGTACAGATCACAAACAGAGGGAATAAAAATGTGGTTGCAGACAGAGGTAGAGTACTATTTGCTTGAATTTTTTTTTTAAATAGTACTTTCAGATAAACGACATGACTGTATATAATTACCTGTAGGCAAAATTCTCCGCTTGCTTTCTGGAGCCAATTAATTGTACAATTGCAAAGAACTGTTGATGTCCATCGTACTTTTCCTGCTTCTCGAGCACCAACATGAAGTGGTGGCCAAAACAAGATTGCATCATGACCCAGTCGACGGCTCCAGGGAGATTAATGTCAGTTGCCAAAAAAACAATGTCCTCACCTAGAGAAAATTGCACAAAGGACAATGTATAAAGATTTAACTACAATCACAATCAAAAAGCAAAGATTTAGTACCTTGTAATGTCGTAATACTTTTGTGACTCATAATAAGATGTGGCATCACTTGTTCCAGTGATCCCTGCCACTTGCAGGACGCACCTGGGCAGGGACAACTGTATGGACGGAACTCGCATGCATCCTCGTGATCTGCTTTCTCCGTGTGCACTAGTGAAACTGCGCAGCCACTGGTGGAGTATTTGCAGGGAAACATGACATTACTGGCTACCTTTTCCATAGCCAAGTTACGAATGTTACCTGCATTAGCCAAATTCTCGTTAGATGTAATCTCGATAACAAAGAGAAGGAAATGTTTTAAGAAAATCTTACATACCCAAAGGACCCCTGCATGTGGGGCAGCAGGAGAGTTTGGGTCTGCAATTTGTACAGACTAGATGTCCGCTCTGACATTGCAGGATAGGTGGAAGCACGTAGTCGAAGCAAACAGGACACTCGAAGAGGCTGGCCAAATCGGTGGAGCTGCTCAGGGCGGATACGGTCGACGCAGAGGTGCTTGCGACCCCTCTCCCTCGCTTGCCCGTGTTGATGTTTAGTTGAGACATTTTGTCTTTCAGGTTAGGTACCGTGGATCGTCACTCTGACTACACGAACGACCGTGTCCCTTCGTTTCTCGAACTGTCTCAGCAATGCATTTCTGATGCAAGCTAGTTTCCAGCTGATTCACTTCCCTGCAAAATTGCAAATATTCATATATTTTCGATATCTCATTTAACCCTCTCGTACTTGCGTGGTTAGAAACGAAATTGCACGTGTCTTCTCTCTCTTTATCTACCGGCTATCTATATCTTTGTCTTCTTTCTCATAGAACAAATGTATTTACTGCAAACTTTCTCCCAGATACTTTTAGATTTTTAAATCTTAATAATTAAACAATAAAAATGTCTGTTGACAAATAAAACATTAACGTGTTACTAAGGCGAGACATAAAAAGTTACATATTTTTTAATATTTTCCTAATCTCATTTTTATCATTCTATTATTGCAATAAAAAAAAAGTTGTAAACTATGATTACAAGCCATATCAATTTTATCTGCACAATTGGTTTGAAAACCTTCAAATATTAAAAAAATTTTACATTATTATGACATGAACTTTTAAATTAGCTAGAGTTTAATAAACTCCATCTAATCGCGTGCTACTTATATTTTCACCTTAATAACGGCTGGCCTCGATCTACGATAGGTATAGCAAGCCTTTTGCTCCAAGCTGATTTGTTCTAAACTTTAAACTTTATAGTTGAGATCTGTGCAGGTCTATTTTGTAATTCCTTACCGATAGTTTCGTTATCGTTATAACGTCATTGTATACATATAATAGACGTTAAAAAGGTGTAACGACGTTATAACGATAACGAAACTTTTAAGTTACAGAATAAACCAGCTAGTGGCCTCACTTAGGCCAATGTAATCTTAATTGGTTTAACTTGCTTAATATTTTTTTCTAGTTCTATCTAAGAATCAGAAGATAAAAATTAAACCGAGTTAATTTATATATTTTACATTATGACTTAAAAAAAAGAATCAAACACGCGAAAAAAACGTTACAATTTATAGTTTAGAGAAAAAACGATAAAGAATTCATTCATATGTAAGACTGTGAAATGTATAATACAATTAAAATCGAGAAAAAACCAGCGAGGTCTAGAAAATCTTAGTGCTCAAATAATATTTCATATGTGACTTTATATACATTTTCTAATTCTTCAAATTGCACATCGTTATACTTTCTGTTTTGAAACGCAGTTCTTGAATTGAATCAGAATAGTAGTATCACAATATTAAATTGATACTCAAGTTAATAATATTGATGCTATAAAACTGATAGGCTAAGAGACATGCAATGTACTTTCCAATGTGAAATAGAAACAGATGCTAACAAACATCTGTACAATCCTCCTATCCCTTAGAAGAACTAAAAAATGTACATAAAATTACATATGAAATTATTGACCTTTTTTCAGTAAAAAAAAAAAAAAAAAAAAAAGCTACTCATCTATTGTAGGTCTTAGAAAATAAGTCCACTTGAAAGAATGGCCTAGAATTTTTCTATATGAAAAGCTTTTGTATAAATTCTGTAAAAATAGTTTAAATCTAATGAATTTGATTTAGCGAGCATACAAGGGCTAATTGTAATATCTTTATCTTAAATGTATCATTTATAAGCTACTATTACTAGTAGCATATATTTAGTAATATTAGTATTTTACTAACAATACAGTATCATTGTGTTATATATAATTTAATGTTATATACGATTTGATAATTATGCATGTAAATATACGAATCGCCTAATGATTTAGATTGTTGCATGTGACATTTAGATCGTTCCTTATACTTTTTAGGCTATATAGTTTTTAAAGATTATCGCGTGTCTCTTTTGGAAAAAGAAAAAAAAATTGCCAAATTCCAATTTAAATCTTTGGCGGTTTCGCTGTTTTATTGCAGTAATCAATTTCAATTGGGGATTATACGTACAGTTTCAATGAGGTTTGTTTGACATCTTCGTTCGATAAAAATACTGTATCCACGTAAGTTCCGGTGACTGTAACTGACTATAAGCATACTGTCACTTTTTACATACGCGAGTCCAACAATCACGTGTATCTAGGGTCCAAACAATCGATGACAGTCACGACGCGTTATGCAATGCCAAGTCGCGCGATCGGTGATACACGCATTTTTTTCACTGTACGCGCTGTAAAAAAAAAACGGAATTTGCCGCCTGCGAGCGGAAACTTTCCGATCGCGTAGGCGATTAGCAGCCCGTTATTGCGATCTCCAAGGAAAAGTACACGCGATGTGACGATGCTCGCCGTTGCTCCAATCTTCGATTCACCAATGACTACAAATTTTATCTTTCACCTTAGGAAAATAAATTGCTAAAATAATTTCAATAATAATCTCATCCTTTCTTGGTTTTTCAGCACCGATTACTGATTCATTTCTACCATTGTAGACACCAATTTTGATTCTTGATTTAACTTTTTATCAGATTCTAGAATTAAAGAAAAATAAAAAGTTAAAGTTAAATCAAAATTAAAGTTACTCTTCTCTGATAGAAATAGAGCCAGATAGCAAAAAGAATTTTAAAAAAAGAATTCAGGCTTATGTCATTAATTCAGAGTTTATTTTAAGATACAAAAAGAATTCTTAAAAGCTTTTTTGTGTCTGAAAATGAATTCTCAATTGATGACATGAGCCTGAATTCTTTTTGAACTCTCTGTGCTATCTGGAGATATAAGTATGTTAAAAGCAGAGAAATCATATGTCTTTTAAGATTTTGAAATAGCAGTTTAGTATCAGCTTTTGAGATTCTTAGAAGGAACAACGGTGGTGATCGTGCAATTTTAAATTTTCTCGAGTTACAGATTCGGCCCTTGATGTGGGCGAACAACATAGTTCATTCGCCGATCCGAAACTCAACCTCAGCAAGTTGAACCCGGGATGGATTATTATTGTGGAGATCATTCTCGACCGAGGCACGATGAGTTACTATCTGCTCTCTTATCCCCGAAGCCGCTTTTTTTTCTCCCTTCTCGCTATCCTACGGATACCCCTTCGGTACGCACCAACCACTTACCGAGGCGCACAGGCAGGATGAGATCGGACAAAGGTGCGTATCGGTAAAGACCGCCGTCGTCGCGTACACCGCTGAGGCAGGTGAAACGATCGGGAAGCTCGCCGCACGGCCGAACGGCGGGAGTCGATGGAAGGCACTTCTTGTAGGAGGCAGCGACGTTATTAACGACGATGATGACGATGATGATGATAATGATGATGATGATGATGATGGTGATGAGGAAGATGACGATGAACGCGTAGTCGCAGGTGACTCGACGCGGCGACCAAGATCCGTGAGCGTTGTTGCCCGAGTACCCGTCGACGTTGCGTGACGACGCATCGATGTGACCAGGGTGTTGGGACGATGACGCGAGGAGAGAGTGTTTTCGTCGGGATAAGAAGCAGGAGGAGCAACGGGAGCAGGCGGGTGTTGCGAGGAGCGGGAGGGGGCTACATCGCGAATCCCCGCGATCGTCGGAGCGGCGTGACCGATCGCGACAGCACCCGTGCCGATTCTGGGTGAGGCATAGCGCCGCGCTCAGGAACACGCTTCCTTTCTCTCTCCCACTCCCTTTTTTTTCCTCTGTCGCTCGCTTGTCCGCAACGATCCTCCACTTCCGGTCACTCGGTTCCCGACTTCCCGTGCGAAAAGAATCACTCCGAAAATGCCGCGACGAGTTCAATCAGCCCCACAGCTGTTACATACACGCCAATGGGTCAGCGCCGCTCGTGCAACTACCGGGATATTGCGGGATATCGGAAACCGCCGTGCCAAGCGATGCCGAGGGCATCGCGGGAATTGCGCGGCATCTGTCGAGGGGACTGTTAATGTCGTCCCTCACGCGTTACGCGCTCGCCAGACAACAAAGTTGAAAACTAAAGCATTAGAGCATCGGCACGAAGAGCGTATCGCGCTTGATTTGTACATATTTTATTCGCCAAGCAAGACACAATGAAATTATATTTAAGATTGATTGTGCAACAAAAAATCAAAAATAAAAAAAACATAGGAGATGGAAGATTAAGATTGGATGTAACACAGAATATTAAAATAAACGTATGAAATAAAGATTAAGACTGAAAATTTGATAGAAGATTAGAATTGAATATAACACAGAAGATTAAAACTGAACATATAAAATATAAGCTTGAGATTGAAAATTAATGAAATAGATCTTTAAAAAATGATAGAAAATTCGTGAGATAAAGATTAAGATTAGATATGACACAGAAAATTAAAAGTGAACATATATAATAGAAGATTAAGATTGAACAAAATCTGAAATAAAGATTAGGATGAAATATAACAGAAGATTAAAGTTGAACATATAAAATATAAAGATTAAGATTGAAAATATATGACAGAAGATTAAAACTGGACGTATATAACAAAGAAAATTAAAATTTAATATGTAAGAAGACAGACTGCATATATCTTATAGATATGTATCAAATATATCTTACATGTAAAACATAATCTCTTCAAAATTTTCAATCTTCTTCAAAAAAATGAGTGTAAAATTTAACACAGAAAACAAAGAATTATACTTTTTTTTTTTTAGTATTATATGTATATTGTAATATAGTTAGTATTATATATATTGTAAATTATATATTGTATTATAAATGCCACAAGGGAACAATTGAAATGATCGGCATTTTTATTCTTTTTTTTTGCTATAATTAAAATATACACTGTGTCATGGGTGAAACAGGCGAATAGTAATTAATAGTAACAAAATATCTGTCTCGTTTCCCTTTAATTTTACTCTCTCTTTCATTCTCTCTACTCTACCCCTTGTCTTCGTCGTTTTCAATATATATTTCCGCACGCAGCAAATATAGTATACACGGTATACAGATTTAATTTCAAAGACATTAGCTTGACTCCTCGATCTTCTCGAGTGAACGCCTACTCATGAGAAATCTGTTAAACTTTTATAACGATGATAAGTTGAGCCAAGCCGTTGATGCCTTTGCGACGTCTGAGAAAAAACCTTTTTTTTTTTTTTGAATGTAGCTTCTTCGGCATTGTTACAATATAATTTCGATGTATCTAAATGTAGTCCCATTGCGTCTTATCTACATTCTTTACAATTATGTTAATCGGTTAATCCTTTCAATTTTCGTGTTCGAAACCGCAAGTTCTATTAATTGTCAAGGTTTTCTAGTGCCTGTATCATCACTTGTGTTAACAGTCTTTTCACGATATGAAGAACAGTCTTTGCACGGCGAACAGGAACTCGCTGCTCGATAGAAATGTGAAAGAAACATTAAATTCGCTTGTCATCCCCGGTCGCCTCGTGCCTTAAACGTTCTGGTCGCCTGGATCAGTTAGGGAAGCCTTTATCTACATTTTACACTCTCATCTCATCAATTATCTTCACGTATGTCTAGCGCTTATCCTATTTTCTTTTATTTTTCATACAGACCGAGACACGCAGACCGTACACAGACGACACGCAAATAATAGAACTTTGTTTCAAGATAGGTTTTATCCATCTTACGTTATTAGAGACAAACTGCCAGGCAATTAACTATGGCGATATACATTTTTATGATACATTTAGGATATCGATAATATGACACGATGCTGCGTTAAATACATGTGTAAACTATGGTTATATCGCAAAGATGCGCCGTTTTTCACGTTACTACTAGATGTGTTATTTCGTCGACAGGAAGTTTTCGGTTGGATTCGTCGCTCGCGCGTGCACTTCACGTGTATACCCAGGACGTCATATTTTAATTATATAATTTTTTAATTTTTTTTTTATTTTCTAAAGATTAATTTTTCGCGTTTCCGCGTGTTTCGTATCTATTACAAACACACACGTACGTGTGGGCACACGTGCACGCATGCTGTGCATGAATGCACTTATGCACGCATACATACGATATATGTATAATCCAATCTCGATAGTAACTATAAGTTATCATTAGATTACTACTCTTATGAGACTAAATTACATTTTACATGTTATTCGGCAACATTTCTATCATGAGTTAAGCACAAGAAAGAAAGAAATAGATTTTGATCCTTGAATATTAACTATTCCTTTTTTTCCTCTTTCAATAAAGCGAGAGCTTGTGATTGTGAAGAGAACATGAACGTGATGGAGAAGAAGATCAAATATTTTAGTTAATTTACGCTTTTGACCATAAAGCTTTGAAAAAAGGCGCTTCAAACGCGCTCCGAAATTAATGACGATTTCTTTCAAATGATGTGATACTTTCTTTTGCAATCATTATGACTCGTGAGTATACTATGAATGTAATTGTCACTTTATCCAGTCTCAAAAGACGCGTTTTCCACAATTATCGTTCACAATCCATCCTTTTATCCTCTAAGCTAGACCTCTTTCTTTGCCTCTCTCAGAAGGATATCAGCTAGATTTCTAAGCAGAATCCTAAATTAATAGAAATTCATGACAGAAAAAATGGGCTAATCCAAACGGTTACTGGTGCATAAATGAATTTTATGTTATCTCAGTAAAGTGGTTTTATATAGTATCCTTCGAAGATAAAGAGTACCGACAAAGTAGTATAAAAGACTGTCTTATGGAAACTCGCGCGTGATTGTCAAAACGTGAACTCGATTAGCTCACGATATTGATGTCGAAATGAATACATTTCAATTCATTTTCATTTACTGTATATATGTATCTCAAATTCTTACAAATAGTAAAAATGTTTTTCAGCGCTGATAAACTGACATATTATAGACAAGAATATTAGAAATGCCAGTGCCACAATTGATTGAAATACAAAATATGCTATTCATTATTTGGTTGGATTCATATCTATATTATATATTCTAATTGTTTTGTAATTTAAACGGATTTGAAAAATCTGAAGCGCGAATTCGAATAAAGCGATATTTCATTACTTAAGTAAAATTACTGAACTCTAATAATACTGGAATAAGCACTGGCAGCCAGAAAGCGTGCCAAGTGGGAGGATAAATCCAGAGAATCATCTTTCTTTGTCGTACAGTCAAGTTAAAAAGTTTTAGAATACCAGTACATGGAGACAGATAAGCGACTTGAGCGGCTTGATCAAATTTTTGAATTTGAATGTAGTGTGGCTAAAAAAAAATTCGGCAGTACGCGTATGCGCAGAGTGAGAGAAGTAGCCCTTCACATGCTAGCTCATCCACGTTTTCGTTTATGAGCGTCACATGCCTATTTCATGTATTTTACTTAATGTTAAATCAGTTATTGTCTAATCTAATTGTTCCAATTTTCAATTGTTCTAATTTCCACTTATTATTCAAATTTACAATTATTTTTATTTAATATAATCAATGTATTCATATTAATGTGGAGCTGACATCTCCACCTAATAAAGCTAATTTGTCATGAACGCAACAGCCTTAGATTTAGAGGCACAAGATCTGTTCTTTTTAGCTGAACTGGCTGCACTATTTTATCTTTTTTCGCTTAACGTAAAGAGAAAAAGATGTTTTCGAATTAGTGCAGTCAATTCAGCTAACAAGAACAGGCCTAAATAGTCTAAAGCTCATACTGAGCTGCAACGCCATTGAATGAATATGTTCATATAACCCTAAAGTATATTACACATTCACAGTATTAGCGTTATCTATATAGAATTATCTAGATAAAGAAATAGCTTCATCTTATCTTTATCTAGATTATTATAATGTATATTATCATTAGTAAAAGAACTGTTCAACAATGTCAAACATAGAATTCAAAAGGAAATGTCGGTTTTAACGGATCTTAGAATCTTAGTGCTGAATAATAATTTTTACAATCTTTATGCGAATCTTTTATCTAGATAAATTAAAATGAAATCATCTTTATCTTACCTACGATACATTTACTTGTAATTTATCTTATTTTTAACTAAATAATGTTCGGTAGCCATTCTCATTATTTAAATATGTAAATAATTTTAAGTTATATACACAAAAAAATAATCATGGTTGAATTAACAAGATATATTTAGTTAAGCAAATTTTGATGAAAATAAACAGATTTTCTGACTATCACAATTAAGAGGATTCTAAAGTCTTGTTTTACTGACAGAACACGATTTTTTCCAGCACACTTTTTCCTAATTGCCTTTACAGATTTAAAAGTCCTTTTCTACAATTAATATATAAATATTAATGTAGTCCAAAATCAATTTTATGTCAAAAACAAAAAAAAAATTAGAATTTTAGATCTGTTTTATCAGTTTATTCTTAACTTAATGTGGCATTTACAACTGTCAACATGTACTAATATTTGCTTCATACAAAAATTCTGTAGTGTATTTGAACAAAATAAAAATGGTTCAAAATGCGAGTTACACGAAAATACAATGTTGAGTTCTTAAAATTATGTTTAAATATAAAAGATTAGTGTGCTTGAAAATTTGTGTATACATTGCCGTACATTAATTTGCTGGATCATAGTAGCAGTCCGACTACTGTGGTCAGTATTCATAATCGATTTTTATTTCAAGACCGTCTTAAGTAATGTCTTAAGATGCTAATACAGCTCTCTAATTGATAACATCTTAAGGTGGTACTGAAGACGATTTTAAATATAAGAATCGACTATGAATACTAGCCATAATCGATTTTTATTTCAAGTTTTAAGTAATGTTTTAAGATGCTAATGCGACTATAATTGATTGACGATTGATATCTTAAAACAGTATTAAATATTATATAAAAATCAATTATGAATACCAGCCAACGAATTGATGCACGGTTATGTACATGCATGCAATATTGATGTAGTAATTGTAGTATGTACTGACGTATTGACGTTTCATAAATCGTATGTATTTATTGTAAATCTTATATGTATAAGTTGTTCAATCGGTGAAACTCATGACTTTAGCATTCCTTTAAATATTTTGGTGTGCAACCAGAACATTTAAATATGATAATTTAGTTAATGATTTCTGATTGGATGTACAAAATTTGATATATAGCAATTCGCGGTATTGCCATCAGATGAACGCGGCGACGTTCTATTTCTCGTAAAGAGAGAACCACACACAATAAAATAAAAGATGCAGCATTGATACTTTGTCATTAGTATTTCAGTTTATCAGCCTTAATTCATATCAGAAGTTAAATTGAGAATGAAATCTGTATCTCTAATTGGCGAGAAATAATGTAGATTGCAAAATTAAAAGTAGCTTATCAGTGATACTATGAAATCAATTGTATATATAATACATTGCACATAACATTACTGATTTCATAGCTTTTATTGATTGTGGAAAACATTAAAAGGATTCTATTATTAAGTTATGTCCTGATATTAATGAAAAATTTCGTAAAAGAAGTTCAACAAATTTGAACCTCTCTGTCTTATTGTATTTCTTCATCAAGATTCAATCAACTTCAATGATCAATCAACTTGAAAATCGACTTCGATGATCACAATACTCGATATTGTGATCATATTGTCAGGATTAAAGTTACACACTTGTTATCATGTCTACTGTAAGGAGCGTCAGCATTATAACTATAAAACGGTAGTCATAATGCTAACGCAAAGTTTCTCGGATTCAACCAATAACCATATTCAGATTAGCCTGTATTTTTTCTCGCAGATTATTTTCGATAATATAACTAGATTGCGATTGCAAAAATTAAGATCGCACGCGTTTGACAAATTGAATTATTACACGCATTAAATTGGAAGCGTAGTCTGAGATACAACTGCTAGCTATAAGAAAGAAATATAATGAAACTCAAATTTTTAATGTATAAATGATTACTAAAGTAAGATACTAAAGAATTGGATTTTCCGAAATGTGTGTGCCGCAGGTGTAGACTTTTTCTCTGTCAGTTAGTACTAAAGTCAAAAAGACTTCAAAGAGATTACTTCGAAAAAAATCACAAACTTATTCAAGTACTCGTATCCTTCTAGCGATTACTTTCTGTAAATGTGACACACAAACTCCTTGGATAATCCAATACAATGGATATACAAATAATAGCAAATGTTAATAGCAAATTACAAATATAAACAAATAGATGGGAAAGATCAAATCATATTTCAGAACTTGCGACAAAACTCTTTTTGCTTAACTAAAAAAAATTTTAATTTAAATTTACTGACACAATCTCTGATGATTGCATTAAGCATAAAAAGCAGCTTTGCAATTGTATAATTCTTACTGCGTTATAAATATTCCTATGGTAAGACGATAAAGAGTACGGCAAATTACCAGCAATAGAGACTCGAGAATCAAGAAATCCGAATACTTCGAATATTTTACATCAATATTAATCATATACGATCAAAATATTATCAGTATTTGTCAGACAATATTGATCGTACAAGGTCAACACTGTATTATACAAACTTTGCTCGTACAAATAGAGAAAAAAAGTTCATCGAATGGGACATCCAAACATTGTAATTGCCTCTGGTTCTGCGCAAGAAAAAAACATGCTACTGTATGTATCTCATATTGTAAAGTTTTTCGGAATTTTACATCGAAAAATATATTTTGCACGATAAAAAATTATCGACACTATAAAAAGCACGATTTTAGATACGACGATTAATATTAGATACATCATCGATGTCTACAGTTTGTTCTTTCTAGCTAAATCCTTTGAACTTTCTTCTCTCTTATGCTCATCACGCTATACATCATGCACATGCATTATATACCTTTTCCACTGTATGGCTGTGTTCAGGCAATACGTTCCATATTATCACATTCTATCTTTATTGTTCATTATATTTAGAACAAGAATAGAATGAGTCAATAGCATCAATGCGCTTCCTAAACACAGCCTGAATGCAAAAGGTATATAACATGATACAAAGAGCAAACCATACAAGTTTTTATTTTTAATATACAGATAGTACACACGGGGTCAGTGATGCCGTAACGAACGCGTACTAGTTCCCTTGATCCAAATCCAATTTCAGGAATCTTGTTCAGCAAGTTCGTTGAATTAATTGCCAACGTTTGTTAAACGAAAATATTAATATTGTTATTCTTAATCATTACTGTTAATATCGATTGTGATACCATTACTTGCGCAAGCTTCTTTCATAACGCACTAAATTCGGGGTATTCGAGGCTTTTTCTGTGCTCAACCAAGCTATCTTGATCACTTTTCTGTCTGTCTTCTGATTCTGTTTTGCTTCTTTTTTTAAAACAATCCCCCCCCTCCCTCCCTCCCGAAATCCCGGATTCAGTCTCGGTTTGGTAGACGAAATATTGTCCCACCTATAATAAAAGGTTCTACTCGTAATAATCAAAGGTTTTAATATAACCAAGAGATATATCTCTCTCAGTTACATACTTCTCTCTCTCTCTCTCACACACACACACATTTTTCCTTTCTCTCTCTATCTCTCTTTCTCTCCCTCACACTCTCTCTCAATATGGCTGATGTCTCTGAAATTGACGCGGTCCCGGACCGTTACCTCGCGGTTTGGGACCATATCCCATATTGTCGTATCCATCGTAACCAGCGTAATCGTAGTTCGCGTACATGTCATCGTAGCTATGATAACCGTTGTACTCGGGGATGTAGCCGTATCCACCACCGTATCCGTACCCGTAGCCGGGTGCCCAGAAGCCCTGATTTCTTGGATCTGGATTAACCTTCACTTTCTTGACGTCTACTTCCTTACCATTAATTGTCTGCTTAGGCGTTTTTAACAACTTATACACGACCTCTTTCGAATCGAACGTGATAAAGCAAAAACCTTTACGTTGATTTTTTACTTTGTCGAAAGGTGCCTGTAGCTCAACAATGGTACCATACTGGCTGAAGTAGGACTTAATGTCATCGTCAGTAATCTCAGGAGTAAGACCACCCACAAAGATTTTTCCGTGTTGAGGTTTCTTGCTAACTCGCTTTGGATCTACCTATAAAACGTAAACTTACCTGTAAAACTATCTGAATATACAGATACAATAGAATAGATAAAAGATATAGTAAAAGTATCATGTATATTTCACATTATATTATAAAAACTAGAATCTACTTTGAAGAGAGAAGTCACTTCGACCAACTCCAATTATTTTTAATAATCAATTAGAACAAAGAATTTCATTAATTGACCAATCATAAAATTATACAAAATATTTGTAGTGCAAAGAGCTATTGTTACTTGTTATTTTTATAGCAAAATGTAATTTTTTAAATAACAATTTGACACTAAATTGACAACAATTAACGTCAGTACTACCTGAACAATCGAGTTAATTGCCAATTAAAATTAATTGGAGTTGGTTAAAGTAATCCTTAACGCAACAAATACTTAAAAACATTTTGATTAATTAATTAGTAAAATTCTTTGATCTAAATGGTTAATCAAACGCTTGAAAGCATCAGTAGCGTTAAGTAAGCTCCATGCTAAAAGCTTATAATATACGGACGCAACACGTGGACCCTTAATATATTAAGTTCACGCGATTGGCTAAGTCCCATCTAGCGGCGTCGCTCACGCACCTTACGCTTATTGATGTAATGTTCACCGGATGCGAGAAGTTTGTCGATGGTTTTTGGATTGGTGAATACCATGAAGGCAAAACCGCGCGAAACGCCAGTGTGGGGATCGACCTTCACCGAGATGCTTTCGATCTCGCCGAATTTGCCAAAGTGATCCCGGAGCTCCTTATCGGTGGTATTGCGGGACAATCCGCCGATGAATAGCTTACGCTCATCATCCTTGCCGGGAATGCCGGCGGTCGCCTGTTGCTGCGCCGGCTGCGAAGAATGCTGCTGATGCTGACTATGCTCCTGGTTTTGATGTTGGGATTCGTTCGAGTGCGCCTGTTGATTGCCTGCTGGTTCCTGCATGCTGTCCGCTTGCGTCTGGAAGTCTACCGCTGCCGCCATCGCTGCCTTTTCAAGCGTTCTCCGCACGCTGCTCTGCGCAGTGTAGATGAATCAAGCTCGTGTCCTAGACCCTCGGGTGCCAACCGCCAACAACGTCGAGGCGCGTCGTCTCCCGGCTCAGAAACCGAAATCGGAGCACAATCTGCGAGCAGATATTTTACACGCGTGGCACGGATCCGTAGCTCAATGTCCTCGCTGAATAATGGGCTTAAATAATGGACCGGGTTCTGTAACAATGCCGGCTTATAGCTTACGAGAGGAGAAAGATCCGCGTCGACCGGAGATGACGGTTCGGTACCGTCACGCCCTCGCACTTTGCTAAGCACCCTGATTCGTCGCACTCTGATTCGTCGCGTCGCCATCGTCCTACCTCGTCAGCCAATTGACTAGCTGTACAGACCGCGGCGCTAGTGACAGCTAGCGTTGATTTGCACGACACTAGCGCCGGATGTTGCATTATTTGCACTTTTTGCACTCATTCTCGAATGGCGCCCAATTGCTCACGTTTCCCATTGGCTAATTTAATAGCTACGTTCAGCAGAAAAAAATCTTACACAATACAAAGTTACTTTTTTTTTGTTGAACGTAATTAATTCAAAATTTTCTAATTGGATTTCAATAGAAAAAAAATTCTATGCACTTCTATAACTATAAATGTTGTCAACCGCAACATGGTCAAATGGAACGCTCCCGCATTTTTACTGGCTCTATCTTGATTATCTATTTTATATTAATTTATTCCAAGAAAAAAAATAACACAAACTTGTTTTTTATCTTTATTAATCGTTGAATACCAAAAAAGATAGAACGATGCTTGTGTCGATATTTTTATAATTAAATGGAAATAAAAAATTTCAAAATTTCTAATATTTATATTTATAAAGCTTTAAAAAATAAAAACTTTACTGGCTAAACCAGATTTCATAAATCTTCTAAGAAGGAGCTTTATTGATTTCTTTTATCATAAAATAGCTTTTTTTTAGACACGAATGCAATGGATATGTTTAGCGGGCTTAACAATTAGTTGAGCATTCGCTGTTATTAGTATATTCTGCTAGATCCAAAGGTCTAATGGGATAATCTAGAAGAATAGACCAATAACAGCAAGCCTTCATTTAACTGTTGAATCTTTTGACTATATAAATGTCAAAGGTTGAATCCATTGAACTATACTCTAACTGGAATGGGCACTAGACGCCAGAAAACGTGACGAGAGAGAGCCATTTCGAAGGGCCACCTCTCTTTGTCAGTACAGTCACGTTAGAAAGTTTTGCAGTACCGGCACATGAGAATAGATAAACGAGCGACTTAAGTGACATACATAAATAAAACAAAAGCAAAATTGTATTATATTTTTTGAAGTATTTAAGTAACTTTTTAAGTAAAAGTTAATTTCTTCTTCGTTTCCACGAATTCCGTTACATGCTGTATCAACATGAAAACAAAGAAGAAATTTAACTTTTGAGTAGGAATGTAAGGTGAATGCTGACGCATGCGCAGAGAACGCTTAGAAAAAGAGAGATGGCCTCTCGCATCGTGCTATTTCTATCACGTTTTTCGCTTACGGACGTTATATGGCAGTGCCCATTCCAGCTAGAGTATAGTTCAATGGTTGAATCTGATGATGTGTCCAGCTTGTGTTCGTGATACTAAAAATCAGTCCAAAATCTTGGACAGACGGAGAATTGACCAATCACATTAATTAGTTGGTCAATCAAGTTAGTTCAAATGCGATTGGTCAATTCTCTCTCTGTCCAAAATCTTGAACCAATTCTAGCATTGTGAATACAAAGGCTATGGTCCACTTCACGCTATAAATGCTTCAAAGTATTCTTTGATTGGTCAATTTGTAAAATTCTTTATTCCGATTGGTTAATTAAACGTTTGGAAGCATTTGTATCTTGTCAAGTAGACCGAACCGCTTAGGCTTAACAATTTTCGCTTTAGGTTTTTCCTGGTATTTTTTATTCTATGGTTTTCTGTAGAATGTAGAGTGGCGAAATCGCCGCGGCAAACGTTTCAATTCTTTGATATAGGGTGAGTGCAATAAAAATCGATATCTCCGTTGTTCACCGCCGCAAGATTATGCAATGACCATTGCATCTTATTTTTATATCTCATATGATCGTTGATAGAATAGAATTATTCGTTCCAGGGCGCCTGCCAGAGTAATTTCAACGGATAATTCGCGCACGAGAAATTCACCGGAATGATATAGCTTGAAACATAACCTCATTTGGCAACGTGATATCGACCGAATCGTTTCACGCAAATAAACTCCATAAATGTATCTCCTATTTCTTATTTTATTTTACATGTTACAAGAAATAAACATTTATGTATCACGTTTTATTAAGTAATTTTGAGAAATATTTTTTTTTCTGTGAGCGCGAATTTGTTATCTTGACTTGTTCAATACGGTGTTAAAAAAAAATACAATTTTGGCTTCTTTTTATTTGATAGAGATACTGAGTGTGACATTTTGTATCAAAAATATTACGATTTTCTTATTGAAGTAACGCATTATTACGTTTACATTATTTTATTATTATGAATACATTTTTTTTTTTAACTAGATAGCAGACATGTCAGGCAAGCGAACTGCAACTACAGAATTGAATCATGACAACTGGAACGAGGAGCATGAACCAGAGGAAGCAGGAACATTTGCATTAGCATCAAATGATATACTTGAGAAGAGGGTTAGAAAAACAGCAAAGCGTCGTTTGCCATCAAGGGAGGTAAGTAGATGCTGATTGTTTAATATCTTGATTTTATTTATTTCTAACATTATTTTGCCTTAATTTTCAGGGGGGCTCAATGAAAAGTGCATTTGGAACATTCACAGGTTTCAAAACTACTCCTGTAACAAGTTTGTCCCCATTCAATTTTTTAGCTAGTAGCGTAAACACCACTTCTAGCATGACTACTTCTACTGCATCAGTAACAACTGAAAATACAAGTAGCAGGCAGATTGCGAGCAATGGTGCCCCTAAAATTCCTGAAACTGATTCAGATAAAAAGGAAGATGATGCCAAAGTGCAGACACCATCAGATACAAGTGCAAGCAAAAAGATTTCAACTAAGCCAGAAACTGAAAAGATGAAGAGTCACTCCTCAGATTATTATGCAAAACTAAAGGGACTGAACGAGAGCGTCGCTACGTGGATAAAGAGTCACGTAGATACAAATCCATTTTGTATATTGACACCTATATTTAAAGATTATGAAAGATATTTAAAAGAGATTACTTCAAAGGAAGAAGGTACCAAGGTGCAGACCTCCCATACTTCGGAGCACACAATGCATACTACGCAAAACGATAATAAACAGGATGTAAGCACTGAGAAGAAACCAGAAAAATCATCATTTGGCACTGTAAGCACAAACACAAAGCCTACTTTAACCACGGGAACAGAATGGAAACCTGAGAAATCGATATTTTCTAACATTACCACAAATGCCAAATCAATATTCAGTAGCACAGAACAGAAAGCAGACAGTCCTAAGTCATCTATGTTTGGCAATGTAGACATAACGCCTGATAAGAGTAGATCTATTTTTGGGAGCGTAGAATCGAACGTTGCTAGTAAGAGCGTATTTGGCAATACCAATGTGGAAAGTAATCCCTTTTTACATAAACCTGCCGTTTCAGACGGTGGAAATGCGATTGAGGAGGAAAACAAGTCTAATGCGAAATCTGTCGCTCCTACCTTTCCTACTTTTAGTTTCGGACAGAGTTCCACTACTAGTAATGTAACTGCTGGATTTAGCTTTGGGAGGTAATATTAATTACTTTAACTGCGACATTTTATGTTAAACAAGATGCAAAAACACTTTTATAATTTGCAGTGCAAAGCCATTTTCATTTGCTCCTCAAGCAGTAAAGCCACAAGATGCCGAGGACAAAACTGACAATGAAAATAAGGATGAGGAAGATGAGGAACCACCGAAACCAGATTTCAAACCAGTAGCTGAAGAAGGTGCTATTTATGAACAAAGGTAAGTTATATATCACGATTTTTTAATTGTGAATATCAAAATAAAAATTACACATAATTTTTTTAAAAATTGAATTATCTCTATTTTCGCAGTGATTTATTTAAATACATAACTTCTTATTGTACAGGTGTAAAGTCTTTGTGAAGAAAGACAACAATTTTAGTGATAAAGGAGTCGGGATGTTATATCTGAAACCAACACCGAATGGAAAAACGCAATTGATAGTACGTGCCGACACTGCTTTGGGCAATTTGTTACTTAATACCCTGTTGACTCAAAGCATTCCTACAAAACGCATGAATAAGAACACGATAATGTTGCACTGCCTACCGATGCCCGATTCCTTACCACCACCAGTCATAGTGCTGTTAAGAGTAAAAACGTCTGAAGTCGCAGATGAATTACTGGAGGCGTTGAATAAACATAAAAATTAGAAAGAAATTATGTAAAGTTCGACTTGCGTATACGAACAAAAGACTTTTTTGACATTATACCATGGGTACTGAGAAAGAAAGTGAATCTGTGCATAATAATAGAGAAAATTTATCTATTATTAATCAACATATAACAATTTTGTGTTGAGTTTTATTCATCATTCCATAAAATGTAAATTTTGCTATTGTCTAGGAACTAAAACATGATCATCGGGGAGTAACGAAGAAAATTGCTAGATATCTGCAATAAATTTTCTCCAATTGCTATGTATTTCATTTACAGATATTGTATAAAAATGTAATTATTTATCTTCTTATTACAGTTGACATAAGAAGTGCAAAAATGTAATAGTTTCCAAAAAATATCTCAATTTACATGTATGACATTATTGGAATGAATGTTGCAATTGTAATCCATATAATAATAATAATAATAATAATAATAATAATTGGAAATGTACATAGTAGAAATACAATAATGTATATTACAAACGAAGCAGTTTATGCTTATAAAATAGCTGCTGAAATAATTAACTATTAATTACATAAATAATTTGTGTATTGTTGCAGAAATTAATTATAAGTGCAAAAGAATCATGGATAGCATGAAATTATCTGATATTTTTCGAAACAAATTCCTTATTTATAGTAATTGGCGCAAAATAAATAGAAGAATAATTTTTGACATCACGTTAATATTACGTTATATTTTGATGAGAATTTACGTATTAAGTTATATTTTGATAAGAATTTACGTATTGCTTGATAGCTTACACGCTCAGTAATCAACGAACAGGATAAGGAGATATTCATTTTGCACAACTTCTAGCGTTACAAATTATCAATTTTTTTCTTCTATTATTTTATTTGTTACATTTGTTAAATGTACTTAATTATATAAAATTGTAGCTCAAATATTTCTTCTTTTGAATCAAAACCACATTTTTAAATTGCGAACGTGTACATGGACAATTACATATAAATACACAAGAAATATAATTGAAACAAACATATTTATGATTAAAGAATATATTCAGTATTCTTTCCACGATTAAAATTCGTAAAAACAATTGACAACACAAATAATTTTTAGAGATGCAAGTAGATTAAAAGACATTTTATTAGTGACAATAAACTTCTTATATATAATTAAAGTTTTTAAATTATGTTTGCATTGAGATAAGCCTCTTTTATAACAAATTATAGAATTATATAAATCGATCATTATATATATATACAAGCTTTGAAATTTTAATTTAAAGGAATTTAATTTTACTATTCGCGCACATACTAATATCGCCACTTATTTGAAAATATTTATATTTATGCCTAATTGAACAATACGTACATTGCATAAAAATCTGAAAAATGAATACTCTTAGATATTTAATATGTTTCATAACAGTATCCAACAATACACGAACCCCTCTCTAAGTATTTCATGTGTACTATTAAAGAACAAATATATTTTTTCTGTATATACAAAACTAATACAATTGCTTAAATCATATGTATATTATGTAGACATGCACTTTACATGACAATATATTATTAATATGGCCTATACAAGATGAGAAAATACAGAGTTAGTTTCTTGTTTTTCTAAAAAATATCGTGATGCCGTGATCGTATTATACTGTACACTTTCGTAAGAATATATACCATTAATTTTTGTTGTCCTCAAACTCTTTGCGCCATAAATGGCGTTAGAGGACCCATTTGTCCTAGGCCTACTTGAATGCGTTGCATGTGAATTTCTACGCAATTTTGAAACACTTGTTGATTTTGTGGGCTGAGTTTCGACCTTATTTGCTCCATGGTACCTTGCAATACCTTGAGCTCGTATGCATTTCGATCGGAATCCGATAAGCTCTGCAATAAAAAAAAAGTTTAGTATCAGATAAGCTGGGAAAAAAATCAATTTTGCAAGAATATCCCTTTATCTTACTTTCACTTGTAACATCAATGCAGTCAAATCAGTTATCAATTGATTCATTTTTCCTGGTGCTTTATCATTCATTGCATTATGTTTAGCGACCATATCTGCCGCTTCTTGTTTGCACTTTTCTCGGAGATGTGAAGGTGCTAACATCGCCGCCACGCTGGGCTCGGGCGCCATTTCCTGACACAATTCTTGTATCTCGTTTAAAAAGTCTTGAAGAGCTTGATTCATTCTCTCCAACTCAACAATAATTCTGGAAAGAGAGAAATAACAATACAGTACAAAGACATTGTTTTAAATTAAATATTCTTTAAATATAGTTTATGTTATATATTTTAGCACAATTTTATGTATTTGATTATTCGTACCCTGCATATTTTTTTTCGAAATCGGGAGGAAGCGATTCACCTAAGGAACGTCTTTTTTCAGCTTCCCCATTCATCTCCTTTAATTTCTTAATTTTATTTTTTTTAGTTGTTAATATCTTGTTTACTTTAACCATAAGTTCGAGCAATTTCAATGGAAAACCATTCACTGTACCACCAGTATTCGTCTTTTTCGGAATGGACGCAGAAGCATTAGATATCAGAGGATCGTTGGTCAATCGCGGAGATAATTTCATCATGTACGGTGGTGAAGGTACGTATTGCAATGGCCGTGGTCTGAACTTTTGTGAGAATGATGCCAAGCTGATCGTTTCCGGTGACTCGTTTGACTAATAGAGACAAATTGTATATCAATATATGTGCATATAAGTATAGACATCTTCCTTGAGGGGGAAAAAACATAAGAGACATACCAAAACTTCATAGTCAGGAACACTGTGCGTGCCAAGTCCGGCTCTCTCAAACGTGATTCTGTAGGTATTATTACTGGTATCGACGGCGTCGATGCTTCCAGTGAATAAACCATCCTGCGGTTTCCTCAATCTCGCTGTCACTTTCGTACCGATTACTAATTGCAGTGGTATTTCAGGTGGTAGATCCTTAAAACTACTTATGTCCGCCGCCTTCCTCTGCTGTAACATCCGTATTTTCTGTCTCTTCCTTTCCAGCTCGCGTCTCTCCTCCTCAAAAAACGACTGTGAACACCTTCGCGGTTTTCCCATCATCCTCCTGATCTTACACCATTCTACGCGCGTGAGTTTGCGAGTTTTTAATTGTGGAAACGATTCTTTCAGGCATATCATGAAGTCATTATCGCCCTCGAACAATATCCTACAAAAAACATCGTTACAGAATTAAGAGAACAGATTTATACCTTTAAAACCTTGTGTCCACGATACTAGAAATTGCTCCAAGAAGAGAAAGAATGGACCAATCGCATTTAATCAATTCAAATAATACGATTGGACAACTTTTTTCCAATTCGAAATCTATATGATTTCTTCTAGCATTGTGTAAACACAAAACTTAATACTATTATCTTTTTAATATTATTTTTCAATATTATGATGTTAAATTTATACATACTTATCAATATTGCTGTAGAACCACTCGTAGCACACCCATTTATGAGCCTTCGGTAGTTTTAACAAGTTTCTCAGTCTCATACCAATTTTCTGTCCTATTTTACGATCCGGTGATGCAAGTTGCGCTATCTTATCAGGCTCCTTTTCCTGCTTGACCGGAGTCGTTACAGGAGTCGCTGGTTGCGAAGACGAGCTTGTACTTTTTGGTGTACTCGATATTTTGGCCTGCCTCTTCACTGGGGACGGTCGCATCATCTTTTTGGGAGATTGTTTTGCTTCTGCAGCTGCAGGATCCTTCTTAATTCTGTAATTATTTAAACATTTAATCACTTATCTAATTACTAATAATTTCTATGTTAGATGCAAGAAAAGTAATTCACCTATGATGTGGATGATTGATCAAGATATCATCATAAAACAACTTGTTCTTTTTTCTGATTCTCGCTGGCATTCCTCTGCGATTCAACACTTGCACTGGTTGTGTTGGAGGATTCGGTTTAGAAGGTGGCTGAGTGCCTACCCTTTGTAGACCTAAAGCCGCGGGTCCCAGCTCTGGTATTGGTTCTGATTCCTCTGTATCCATTTGTTGATCCATTGAGTGATTTGAATTATGCTGCTCATCCATATCCATCATATCTTCATCCATTATCTCCGTCTTGATTTCATCAATGGATGGATATCCACCATTTTTTATAGACAACAATGCCTCTGCAGATTCACCTGAACAAATTCGTTCAAAGTCGTTCAAATCAGTAAATGCATGTACACATGACTAAATAAAAAAATTAATTTCTTTAACATTGAAAGCTGTGTTGCACATAGTGTAGCGATCTAGAAATAAATTTATCAGTGCTCAGTAAGAATAATTACATATTACTGATAAAATTGGCAATATATATCTACGTGTATACAAGTATACACTATGCAAAAGAATAAAATAGAAAAATTTAAAAAAAAAAATAGAATAGCCAATGCATGAGTAGTAAATGTAAGAGCGAGAATTTGATCGGATCGACTACGGAAGATGAGAAAGATATCCGTGTACCAATCCTTTCAGCCCGAGAGGTGAAATTAGCATCAAACTAGCGATATTTATCGAGGGAGTATTGACCGTGTACCGCCAGCACCAGACTGGGGGGGCGACATAACCAAACTCGGGGAGGTGTTTGATAAACAGCCCGTGTCGGATCCGCGGCGACGGTGCCGTCGCCGCGGGTCGACTTCGTGTGAACGACGGCGGCATGCAGACGCCCCGCCGTCGAGTCCGTCGTTCGTAACGCCGGGCGCGGAATTCACGGCGGAATCCCGCTTGAATCGCATGTTGATGATTTTTGAAATTTTAAACCCGACCCGCACCCGTACGCCGTTCGAACGACGATTGCGGGCGGCGCGGACGTGCCGTGCGCGGCGCGCCCCGCCGAACCGCTAAATCGGGAACGCGGATTCCGCAGGCGCCGGTTGCCGTGATCGCCCAGGGTCGCTCGTCCCGTTAATTTTCTCGAAAATAACGCAAAGTTTACTCACTTTCAACTACGTCCGCCATGTTGACACTCAGTGATGCATCATGGGTACGTACTTCCGACTGCGTCAGGTTCATCGGTCCGCCATCTCGCGTGGCCGAACCCGGTTGGCGATTGGCGCCGTCCCGGAAGTCCAGGATTTCGTCCATGACGCGCGAGATCGATGCAGCACGTGAAATTCTCGGTTAACTCGACGCGGCTGTGCGATCGGTCATACGACAACGCGCCGTTACCTTCACTTGAGACGTTTCGGACATGGGGAATTAATTTCTCGAATTAACTTTTTGACGCGAGTGGTTCTACGAGATCTGTAATTGTCTGTAATTCTCTAAAGACGGTATCAGTTATCGTCGCGCAACTTGTTTACTGTATATGTAATATCCACGGAATGATTCGATAAGAGTTACAGAATCCCGCTACTGTTCATTATTGTAACTGCATCACATCATATCGTTACGCTTATTAAAATAATCAGACGCTAGAAAGAAAGAGAATATAAAAGAAGAGAGACTAAATGCAAAGCAAAAAAAATATGAAATTTGATTACAAGGAACAGACTTGTGTGTAACAGATGTTACACCTTCTGCACTTAAAGTGAAGTAGATATATAGTATATATATAATTATGCATGAGAAAGAGAGAGAGAAGAAGAAGAAGGAAAGACGGAAAATGCAGCTGTGAAGAACGAACTTATCAGCACATGCGCATTCTTCGCTGCTTACTTCAAGCTGCTTCAAGCGGCAGCTAAGGTGACGATTCTATTCAATTCTATTGGATTCTATGCGTCTTTTTTTGCTTGCACTTTAATTTTCTTCGATTTTTCAGAACGATTATGTTCGTTATTTGGATCATTGTCACGTCTCTATTATGTGGAAGTTGTGTGGCTATCGATGGCACGCTTGTAAACGTTAACAAGTACTGCAGAGAGAGAGATCGATTAATCACGTCCGAGGAAAACGATGAGTATCTGCTTGTCGGTGTTAAAAATAATACAAATATTATGCTAGCCTGTCACTACTGGTAAGGTTGATCCAATACACAAATATTAGAATAAATTAAAAAGATGCGACAACTTTTCTGCTTGCTCCACTTCCAACACATTTTTCTTGTCACATTCCAAATTTTATGGTGACTATATAATTTCGTTAATGATTAATTTATTAAGTAATATTTGTATTATTTTCTTAATTAATTTTTTTTAAATGAAATTATTAATATATTTTATAACACATTGTATAACACATAGAGGAAAAAAGATTACATAAACAAACTATTATAATTATTAGATATTTTGCTTTAAGTGGAATAGTATAAACATTTTGTTTATACTGTTTCATTAACATATATCAATTGATTTATATTTTGTTGCACGAAATATATGGAAAAAGAGGCAAATTAAGAACAATGAATTATATCTAGTTTTAACATATAGTTTTGCTTTAAGTAATTCTGCTGATTGAATTAATTATGTCACCAGTTTATTTAATTCGAGTTTAGTTAAAGTAAGAGCTTTTTTTAATTATTTTAGTTATGATAATTTCTCCAGTTACAGTATTCTCCTTAACAATAATATATTTTTTTATAAACTATTGGGAATTTTTTCACAGAAGCAACGAGCATGAAGAACAGCCAAAAATTTGGTACTATCAAGATCGATATCAAGAAAAACTGGAAAGAGAAGTTGAATTGGGAATGGATAATAATATTTCATATAGTAGAGTCTACACAACGCCAAATCTTTCTCTAGTCATAAAAAGCTTCACAGTTACCGACACTGGCATATATCGATGCCATGGCAAAGAAGGACCAGAAAAAAATGACAAATATAATTACAGAATTGAACGTAAAATTAATAATGACATTAGAATTGGCACAACAGTTTATTTCCTTATAATATTACATTTTATTTTAAATGTATATTTTAATATTTAATTTTTTTAGCTATGCATTATTACTTATGCTATGCATTATTATAAAAATTCTTGTTGAATTAATTATAAGATATTAACTATAATGTAATTTGCACTTTAAAAATGCTAATTTTAATTATTTAAGTTTTACGAATTTTGTCATATGGTACATATATTTATTGCAGTTTTAAATATCTAAAGTAATTAATATTCATTTTTACATGATAGCAATTCTTAAAGACATTGGCGGCGAGTTTGTAGAAAAAGGTAACATAACTGAATGGGAAAAATATCGCGAAATATATTTGTGGCCTGTCACTACAAGATTTGCAGTAAATTAATAAGTTCTTAGTTGATTATAAATAAGATTATGATTTACATTATCTTATGCCCTACACTAAACAAAGAATGATAGATTTATTTAAAATGATTTCAAAGAAAAGAATATCTCTCGCGACAGGTCTCGAAAATGTCGGATTTAGCAGATATTCGTGAGGAAGGAGTGATCCTTCAGGTAATATCTGAATGGAGTCCTTGGAGTCCTTGTAAAGAATGCGTAAACAATCGCGGTATCAAAACTAGCAGAGGCTACTGTAGATTAAAACGCAACATAAATTCGGTGAGTACTATATCTGTATTTTTATTCTTTCCATTATAAACTGTAAATTTTTTGATCTTTAAACCTTTATTATTATTTTATTAATTTTAATATTTAGACGATGATAAGAAAAAATGACTCTACCGTTATACGCTTTTTCCGAGGATCCCCGATGCTTCCTTGCAAGTAAATGTCTGTAGTTGCGAAATATCCAACAGCGATTCTTTACGTAATAGTATACTAAACTTTAACGCAAACTGTGCATTTCTAGATCTGGTTTGCTTCAAAATGAATTTCCTAGTATCAGCCGTGTCGTGCGATATTTGCCAGAATTTATTTTAACGAAACCTTGCAAGAAATGTCCACACGTGAAAAAAAGGAAAAAAGGCAGAAAGTTTCATTATGTCAAACGATATGTTCTCGCCGAAGGCGCGCATCTCGCAGTAGCTTGTCCAGAGTAATTTTCTTCGAGCAAAATTTTTACAGAATTAACTTAATCTTTTTATATCTAATATATAATTTATGTACAATTTGTATTTATACAATTAAATATGCAGAACTTGAAAACAGATATATCTTGAATATAGATCGAGCGCAACATCACGAGTAGTTTGGAAAAAAGATACACTCACTTTGCAGAAGGGAATGGGCCAATTATTTCGTAAAAAAGATAAAGAAGCTCGTGTGATGGTAGACACTTTCTCAACACTCTATTTAACAGGTAATGCCTAATAATTCATATTATGTACATGTGACTTTTTACATTTTACGCAAGCAACAATTTAAAATATTTGTTTATATTTATCCAACTGCATAAGATTTAATATTAAGGCTCTGTATGTAAAATGGTAATATTGTATTCTTTCTTTGTAGATGTGTCTAAAGAAGAACAAGGTAATTATACCTGTTACGTGGATAACATTAATATGATGCGCTTGAAAATCATTGTCGTATCTAAGACTCGACTTTTGACGGAAGGTCAGTTAAAATTTGCACAATAAAAGTTATATAAAATATAATCAAAACAATCATAACGAAAGTTTTATTATTAACCATATAGCACAGAATATTTTAGTAATGTTGCAGAAATTTTACAACATTTTTACAATATTGTTAAAATATTCTATGCTGTGTGAGAAATAGTTAATTGTTAAATTATTAACATTTTCACATGTGTATTAAATTTATAAAATATATAAATTTCTTCATATATATCGTTTTCTTACAGCTTTTGTTCGACATTTGGGTTACCTAGGATTTATAATTTTCTTAACTTCACTCTGCTATTGCGGGGGTATAATAATAACTTGTCGACAAAAAGACAAATTTCAATCCTTACCGCAAGATGATCCTTCAGGAGAAGAAATTGATTAATCCTAATAATGTAAATTATCTTGTTTAATTTAATCAAAATTATAGTAATTACATTATGTTATCTTTAAATTACATTTTTATCTTACAATTAGACATAAAATTTATTTTCTGTAAATATATTTTTTCTTCACAATGATTTTAACATGTTTATTAAAATAAAAAAAAAATGTTTTTTTTTCCAGGAAGATATTCAAATATTTCAGTCGTTTGCTTTTTGCAACTAACACCGTTAACTGTATATTTTTATCACATGCGATTACGTACTTTTAATGTCATTATATGGACGTATATATTGACGTCCGCTAGTATTACTCGACCAGTTATCGGTTGAGAACACTTCGCGGGACTTCATGGCTTTGCATTCCCTCGATCCTTCTTCACGCTGTGACCTTAAAGTCGAGTGAAAGGTGGAACTGGCAGAGATAGCTACAAGGCATACGTATCCGTCTCCGGACAGTTCAGTTTAGTTCCAAAATGGCTGTGTCTCATCATAGCTCCGGGCGTGTTGTCTACGGTGCTCATTAACGGGCTATGATAGGCCTCAATCATAAAAAGACTGACCCAAGATTAAAAGTGAAATAGGATGAAACTTCAAGCAAGTGTCCAAGCGGTCATCTTAACTTTCTGCATAGTCGTGCTTCAAGAATGCGTCGGTGAGTTTCTATCGCCAGCCAAAGAACTTTCTCAATTATTTTATCTCTATCATTCTTAAAATTTTCTTAAATATCTTTTTAAAAAAATAAAATATTTGATAATAGACAAATAACAATTAACAAATAGAGAATATAATAATTAACAAATTCAGAAACATTTAAAGAATTTCTTTATATGGAATTTCTCTTTTTTGAATAATGTGAAATTGCGAAACAGAAAAAATTCGAAACTTTATAAGTACCAATCAGTATTTCATTTTTGACAAGAATTTTTTGTTTCACTAATAATAAAATACTACATACAAATAGCATTTTGTATGAATATTTATTTCTATGTCTTACAAATAAATTATTTGACTTAAATACGACTTAATTATATTTCAAATTATTTCTCTTATTGTCTTTAGAAATAATTTTGCTTATTCAGCGCTTTATGCAAAACGCAAGAAGATTCTGCATATCATTAATCGCTCGATACGGTGCGAGTGAAATGACGCTCACGCGATAGCAAGTAAAAGTGACAGTTTCATTCGTCGCGTTATTACAGGCATTCTTCGAAGATGCGTAACCTGCAGATCGAGGGGAGACCTGGGCTCGTGCAAGGATCCTTTCACTATGAATTCTACACAAATTACGCTCGAAAAAGGTATCGATGCGGTGCCGTGCGTTTCCGGTTGGTGTGGAAAAATCATCGAGAGCCCAAATTTAAATAATGGCAAGTCATTCCGCTTTAAAAAAAATTACATTCAGCAATATAATTCATATTGTTTTGTAATAAAAATATAATATATATATATATATATATATATATATATATATATATATATATATATATATATATGAAGTTTATATTGACATTAGATTATATTATTGATAAAATTATTGTATTAAATAATAAAACTTGAAAAGTTAATATAGCTCCATTGTTCTTTTATAAAAGCTCTTCTAAAAAAAATCTTACTAAATTTATATGTTACAGAATATGGTACTGCCACGCAGAGGTTGTGTTTCCAGCGAGGTCCTGATGACAATGAGGAGAGATGCGCTTATACCGTGTGGAATTATAAGAAAGTGTACATGTGCCTCTGTTACGGAGATCTTTGTAACATGACAATAAGAACGACAGCCAATGGCTTTTTAATAATAATAGCTGTATGCTTAACACGATGGCTTATTTGAGGACATATATGATAGTTTGGACTACAGTGATCTTTTTTGAAGTGATTTCCCGTGAATTCTTTAGAAAAAAAGCGAGATATTCCATACAAAAAGAACCCTGATGGACATATGATGTGGATGTGTAAAATAATGTGTTCTTTATAATACATATCATAAAATAATTACAAGTAAGCAGTGTTTTAGTATTACATATATTTTAAAATATAAATTTTTTAAATTTTAGTTTATGTTAATTTAGTTAATTTGAGAAAAATTTGAGAAAAATCTATCATTAAACGTGGCAAACTACGACTCTATATGTTATTATTAATTAGTAGTTAAAATAAAATATACTTAAATCTATCATTTTTGCTCGCTTTGCAAAAATACTCATTACTTTTTAACTTATTATTTTGTTGCAATATATTTACAAAATTCTAGAAATTGTAATAAAAAGAAATGTTACATACTGTAGAATTAAGCTTATTTTCGAATTTTTGAGTCCAGTAATATTGAGTATAAACCGCTTTCATCGCTTTTAGATTAGTCACTCCTTCCTATCCTTCCTGTGAAACGGAGATCTAGGATTTAGACTGCCTAGAATGTGTCCGTGTAGACCATTCAGCCTCCTCTCTTCTTGATTTCGCAGTAACGCTCTTGCGTGAGGATAATCGTCGAAGAAAAGCTCACCCAATCCATAGAGGTATTTAACTATCATCATTGCCTCAGGATTGGTCAATAAATACGGGTCTCTTTCTGCAATTGGAACGAACTATAATTATTAGAGAAGCTATATGTATATATGTATATATATATACACACACACACACATACACACACGCATATAAAAGATAACAGGATGTTATCATTATGTCTAAAGCATAAAAGTACAATAGAGAGTATGAATTGGAAAATGAACAAGCGTAAACAGTTTCCTACAACTAGAAATGTGTGATTTATCACTAGCACCGCGATTTTTTTTTTTTTTTTAATTATAATCGCGATATATAATTTTGTAAATCGCACATTTCTACATACAGTTAACAATTTCCCGTGAAGATGTGCTTACGGGGCGCTTTATAGAAAACGGGGAAGTCACGTTGCACCTCCTGCCAACTATATCCAAGATCATTTACGTCAATCGGTGGTAGGAAAACGCCGACCGGCCACATAGACTCAGCGTTTTTTGAACTTGTTATCACCTGCCGTAAGTAATTTTGCCGTAAACTCGTCCTATAATTATAATCTATAAAAACAAACCGCAAATATAAGTAATTTTTTATTGGCGATATGTTCTTTTTAAAAAACATTACTGATACTTTTAATTAATTACACTAAAATAACAAGTATAGCAATAAAATAATCACCGGGATCCTTAGAACGCTTCGCCGCGTTTCGTCGACCGATCGAGATAAACGAATTCTGAGCTACCGTTCGATTTCCTGAAAACGAATGAGTTAAAACTATTTCAACTTAGTAGCGATATAAAGCGTTATTGCACAATTCGTAGCTAACCGTCTGTTGTAACGCTGTGCTCATACACATCGGGAGGCGACACGAATTTCACGTGCACATTGGCGAGCGGCAGGGAACTGGCCACAGTCACCGTGAGAAGCAGCAACGCCACTGTTATCTGGAATCATAAATAGCGATTTATCTTGTAATTAACTATGTATCTTGTCATCAGAGCTGCTGCCGGATTGTCTATTACTGTCGCAAAAACGTGAGAAAAGCAGTTTAGAAATTCTAGAGCATATTTCACGATTACTTCGGAGTCGATTTCTTCACAGTAAAAATGTTAACGTTTATTAAGACATAACATGTGTGAAATGAAATTAGGTAGAAGGTAGATTTTGTAGCACTTCGGAATGTCTCAAATTCCTGACTGAGTTACATTATATCCTCTGATTCAAAAAGTTACATTGTTCAGCAATGCACGTGGTTGCTGAAACCCAATACACTATAAAACTCTGAATAGCTTCTACAAAAAGTTTTCTTAGTAAGAGTTATATCATATTACACACTCAAAGATGGAAAGAAATTCACAAATTTTTTTTAAACATGAAATCTGTTACAAAAAAATATATATTAATATAAATTATGATTATTAGTATATTAAATAATATACTAAAATAAAATATATTAATATATTATAACTTAATGATAATTACTAATACTAATGATAATTATAACACAAGTCGATTTTATAAATTCTAATATTAGCATGTTATATCGTTTTTTGAATTGTAATAAGCAAAACATAGCATATATGTATAATAGCCATCTTGCTAGAAAAGAATCCGCTCCAAATTTGACTGAAGCTTTAAACAAGGAGTTATATTATTCTTCATGAAATAGCTCGGGGCAAGTCCTTCTACGTCATTGTATGTACGTTACCGTATAAATCTCTTTTATGACTCACGATGCAGAAAATGGACCATGCAACATACGTGTTACAGAAATGTGTCAAGGTGACTACGTTTCTAAAAAATTATTCTGCGCAGACACATATATGGAACTCATACTAATATAACATAAGAAATTACATAATTACCTAAATTAATCTGATTGTGAGAGATCAATCTCTGAAATAAAACCTGTGAGCGATGTTTTATTAATATGTGAAAATGTGTAAACATTAAAGAGATGTATCAATCATCTGTATCTTTAAAAAAAAATATGATTAATTAGATTGTTACACATATGACGATTTAGAAACTTTGTTTTATGGAGCATTTTTTTGAGGTCAACGTTTCTTACCATTAATCATTATACGCTAATGAAACGTTTTCTACGCAATAAAAGTTTAATTAGAAATATGATCCATTATATTCTATGACAACGATGATTTATTATTATAATATACTCTATATTTTTTATATATTTATATTTTTATTATATTTTTTTTAATATAAAAGATATGATACTACTTATAAAGAATTAAGATATTTGTAATCTTTAATATCTATTGCTTCTCTCGAAGTTGAGTAAGTTAATATATTTTTTAACTAAATTAAGTTAAAGTGTAATGATTTATAAAATTTATTTATGTTAAAAATGGTGATTGAAAACTTAACTCAGTTGCGTTAAGATATTACAAGTTAATTTTAAAAAGCATAATTTGGGTGTGTGTGTGTGTGTGTTAAATTATGCCCTAATTTTTTAAAAAGTTAGATTATATTTACTTTAAATAACAAAACAATTACAATATAAATCATCAAATAAATTTAATATTTTATTTGTAAATTAAATTTATATAAAATAACAAAGAAATATTTTTTTTTATTTGGGAATATATCTTTTTAGAATTGTTTTTCTTTTACTTAGGTAAATTTTTAATTTAAGAAAAAAGTTAATAAATTAAAGTTTATTTTAAAAATAATTTTTTAAAATTAAAAACTTATTCAAAATGAACAAAGTTAAGTAAAAATTATTAACTTTTTAACTTTATTAAACTTTTAACTAATTGTAAGTACTACTCAACTCTGGTTTCTCTCAATGCATTTCTTGTCTTTCACCATAAAATATCGATACTCTTGCGTATATCGAGAAGGCTTTGAAAGCACGTTTTATTACTCCTTTACGATCTTGTAGTTATCACTTTCTGACTCATTATTCTTGCTTCTAGATTCTCTGGAGGAACATCGGGAATAATTTATTATAACATAAACTTGACGTAACATTGGAACACGTTACATCACTTCAACGATCTTGCGGAACACTGCCCTCCTCTGCGAGTATACAAAACAGACTTTTCCCACCAGGATTGGATCGCCCAGCAACATTGCGCTTTGAAAGGCAATATTTTTAGCGACCACGACAGTAGTTACATTATATCTTGGCATACCATCGGTTACTCCTACACCGTTGTGAGAAGCGATCCTACCTCGCTTCAACAAAACGCATGTGTGCGCGGGCCAAGCTTAAGTCCCTCGAGGAAGTCCTCATATGTATGAAGAAACACACACGTGCGTGTCAAACCCACCCTTTCGCCTTCCTTCCCGCTCACCTAGCTGGAAGTACATTCGGCCGCTATTGAACTCGATATTTGAGATTCAACGGTGCGGAAACTTTGTATGCATAAGTAGTATTTCTGCGTTGATAGATTATTGATCAGGGATCCAACAATGGAATTCGCGAAACGATCGAGTTTCGAAAGAGCATAAAATCTGTCAGAAAGGAAAAGCTCGATTATTATGGCCACAAATCTTTATAGCGACAAAAATAAACTAACTCGGTTTTTATATAACTTTTTTCATTTTTTCTGTTATAACTTTTACAATATACTAGCTCAAATCTCTTTCACACATATTATAAAACATTCCTTCTTTCTCAAACAATTACTAAATTCAAAATTTATATCAAAATTTATAATTTATTTATTAGCATACTAATTGCTTCTTTTTATTCGAATTTATATCGTAGATGTAATATTCCGTTTTACCTACAACTGGGTTGCAAGTAAAACGCCGGGATGGCCGCTCGAATCTCAATCTCCTCTCTGTTAATTGTAAGCGCTTATAAGCGCTTATTATCTTCCTTCGTGTTGATAAATATTAAACAAGAATAAATGATGGTTACAAGTGCTGTGAGCGCGAAAGTGAATACAGCCTTTGTCATACAGTGTATGACTGCACTACGTCGTGACTTTCGAGTCCGTGTCTAATCGTCGGTGACCTCCGAGACTTTTTAAATTTAAACTGCAAAATCGATCGGCTGTTACCGTTTAAAGCCCCGGTTGGAATCGCGGATGCCTGGACCGGAACCACGTGGTCGCAAGACTATAGCAGGCCGCTGATTCCACGAATTGCTTATCAAAGCAGTTACCGTTTATCGCGTTCACGACAAAAGATCTACGATGTTTACGCACGTGATCAAGCCCAAGGATAACAGCGGGTTGAATGTCACTTCATAAACACACCGCGATCCTGGCGACATCGACAGTCTTTATATGTGTATGTTCTGTGTCGACAGTACGCAGGAAGAGCTGAGCACGAACAGCAGAGCATCTCCTAATTACAGGTAAATAGAGAAGAGAAATTACATGTCTGTAAGTTCGTTAATAAATTACGATATTTATTTTTTTTTATATATGTAAATATTTTATAGTACCATGCAACGACAAATTGACTCATGCCTGTCATGCCGCCGAAATTCATCAATTGTATCGGAACATTTCGCGATCAGAGATGAAATCCCGATCTTCTCTACCCATACCGCCTTGGTATGGAATAGTGTAGAACCAGGAGAAAATGAAACTAGAGAATTTAAAATTCGTAACATGAGTAATAACGAGGTTAAAATTCAGATAGACATATGTGATGACATGGGTAATTTTGGGAATTTTAAGGTATTTTATACATATATATATATATATATATATATATATATATTTTTTTTTTACTTACAAAGAAAAAAGAAATTATGGAATTTATATTATTAAATATCTATATGTAGTTTCTCGGGGATAAACAACTTACAAGCATGACACTAGTAATGCAACGTCAAGCAAGGAAAAAACTTGCAGTCGTGTTCAGTCCGTATTTTAGTGGCGCGTCGAATGGAAAGATTATTATTAAGCTATATAGAAGAGAGAGTAACATGTCTCAACAATATAAACAAGTAAGTGATTCATAGTTAATTTTAATTGTTTCAATTTTTTAATAAATTCAGAGAGGGAATATTTACAATTTAAATTGACAGATATTTTTGTATGGATACGGTGGCTACAGCAAAGTGAAAATCTTAGATGTAGTTGAAGATGCAAGTGGAAAACTATCTTTGTCACTAGGCAATTTGTATTCTGGAACTATCACACTGAATGCAAATTTTATGTTAAATAATACAGGCAACTTACGATCATTTGCCAAGATCATGGTTATACCAAAAGGTTTGACTAAACTAATTCCTTTATTTTCTCTCTATGCATTATCATTTTTATATGAATTATATAAAGATAAACATATTTATATATTGCAGTTATTTCTCCAACAATGGATTCTTGGATTGTAAATCCAGAAGAAGTAATACTTAATGCTGATGAAGCCAACGAAATATCAATAGAATTTTATCCAAAGGAAGATTTCGCGTTATTACAACGGTTGCAAGTGTCGCATGTTGCGACGATAAATGTTATACATGGTGATGAACCAACTCGCCAACGAATACAAAGGTAACAAGATATATGTTGAGATACAAATAGATATTTAGTAGCGTATTAATTTTCACTGGAAAAATATGCACTCTTTCTCAGATTATACAATAAACTAAAAGAGTCGGGTGAATCAAGTGCAGTTACTGAAAGTGAAATATTTAAAAACAGAATTCTTCCCATAGTTAAAGCTTTTCCTGAGGAGCAATTAATTCCTAGTTTAACGTCAATTCACGATCCTGCTGTAAGTATATATAATTATTTATCCCAATCATCCTGTTTATGTAATAATGATAGCATGTATAATTTAAATAGCGATACCTAAGTGATTTGTGCACTGGCGTTCATCAAGATGAGATTATGCTCACAGTAAAAGTATGTACAGACGATATTTATTCACTAGGATTTCTACGTGATACTGATGATTCAGAGCTGTATTATTCTCTAGTAGTAAATGATGCTACTCTTGTAGATGAAGCAGGTGGAGCAAGTTCTACGCTTCTCAGTGAGAAACTTGCTCATTTGAATATTTTTTCTAATTTACATATTTCTTAGTATTTTTTATATCAGTTTTTAATGAAATGTCATTTTTTAATTTCTTGTTAATATTTTATTGTACAGAACCATTGTAGAACACTATGTTGGATGCTGAATCGATCAATTTATTGTAACTCTATCTGCCATTGTTAAATGGCTGAGCCATTCCGGACCAGTCTATCGAATTCAGACAACTTCAATGTTGTTCCTGTAGAAGGAATGTTACCCAGCGGAAAGAGCATTCGTTTAAAAATACAATAAATGTTACAACAATTATTTGTGTAACTATTATTAAAGAAGGAAAACGATATTTTAATAGACTAATTTTTAACAAACTATCACGTGTTTTTTTTTGATAGATTCCTCGCTACTTCAGTCTGTTTGTAATGGCTAAAGTTTATCGCAGAAGTTGTTAACGATGAAGTAATTTTAGATTGTTATATTTCTTTTTCAAAGCGAGTGGATTGAGAACGAAACATGTTAAACTCCATCAAATCACAAACAAATTGTTTTGAGAAAATTAAATTGTGGTTTTAATTTACTTTAAGACCCGGTTTTTCATTATCTGGTTAACTTGTGGTTAGACGTAACCTGATGTATTAACCAATGAGCCTATGGCATCATCATGGGTGAAGCTCATTGGATAAAACATCAGGAAAAACCGGGCCTAATTAGCATAACAATTTTCTGTTAAAACTTCTTTGATATATATGTCACTACTTGTGAATATTATATATTATTTAAAAGTAATATATAATTTTTTTAAATGACTCGAGAATGAAACGTTTTAAATTTGACTTAATATACTTTTACGCAATGTCGTTTGATTAAGAAGAGTGTTGACACACAATGTATGTGAATAGAAAAAAATATATGTATTGCTGTAAACTGAGAGCGATCCCATTCTCGTGATACATCACGATTTGATTAAGTAACAGTCGCAATGAAGCAATTACATTGATACATACGCACACGCATACATAAGAATTTATAAGTGCACAATGTGCCTGGTTATCGTCTTCTACCTTTCTAATGATACATTAAATCCGTAGATAAACTAATTTATTGTGTGGGATTTAATAACTCGATGCAAATTGCAATAGCAGCTCAAAAAATGATGAAACAAATTGATTTCATAATAGAGTTTCTTTTGTCAAAGAAATTTCGTTATAAAGCTAATTTATATTTCTTCCTTACTTTAAGAAGGAAAAATTTTATAAATCATTATTTATTTTTCTTAGAGGCGTGTGAATATAATTTGAATTCGAATCGAATCGAAATGTTGAAACAAAAAATTTTCAGATTTTTCATAACATAGTATTTTTTTCAGACTTACAGATTTTCAGGCAACCACATTTTGTTGAGATTTCAAATTTTAATATTGACTTAAATATACAAATTCCATATTTGAATGCCTATTTTCTAAATATTCTAGATTTAAAATTCTTTTATATAAAAAGTTTTTATATCTCATAATTAAAAAATTTTTAATATTAAAAATTTATTTTTATGAAACATCAAAAAATCTAGAAAAGGGAGATTTTTACAACTTTTCTGAAGTGTTTTAATTTTTATAAAAAATCTGAAACATTTTCTAAAAAGTTATAAAATTATACAGAAATTTTAAGAAATACTGAAAAATTAAACAAAGAATACCAAAAAAAAGTTTTCACTGGAGACGAGTTTCAAAATATTCTGGAATTGGCGCGAAAAATATGTGCGTTCCTCGTGAAGTTAGTTAGAATTAATCGAATCGTGAGATATCATTCATCGTAACTTTTTTACGTACTTTATTTATATATTCTAAAAGACAAAAGAGATTAAGATTATTTAAAATTTTCAGATCAAACGACGGTGACTGTAAACCAGTCAAGGAAGCAATCAAGGAATTAATCCCGCGAGGGACACACGTTTGTTTCACTCCACCTACCGTTGTCATATTTGCACGATTGATCGTCAAGCATCGATCGAAGCAGGATCCCGATGAGACGGGCACACGGCGTACACCGCACGTCCGGAGGACCTCTGTTACGATGGACACGCACGGGACACTCTAGGATCCAGCCGGATTCCGCGAGACGCCTCTTGGTGCGATATAGGAACTGATCCAGGTCGTGCAGAGAACGTCGGCGGTCGCCGGCGCGTGCATGAATTTCAGCATCCCCCTTCACGTCACCCGCCCAGCCGTGGGTACACATGCATGTGTACCCCACCTGCGTGTGACTCGCAGGCACCGGCGGAGGCTCTCCCGGAGGTAATAAGGACTAAACTCGCAGGGGATCACGGCGGAGGTATACTTTCATCTCGCCTCGAGGATCGCACGGCTCGCGATCGAATTAGCTTGCGCTTGCGAAATAGACGTTCGTCCGCGAACGCGCTGCGCATTTTTCGTCCCCGCGGTCACGACGAGTCGCGCGGCCAGGCTGACGTTCGAATCGGAGAAATGGGCTTGTCGAACCTGCCCGCATAATCGGGAGGTAATCTTTCAAAGACGAATAGTCTTAAAAGTTTTATAGCTTTCTAATTTATGTTTATAAAATTATAAAAAAAGGAATTGTAATGAAAACATAATGTAATTTATGATTTATTTTACGCGCATTTCTCTCTCACTTCTTGTGCTGCAAGGTATTAATTTATTCCTATTTTGCGCTAACATTTAGAATTTGTATCTGTTTCTACCAATGTAAATTAACTTTAATCTTGATTTAATTTATTTTTTACTTTTTCCTAATTCTTAGAACCACCCTACAAAAATTTATTAATTTAATACTGATTAATTACTTATTTTGAGTATTAAAATCACTATTAATGTTTTTATTAAGTACTCAAAACAGGTAATTAAGTATTAAATTTCTTAAAAGTAGAATTAACTATTAATTTAAAAATTGAGGTTTAACTTATTGTTTATTTTTTTCTTGGTTCTAAGAATTAAAAAAAAGTTAAAATCTAAACTGAAATTAAAGTTAATCTACATTGATAGAAATGGACTTTAGTCTAGTCTTAATTACTTAGATTAAACTGACATAGTAGCATTGCGTTTCAATATTCCAGCACTAAAAAAATCTATAGTTCATATGTATACTATAGATTTTTAGTACTGGCAATGAATTTTCGAACGCTTGCCTTTGATGGCATTTTGACGCAAAAATAACAAGTCAGCTTGCTACCTGGTAACTTAATTAGCTATTAAGGTATAAAGCAAACTTCTGTATTGTTTTTTTTAACACAATATAAATACAATAATTAAAATAATTAACTTTAGATAGAATAATTAATTTTATAAGATATGATAAGTAAAATCGGATTTAGAAAAGAAAGAAAGAAAAACAAAAAAAATTAGAAAGTTTACTTCATGCTATTCTGCTATTTAAGTTAATCAAAGTCGCCCTTACAATTATATTAACGTTTTACAATGCGAAATGCGGAAAGAGAGTTAAAAGATCGCCAAAAAGAAACAAGCGTTGCGTATCTCTTAGGTGAATTAGAGCATGCCATGATCGTCATGATGCTATCGCTGCACGTTGCATATCCGACTTCCGGATGCGATTCAATTGTAATCAACGATTGTAATTAACAATTCGTAATTATATGCGATTACTGTAAAACATACATAGATTGGATATTGATGTTAGATTCCTCTTTTCGCCAGATTTTTTGATGATCCACGAATGATTAGGCTTATAGGAGCGATATTACTCCGATCTTAATTAGTATTTTAAGATTCGATCCAGCAAAAGAAATAGTTCAAGGAAATGTAACTAGATTTTTTAGCAGCAAATGAAATTACAAGTCTTAAAGAAAATAATTTATTTTGCACAGTTGATAAGTCTTAAATCCAATCGACCAATTAAAATCGAAGATGGTGAGACTGGCTTTAAGAATTAAAAACATTTAAGCAACATTATGATACAAATGGGCTTTAAAGGTCCATTTAGAAATCGGCGATTTCGTTCGCGAGCGTTCAAACGTTCGAATCGGGGCGCGCATACGCCGCCATGGCGAGATAACCGTCGCCGGAGTTCCGGTCCGTCGCGCGCTAGTCGCGAGAGGATTTCGCGGGCGGCCGAGTTTATGGGTAATATTTCCCAAGATTCTTTGTGGCGTACTTGGGCATACACACGGGGACCGGCGAAAATTCAATTCACCACGTGCGAGCGAGCGAGCGGGTTTTGTCGTATCATGTCATGTCATGTTACGTTACGTTGGCGTCAAGTCGCGAAGCGACGCGTCGTGTCACGTCACGTCGTCCCTCGTCGCAGCTGTACGAGGAATCGCTGTTGTGCCGCGTTATACCTCGCGATGTCTCCTTTTCTCGTGAGACTGCCGGACTGCCGTGCGCGAGGATAGCGTGGTACGACTCTGCATGCTCGTTCGCGACGTGTCCGGATGGCAGCGACGCCGCGCGTCTCGACGTTTCCTGGATGTGTCGATCGCGGCGTCGGCAATGGACTGTTGATCGTCTCCGAGCCGGTCGGCCGTATTATCACTCCTTATCGCGAGGAATGGAAGGGCAGTTCGTTCGATTGCGATTTGCGCGGTAAAGGCACCACGCGAAGGGAGGAACGAAAACGCAGGCGGGATTTGTCTACAGTATTTGTCAACGAGAAATGATTTCTGTTTGCAGCTGGGCCATAGCCATAGGATATTATGTCGGTGCAAGGTGCGGATTCTCCAAACTCTACTGCGAAGGATGAAGAGGAGGAGGAGATGATCTTGCAGGACCCTGAAGTACATGGAAATAAATAATACTATATAGAATAATTTATTTTGTTGGCTTAACAATAATGAATAATTTCATACACTAAGGTAGCTCGCAAATTAAGAGAAGACTTCTCACTTTGCTTATCAGCAATTTATTTCATTTATCTCTTCTAATCTGTTTCAATATCTGTACTTTCTAACACATATAATTTGGTTTTAGAACAATCCTGTTCTGGAGTGTCTGTCAGTTATGATCAATGATGGCACTGAAGAGAAGGACACCAGCCAAGTACAGGAGCTTATATTAGATGACCAATTGCTTGGCACAATGGTGACTACGATCACATTGCCTGATGGGACTCAAGCTTTTATTACGAATAATCTCAGTGACATTAGTTAGTAACCATTTGATTTTGATCCCTGAATATTATTTCAGATCATACAAAAAAAACATTTTGAAACAATTTAAGAAAAAGCATACAGCTATTTAGATGCTCTATTTCTCCTTCATGGCATATTTAGTGAAACTTATATATTTACAGATCCAGATTTTAAGACACAAACATTACAAACGACACTTGAAAATGGGGATACTATTTTGCTGCAAGATTTGTCAGAATTTGGCGATGGCAAGGCTCTCCAACTGGAATTGGATCCAGCTACATTTGTACAAACTGAAGATACCACTGAAAATGTAGAAAATGCATATTCACAAGTTGAGTTTATCAATGGCACTGCCTATATGGTGGCTGGCCATGTGGATGTAGATGAAAGTTTATGGGAAATTGAAGATGGAAAGTTAAAGAAAAAAGATCCCAAGATTTTAATTAACAAGCTATCTGATGCAAAAGTCAGATATCCTTGTCCTAGAGAGGGATGTTCAAAGGTCTATAGCACACCCCATCATCTCAAGGTAATCACTTTTTCAAGAGCAATATGAATAATTAAAAATGACAAATTAAGAACCATCATTTAAATTATTTCAAACAACAAAGTTATTAAATACAGTAGAGATGTGTAAATAAAATTTTTTGATGCCGAATCAAATCATTGAATTTTTAATTAACATTATTATTGTTGAATATTAATTAATTTTAATATTGATAATATTAAAAGATGTTTATATTGTAAAAAAATAATGATTATATTATTTTAAATATGATTTTATTATCAATATATGTATTCAAACTTCTTAAATTTGAAAGTTTTAATAATCTGGATTCAAATAAAAAAATTTAAATCCAAAAATAGAATCAAATCTTACTCAATTCACATTTAACCCAGTTTGCACAGATGTGTTTCTACAGTTGTAAAATGCAGTATTAATCTTTGTTTTATAGGTCCATGAGCGTTCACATACTGGCCACAGACCATACAGATGTAATCATCCAAAGTGTAAAAAGAGTTTTTCAACCGGTTATAGTCTGAAAGCTCATTCACGGACGCATACAGGCGAGAAACCATATAAATGTACAAACGGAACGTGTAACAAAAGTTTCAAGACATCAGGTGATCTGTTAAAACATGTGAGAACTCACACCGGAGAACGTCCCTTTGTATGTCCATTTAACGGTTGTGGCCGATCGTTCACCACGAGTAATATTAGGAAGGTACAAAAGAGGTGCAACAATAGTTAAAATGTTTTTGCCGAAATTGAATAAAGATCTTGTGCTTATTAGGTTCACGTAAGAACGCACACTGGTGAGCGACCGTACAAATGCACACAGCCGATGTGTGGCAAAGCATTCGCTAGTGCGACGAACTACAAGAATCATATACGCATACACTCGGGCGAGAAACCCTATGTTTGTTCCATAGAAAATTGTGGTAGAAGGTTTACCGAATATTCTAGTCTATATAAACATCATCTTGTAAGCATTTGATATTAATCATTTTGTTACTATAATGTTCATTTCTATTAATGTAGAATAACTTTAATCTCAGTTTTTTTTCACTTTCAAGTCAATTCTTTATGACTGAAGATTGTGGTCTCCATTTACATGCTCATATAATATGACTGTCTTAGCAAAGTTACTTTCGGTAGTTCATTGCTTCTTTTGCGAGGAGAGGTGATCATTTAAAAACTGATATATTCTGGGTGGATTTAAACCTGTATCTTTGATATAGAGAGCAGAATGCAACTCTTACGCCACGATCACGACAGATAATCTTAGTTTAACTTGCTCTTTTTTAATTTTTAGAAATAAAAAAATATTAAAAGTAAATTGATTAATTGAGATTAAAATTATGTTGACAGAAACACAGAATAATAGAATAAGAATAATAATAAGAATACCAAACATGTATAAAACTGTCATCTTTAGATATTTTTATCTTTGTAGGTACATACACCACAACGACCATTTGAATGCACACTATGCTCCAGGAAATATCGTCAAAGTAGCACGCTGGTAATGCACAAGAAAACAGTTCATGCGTTGGTTGATAGTGACGACGGTGCCGATGCTTCTTTGCAAGATTCTCTTGAATCTTCTAGTCAGAATAAAAATAAAAAGAAGGTCGTAAAAGAAACTGTAAGTATAATGTAAAATCTCTAATTTATTTAATTATATATTTTTGTGCAGTTTGATGTGATTATGTAATTAATTGATCTTAATTAAATATAGCATAAGCTGCTAGCAAAAGATAAACAAATTCAGATTTCTAAAATGATCGACGACGCCAATGAGAAAGAGCCACAAATTTTATTTGTAGGCGATCCGTCGCAAATTGCTGCATTACAGGTCTGTATAAGATTTTTGTATATATTTGATACTTTTCGTCTAAATAATTATTATCGAAAAATAAAATAATATGTCTGAAATTTATTTGTTTGAATTTTCAAATACAGAAGATTGATTTAGATGAAAATTTTGATGATCCCGGCATCGATACATTTGAAGGATTGAACATAAAAATCGAGGACATAGAATTTGGATGGAACTAGAAAGAAATGCGTAATGTATGTGTGAAAAAAGCCTTGAGCATTGAAAGCGATTTTGTATGTGAGACAAATCTTAAACATATGTTCATAATCTTGTTAACATTCATTTAAGGATGTGCTTTACCAGAGCAAAATCAAATAAGCAAATGAAAATTAAAAATGATATTAAACGATGATGGATTGCGGCATGATAGTAGCTGCAAACTGGAATTTAAGTTTCTCATCAATTTCATAAGTCTATCGAATAGAAATATATAACGTAACGTGTGTGGTTTTTTTCAATGAGTGATAATTTATGTAGATGGTTTCCATAGTCATTAATCTAAAGATCATGAAGATTAATCCGGCGTGACGGATTACATTTCTGATCAATAGATATACTAAAATGTACTAAAATGGACCTCAAGAAAATTTTCATTTTCTCGTCGAATGTAATGATCTTAGCGAAATTGTATATTTGACGTCGGTTCATTCTTTGAACGTGAATGAAGAAGGTAAGGTTTACTTTTAAAAAGTATACAGAAGAGATTGTTTATACAATATCGAATTATGTTCTGGAACTAAAGGTAGTGCCTTATCTGAAAGTATGAATGAACAGTGAATGATTTTATGTTTAATGTAATATAGTATGTATTAAATGAGTGCAAGTTTTGATGAATTTTTAATAGCTATAAAACTAACGGTTTTTTTTTATTGCATCATTGGTAAACATGTGTAGATGAAAGGTGGATACACTTTGTTTTTGAATAATATTTCTTAAACAAAATTTAAAATAAAACTTTAAAAGCGATTTATGCTATACAGCGATTTTATGTTTCAAACCACACTATGAAGAAAATATAAACAAAAGCTTTAAGAAGCTACAAACATATAAAATGATCTACTTATTATTCAATAGATTATTTGATAATAATTGTTTAAACTGTACAATTTGCAAGACAATTCATACAAATTTTATTTTTGCTTTTTAAGCATTTTTAGCAGATTTAAAACGTTAACTAATGGATTTTTGATATTAGTAAAAAATATTGAACAATAATAAATTATATCGAACTGACGAAATTAAAATACAAGATTTTCTAATAGGCTTTTATAGACTATGTCAGTCACAGCAGTTCTTAGTGTCAAATAATTTTTAATTTTTACAATCTCCAACTTGAACTGCGCGTTGCATATTCATCGGACTTGAAACACAGTCCTGAAGCTGGAATATGTAATATTAATGCTTTTAGAAGCATTAATATTAAAATACTTTACAGTTTTTTCGAGGCGTAGGGGGATATATATGCATCTAAAAGCATTAATATTACATATTCTGACTTCATGACTGTGTTTCAAGTCCAATGAATATGCAGCATGCAATTTAAGTTGGAAATTGTAAAAATTAAAAATTATTATTTGGCACTAAGAACTGCTATGACTGATATAGATTTTCTAATTTTGTGTTTTAAAAAATATTGGTTACAATATCTATTAAAAACCAATCAAAATTTCTGCACTACACACACACACACACACACACACACACACGAGGTATATACTATATTATGTTTTGTACATACAGTTATCAAGCGTGATATTGTAATATTTTTATTACATTCTAAATTTTCCTAAATTATGGGTTAGCTGAGTTATTCATGTTTTTTTAATAATAATTTTTTTTATTAATTTAAAATGGAAAAATATATTGAGAAACTTTATTTTATTGCAGAGCGATTATTTTGTACTCAGTTTATTAAAAGAGTTAACGAAAATCCTATGGTCTCTTAAACAATTTGTAAATTTTAATTTTATTATATATGTAATATAATTATTATTTTATTGTTCTGATAGTGATCCAGATTTCCAAATCTGTTGAAAACAGATTTTGCAAAATGCTTGCTACAAATTTTGTCAGTAGAATGCTAATAGATACATAACAGAATAGGATAACAAATTAATTGGTTATTATTTTATAATTATTTCAATTATATATTATATATTTCATTATATATTATATGTTATAAATATTATATATATTATATATTAAATTTTATATGCAGAATGTTCCAGACTTATCGTTAGTGACAGATTCTTAATTATTTTAAGACAAAAATTCTAATAATAAAAAATATCAAGACTATATAATTTTTCAATTAATTTTTTAATTAAGAGAATTTAAAATTGGCAAATCGAAGTCCAAAATGCGGTACGGCACATTGCATAGTGAAAGTATTTCCAGATATAATTTTTATTTTTTATATTGATTATGCGATGTACTATATTTGAGCGCGCAAATTTGGAACAGTTTTTTTTTTCTTCCATATTTAGGAAGAATATTGTTCTGCCATTAATGTCATGCTAAGTTTGGGACATTGTATTACAAATATATTATATATATAATATATTTAATTTAAAAGTTAAAATATTAGATTTGTTTTGTTTTTACAAATAGTTTGTTGTCAAATTGCGTCGACAAAATCTGTTGATAGAACATGAGCTTACTGTGAACGCAGTTGATATCAATCTATCTTTCCTATTTGATATCCTATTCGAATTTACTAGCAAATTGTTAGAATATTGTTAATATTCTGTTTATCGGATAATTTTAATGTTGCACTACTGAATTATTTTTTAAAGTCAAGTAAAAGGAATATATATTATTAAAATCTTGTCAAATTTGCGATGTCGAATCTTGCAATGCAAATCTTACAGTTTAAACGGCGACTTCAGATATTTTTTCATGTTAAATAAAACAGTATGAATAAAATTGAGTATGTGTGAAAAATCACTACATATGCATATATATATAGATGATGAAAAATCTTGTGATTAATATTAGATTACGGTGTGAGGTAATATAAGAATATAGAAATTAAAATAAAATATGTGATGACATACTTAATAACGATAGATGAATATAATATTTGTATTGTATACAAATGTTTCAAGAAGGTCGAAAAAATATATGTATTATGTTTTGTACCTTCATTTTTCTGAGAATTAAATTATTTTTTCGTAAATTCTTACCACAAAACAAATATTTGTATAAAGTTTAAGTGAATTTGATAAAAATAAAAGACTTGTTGTTTGATCTAAACCGCAAGAAAAATATAATATAAAAACTTTGAAAATTAAATTTAAATTAATCTGTCGGAAATTATTAGAATAATACATTATACTGTTTTTCTTTTCAAATAAATTAAATATTTTTCTCCAATCGAATTCTCATGACTAAAAAAGGAACTGTTATTAGCATTCGATCGCTGATTAAACAGATGTATTAACACAGCTAAGTACGAGCCGTGAAATGTAGTAGATAATGCAGTTATATACACGTCGTGATCGAAATCGACCTTGTATTAAAAACAAATTGGAACATTAATTTTTTTATAATTTTTTAGCTTTTTTAGATTTTTAGCTTTCTTTTTAAAATACTCTATCTGCAAAGCAGGTGACGATAATCATCGGATATATTAAATTTTTTTTTAATTATACAATGAAAACATTTTTTATATTGTTACAGCACTTAGCATATCGTTTAAGATTATTTTGATGAGCACTATAGAACTCGTTTTCGGTTCTCCCACCATTCGGATGATCTTTCGCATAGTGCTGCTCTCGATTACGGATAGTCTTCATCCGGCCAAGTACTCGACCGCGCTGATCTGTTAATCCGGCAGATAACGTTTAGACTTTTTATGACAAGATCACCAATTTCTGTCATGAGTTAATCCTGCCATCTGAAAATGATTCAAAGTTCCGCGATTGTGATTATGAACTTTATTACAAAATGTGGATCGTCGACTTAAAGCAGATATGTGCTATGAGCAGTATACAACGGATGAGACAGGTGGGTATTAAGCGATTAAGTAAGCCGATAAAGATAAAAGAGGAATAATATTTTAGATTTATACCATTGTTGACGCTTGATGTATGAAGTGTCTATTTTTGTATGTTTGTTATCGAATTTGGAGAATTCATATTTGACGTATTCGTAATTTACCAATATCGTAAATAATAAGAGTTAAGATAAAAAAATGTTATTTAAAGATTAAAATTATTTATTACATATTAATTCAATAAATACATAAACGTATATTCTAAATAGATTCTGTAACTGTATCTTTTGTTTAATTATTACATAATTTTAATTAATTTATTCTTTATATATGAAAGCTTTCTTAATTTTTATATGTGTTATCGAGTTTCGAAAATTTATCGACATATTCATAAATAAATATATAATTTTTATTGATTTGACATCATTCGTTAAATTTATTTAAAAAAAATATATTTATTGCATTAATGCAATTTAAAGAAATAAAAAAATTGAAGTAGATTTATATATTATAAATTAAATTGAATTAAAATAATATCACCTTTGTTCAGTAGCGATTTCTCGTATGAGAAATTCTCGACTTTCACAAAAAAATATTTAAAGTGGAAAGTAAACAAGTATAATTTAAAAATTATTAAATACAGTTGAGCGATTAATGGAAAATTCAGAAAATGTGGAAAAATATTTGATAACGTATCGATGTTAATCTCAATATTATCGCCAAGAGTCAATATGCTATCAATAAGCTATCAATTCTATTATTCAGTAATTACTCGTGTAATTGAATTGCTACTACTTACATCATTACAATTACTATTGTGTAATGTCTTATCCCGGTATTTTTGCGATGGATATTTTTTGATCAATTTTAATGATTAATGATATCGGACATATGTTCACTCAAATTAATATGCAAAAATAGTATGATTTATTAAAAGAAACACTTTCAGTTTACTTGAAATGTATCTGGTAGCAAGAAAATTAATGTTATTTTTAGATATTGAGTATTATTTATGCAAGTCACGAGATCCATTTTTAAATAAGCTCTTAATATTGTACTGTGTGACCAGAATTTTCTCATTCAATCTCTTTAGTAAGACAATTTAAATTAAATTTACTTTCAATAAAAACTTTTCAATTTTGGAGATAATAAAGCTTTAAAAATTTACACTGAGAAAAAAGTTATTAACTTGATTAAATTTGTCAGCTTGATTAAATTTTTTCAGTTGAACTATTTATGTATTTGGCTTAAATACATAAAATACTTGTAGTTTAAACACTTATATATTTAATTTAATTATATATATATATTTTAAATTATATATATGTATATATTTAATTTAAATACGTAAATACTTGAACTGAAGAAATTCAATTAAGTTGAAAAATTTTAGTCAAATTGACAATTTTTTTCTCAATGTAGCTTTTTTATAATCTATACGTAAAATAAATTTATTTTCTTTATAACATTAATATAACATAAATTAATTATAGTATTTATTACATTAAGTAATAGTATTATAAATTACAGTAGTACTAACAAATTTCTAATCTTTCTAATAACGTGTTATAATCGAGATCAATTCCACGAAATACTAATGCGTAAATTTTTTTTAAGGTACGGTTATTAGAGCTTATTTGATCATGGGAGTTGAGCGATAAATGTGAAACACGTGATTAATAATCTTCATATTTCTTTTCAGCAAACTGTTTTACACATTAATTGTTAGCTAATTACCACACGTGCGTTAGTATCGGCATATTTTAACCGCAGCCGTGACCGACACGACGTGTGCAGTAAATAGAAGATAATAACAGTTGTTAAGTGGCCGTTAACAATCATAAAATTATTCAAGTTAAAATGCCATCGTAAAACGTCGTTCAACTAATTATTTCAACCTGCTTACATTAAAGTGCGTCAATGTTTTGAAGTTACAGGTTTTGCATGAGAGATTCATAATTATTACCAAATTACAATGAAACAATAGCAGTTGCATTATAAGACTCTTAGTCTTTTTACTTGAGACGTAAAAGCCCAAAATTTTGATTTTGTACTCATGTCATTATAGCAAAAAGATGATCTTTGTCTTTGTAAATTATAAAAATTAAGTATTTTAAATGAAACTGCCAAAATCATCTGAAAGTAATAATTAGTCCCAAATTAGTCCCAAAAAAATCATCTATGTAACAATAATGACATATTTTTGAAAATTTGAACGGACAAGAAGTTTCTCAATTTCTAAAAATTAAAAGTATTTATGTTTATCTTATATAAAGCGCGCTTTTATTTTACACCTCTCGCCTTTTGGACTCGTACCATTCTTCTATGTTTCTCAGGTATAAAATTATTTTATTAAATGTTTTTAAATAAAAAAAAAAATTATCTCTTTAAATGAAAACTAGCATGACGAATGGTTTGCTTCGAATATCTGATATTCTGTTAATTATAATGCATTTTATAACTGAATCATGCTTCTCGTTTTAGCTAGACGTACGAAGAAGTAAGACTAGCGAACCTAAGGAGAGAATAAGGCGACTAAGTGGCCGTCAGTCGTGCGGTTTCGCGAATAAAGGAAATGTTCGTGCACGAAACGCGTCCGCAAATTTATCTCGTCAATTAGAGATGATCGTCGATACTGACGTGATGTGTAATAGTTAACGTCACCGGAGGTTCGCGATACGTGACGCATTATTCCTTTGACGTGCGGATGGAAGACGAAGAGGAGACCGAGTGATGGAATTCTCAGAGTGAAGGCACGAAAGATGGATCCGTTAAATCGTAATTCTCCTAACTTCTTGAGAAAACGAATCTGTTCTTTTAATATATATTTCTTCGTTAACACTCAAAGCTAAGTTCGGCAGACGAGAGCTCTCTCTGTCTCTGTCCGAAACTTGATATTTCTCTGATATGAAGATTCTCCGCAACAAATGCGAATTTTCTCAGGCCAGTGTAAACGAGCAATGTCCACGAACGTTATTAGCAAATAGAGATCGACATCGTCAAGACCGTTGCGACCGAGACGCGTTATAAATTCTCTTCTCACGCGTTATAAATCATATTTATGGACTTGCAATAACGCAGAAAGAGGATCAAGACGAATCGAACGCATCTGTCTTCCGATCACTCGCTGACTGTCGCCGTTTTTCATTCTACTGCGTCACGCGGCTATGTTTTGTACGTCAATTTGCGACATTGCGAATCAAATATGGAATATCATGCGACTCTTCAGCTTAAAACGGACTCGCCTTGTTGCATAACAATTAATTTAACAACTTTTAATTCAATTCTTGCCTAACGTATTGAACGTCGATATTTGATCGTTCTTGTTTAATTTAGTTCGATATTTTCTTCTTGGAGGACTCATTGACTCTCAGTTTTACAATAAGCGGCACGAGTTCTCATATGACCTCATATGACTTTCCGCTAATTCTGAAATACTTTGTGTCGTTCAGAGCTTGTGTGCACTTATGCAAATTTCTATGCCATGCGTTCGAACCGGCGACGAGTCACACGATCGGACGAGTGGTGTAAAATTGAAAGAGACACGCGCGGCGTTGTTTCACGCCGTAAATTATCCATGCGAATACAAAAATTGATCGCTATTACGATCCACGTGGATCGTTATTGCGATCCGGCAATGGCGATAGGATATATGGTGTTCACCGAGCTGGAGACCGAACGTATTGTGCAACCAGCATTGTTGAGGGAAAGGTCTTGGTAGTTTGACGTGCGACGGTGCACCAGCTAGATTTCATCTCTAATAATTGCGAGTTTGACGGGCTGCTACGTTTTCTGTTTTTTGAGTCACCGAATTGTTGATCGTGAAGTTAAAAATCTAATCAGTCGAATGGTTTATGACAAGAAAGTATGCTCCTTTCGTGATGGAAAAATTCTATAATATTTTACACAATTTTTTAAAAATGCTATAAAAATCTACATGAAAATGCTAAAATTGGAACACTTCTAAATTTTTGTATTTTTATAATACGTCGTGATTTGATTTCTGTGATTTGTATGAATTTCTCGATAAAACTACGTCAAATTACAATGAACTACAACATTCTACGCATTTCTAAGTAGTTTACTCTGACAAAAAAATTTCTATGGATAAGCAAAAATAGAAATTTGTAGAAATTATTAGTTTTTTATAGAAATATTTGTTTCTTTTTAGAAATATGTATTTAATTACATGTTAAAATTAACAAAAGTTTCCAATTCCAGCATTTTTTGTGTAGATTTTTGTAGCATTTCTTAAAGTTATGTAAAATTTTGTAGGATTTTTTCCAGCAGGTTTTTCATCCCCGAGGAAATATCTTACAGGATTCTATGCTAATCAGCGTGGTACCATTATCTTTTTAATCGAAAATCTAATTGGGATTTAAAAAAGAAAAAAAATTAATTTCCTGAAATTTTAATAGATCAGTATCATCACACTCAACGAGTAAAAAAAATTGTTTTTTTTTTTTTTTAAATCTGTCCAATACTTTTTTTTATCTCGTGCGTCAATTATCTTGTAATTGTAATTGATATTGATACTTGCTATAAATTAAATTAATTCTACAAAATCGCATTCAAGTTTTGCAAAAGTTTCTCCACGTCTATCGTTAGATCACGTTATACATTATAAGCTCTTTCGGTCGCAGGGTTTCCTGGGCACCTAGCAGCGAGACGCAACCGCGATGACGACGCAACGCCTAGATCGTTAAGAAGGCTTCTGATGGATCGGAGATATCGGGCTCTGCGGTGATAACATCGCCCTCGTGAGAGCTCGTCATAATCGATACGACGACGATCGCCGCTTAAGAAGCCGTAAAAGGGAGCCACTCTTCGCGGGGAAGAGTTAGTGTGCTTGTGGCGAGCGAGCCAGGAAGCTCACTCGATCAGCCGTTTAGCTTCACCACCAGGGATCATGTGGAGAATGCGTGTCCGCGGCACATTCGCTACTTCAACAGGAACTTCCTGACGGAGGAGTTTTTTTGTTTATCTGGAGATATCTCCTTGTCTGGTCCAAGGATCTCTCTGTTATCTCCTTGTCACATCCGTCGGATTTCAGCATTTCGCCGATAGTGTTCGAGAATGTCCAAGAAGCAATGGCTTGCCCTACTGTTATTGTTCCTCACGTACTTGACACTGGGCGCTACCATCTTCTATTTTATCGAGAACTACTACGAGAAGCAGAAGATCGAGAGGGAAAGAGATGAACGCATTATGATCAGCAGTAAGAAAATATTAATGACAATCACTGGTATCGGCTATCTCACGCGAAGATTGCGCAGTCCTTAATCCGGTTTCGTTAACTCGTTGTATCCAACTTGATATGATATACTTCAAATAATTAATATATTATTCTTACATTTAATTCGGTAAATATAATTTGGTATTATAAGTCAATGGAATTTTATAAATTTATCGATTTCTTCTTAGTACCAAGGAATGTTCTAATATTTGATCATTAAAAATGATTTCTCGAGAATCATGCGAACAATGATTCTTATACTTTATTTAAATTTAATAGACTCTAATAGATTGACTATTGATAATTCGAGGTTTTCTAAAGATATGAATTATTAATGTTTGAAGTGAAAAATTAGTGACACACGTTACCTTTTCGCTAAAGAAAAATCTAGATTCTCAGAAATCACTTTCTGCACTCATATTAATTTTTATTCATATTTATTAATTTTTAATATAAAAAATTATGATTAATATAAAAAAGTAGTAGTTTAAAAATAGCAAAGCAGCCCCTGATTTCTGTAAATTATTTTAATTGATGATCGTCGGAGTACCAAGGAGAAAACTGCATGCGAACGGAATGGTGAAAACGCGTATGAACTTGCATATCATTTGCAATTCGTAGTTGCAATGTGACATTGGGCTATCTATATATATCCATTTACTACAAGCGCAACTTGAAGAAAAAAGTCCTTGAAATTTTGACTCGAAACTTAGTTTATAAAGTAATTTTGATAAAAGAAACAAATGATAGCTTCGTTTACACATTTTTGTCCAACCGTTTAAGAGCTAATGAGTAATGAGAATCTTATTATTGATGAAATTGTCTCTTCTTCAATACCAAATGATATTTTTTGTTCGACAGGCAGGAAAAGTACCCTCGAGATTCCGTTATCGTTGAGATTAAAGTTTAACATCTCTAAATATTAATTATGGAAATATCTTAACGACACAAAGATGTCACTATCGTGCCTGTCTCATGTGCTCGTAATTAATCGGCCGATTTCTGCGTCATTGTTTGCGACGTGATTCGAGATTTCGGTGATAATAATGCAAACAGTGCTTAGGCCACGGTCGTGCAGAAGACGAGTCCGGCGTGTAAAACGTTTGAAACTTCCGACATGCATTTAGTAACGAGATACCTCGTGGCATCTTAAAGCAGTTGTGTCATCGACTGAGATTGCATCGACGGTCACCTGTCACTTTAAATTGTTTATTTGATTATTATAACAGACGAAAACCGAAGGTTCCATTTAATTTTTCTAAAACTTGTATATTTATTGGAATTAACGGAGACATTAAATTCTATGAAATTAGAAATCTCAAGAAGTTTTCATTTATAATATCGTCAATTTTTCAGGTGCGTCAAGATTTTCAAATTCTGTACAAGTTTGGAGCCTTGCCTCTTCGGATGCGATTTAAACTTTTTGATACTTTCGGTGATCCTCGAAAAATATAGCTTCTCGGAACGCTGAATTTAAACGAGCCACTCTGCGAAATATGCGTCGGACCTTTTGTAACAAATAGCCGGAAAGTCGGCGCGGCTGTTCGGCGTCATTGGGTTTTTGTATGCGTGACCATGTCCGATACAATTGTTCGCGCGGAAAAAAGGGTATTATTTGAACAATCGGACAATATCGTGCGACGGGAAGAGTCCGGCGTTAGTCGACGGCCAGTGTCAGTGTCACCGAAATCGATTACGAAATCGTCATCTCGACCACTCCTGTCAAAGTCACATTTAAAAGCGACGATATCCGCTCTTGCGCCTATTATCTCCTCCTACCTCAGGTGGCTGTTGACTCGGAAGGATAAAAGTGCGCTCTGGAAAACAACGGAATTATTTAACTTAATTTATTTCTTTTTTCTGCAAGGATGTGCCGTGTCCTTATTTCGTTAGCCTCGATACGAATGACGCGATCGCGTTTCGATTGCAATTGCGTGAAGGTCCAGGCGGGATCTGCTTGCACAAACCGGCAATATAAGATGACAAATATCGGCTGATAAGATAGTGCGTACAGTACAATTGTCTCGAAAACGGTTCCGTTCGGAAAGGATGGCGAAACAGGGATTATCTACAGTGAACGGTCGCGGATACGCGAGATATAATTTTAAATTATCCGAATCGTAAATCGAATTTTTTTCAGACTTATTGCATCATCACTATGTACCCAGTACCGAACACAACGAGTCCGAGATTCTGCAGAAGATCACCAAGTACTGCGGCAAGTCAGTCTATAATTACACCGAGGGCGAAGATCGTTTGCAATGGGACTTTTACAACAGCTTTTACTTCGCTTACACGGTCGTTAGCACCATCGGTAAATATCTATTAGTTAAAGCGTTCAAATAAATCTTTAAAACGTATCTAGAATTAGTTTTATCTAAAGTCAATGGATTATAGCCTTACGCCATTTTTTCTTCGAACCTTTTAATTATACGTAATTATAAGATTTTTTTATTGACGTATTTGTTCCGAGTACACATGGATCTTATAGACATTCCAAGAAAACGTTTGAAGGCGTTGTTTAAACGATTTAAATAAAAAATAAACGCGTTGAGTCATTATAGTTCAAGATCTATTAATTTTCATGATATACTTTAAAAATTATATATAATAAAATTATAATTAAGAATTATATAATTTATATTTTTAATTAATTCCAATTTAAAGGAATGAAAAGATACACAAAACAGTAATTCAACAGACATTTATTCTCTGAATTGGAATAATTAATTAAAAATATTAATTATGTAATTATCAGTTATAATTGTATTGTACATAATTTGTGAAATATTTCTTGAAAATTAATAGATCTTGAATTATTACAATTTTTATTTGATGTAAGGCTCCATAGTTTTTTTTTATTCTCTCAATGATCCTCGTTATTCCTCTCAAATAATTTATTTATTATGAACTATACAGGATATGGCAATTTGGCTCCTACAAACACTCTCAGTCGCATTCTGATGATCTTCTACGCCCTCGTAGGCATCCCGATGAACGGGATCCTGTTGACGCAGTTGGGTGAATTTTTCAGCCGCGTGTTTATCAGGACCTATCAGAAATACAAATCCTATAAGCAACGTCAGTCGTCCTGCGATTATCCCACCAAGAAGTCGATACCACCCGAGACGCGTAAGACAATGAGAATGGCAGCCCAGATCTTTCTGTACCTGACGCCCGGCTTCATTGTCTTCATCTTCTTCCCGGCAATTCTGTTCTCGCATTATGAGGACTGGTCTTACGATCAATCGGTCTATTACGCCTTTGTCACCCTCACGACCATTGGTTTTGGCGATCTTGTCGCGGGTATGTGCTATCTTATCGATTTCTCGGACACGCACGTGGTGCTCGATTAACTTAATTTTTTTTATCAGTAGCGAGAAGTTTTGTTTTCGCAATTATACGCACATTTCGCGGAATCGCATACTTTTAGTCAGTTCGTTGTTTTCATATTCTGTATAATTCTATAATATGTCATTCATATCATTTATTTAGTCGTATTATTCATAATTCAAACTATGGCATAGACAGAGACAACTTACAGAAGTGCGGTATGATTGGTTGCGACGTAATTAAAGGAATCTCACATTTAAGTTGTCTCATATTACATGGATTGTAAAACTTTGTTGTAAAACCAAAAGTGTGCGAACGATTATAGATTGCACATCGTTATGTTGTTATACTTATATCGATAATTATTGAATAAGATAATACTTTTGAGAAATTTATTAAACACGAAAAGATATCGCACAGTAAAATGAGGAAATATATATTTCAAAAATATTATAGGAACTGAAAAATAAATCTTAACTATAAATTAATTATAAATTGAAAATATTTCTATATTACATCTATACATAAGAGAAAAATGTGAGAAGTTCTAGCTTAGATTTTAAAAAAATTTAAATTAAAAAATTAACGTTTATTTTATTTTTGAAAAAAAATAAGAAAGAAATACGAATTTGCTACAGTATATGAAGCATTTATCCTCAATATAAAATTTATTATATAAATTTATTTGATTTGATAATATCGGGCCACTTGAGGCTATACATACGAAAATTTTGTCAACTCTTTTGATTGATAATATTGAAACGACAGACACTTGTACTCTTATCATTAATCGCTTCAAATTATACAATCTATGAGCTTGCCTGTTCCACCTAATTAAAAAACAAATATTTTTAATCATGCTTACGTACTCACGTGGGAAGCAGATCTTAAGTAAGTAACATTCCATACACCGTAAATTAAATAATAAAATAGTGAATTTGCATATACAATCAGAGCTAATAAAAAATGTAATCAAAAATAGAATGTGAAATATAAGAAATAAAAAGATAAGCAATAAATTCAAACATTTAAAGTATAATTATCAACTTTTGTATTATAATTATAAACTTTTTACATTATTATCTCTATCTTTATTTATATTATTAATGAAACTTTCAGTACCAATTATTACTTATTTAACGTTGATCATTTATTATTTTTTTTTTTATCAGAGGATATACGATACATTTAAGAGGATATACGATACATTGAAATAACTATTCACGACTTCTAAATGAAAATTATTTAAAGTTTATTTCCAAAGCGAATATTTCAAAGTCAGTTGAAATTAAGTGTGAGTGAAAAATGATGGGAATGCTAAAAGAAGAAACTTTTGCACTATGAAGATTTTTATTTTAAATTCTTTCTGCTTAAAGGCCAAGACAATACGAAAGGAAGCGGTCCATTGTTCATCATGTACAAGATATTCTTAATATGCTGGATTTCCTTCGGACTGGGCTACATTGTCATGATAATGACATTCATCGCTCGTGGTATGCGCAGCAAAAAGATCACGAGGCTTGAGCACAAACTGGCTATGAATCTCAAGCTTACGCAGAGCAAGATTTGGAACGAGTTTAATAAAGAGGTCAACTACCTGCGCCGCGTTTTTAACGAGTTACAATTATCTAAGGTCAAAGTAAGTGACCTGGTTGTACTAAACACCCTTAAGTAACCGTATATTTTTGTTGCGAAAATATTTACATACATTCTTATATAAAGTATTTTATTATTTGTTTATATATTTTTCAAAAATATATATATTGTTTCTATATTTCTCAAAATTTTAATAAATTTAGTCGATTATTGTTTGCTTAATAAATTAGTGAAATTCTCTTTTAATTCTTTGTGTTGAATATAACTTGTTTTTTTAATTATTCTCTCCAGTTATATTTATTAGATTTGTTATTCTGAAGATTTTTAATAATAAATATGATGAATTAATGCTGATATTGTAACATATAATTGAAAATAATTTTATTATCAACTTAATTATTAAGTATAATTTTTTGTGTTACTTTTATTTATAAAACTCTCTAATCGATTGTTAACCGATTGTTTAATATTACTTATTTATTCAACGTGTTTTTTTTTTTTAATCAGAGGGTGTACGTAGATGAATACGAGTCTGAGGAACCTCCGGCGAAATTTGCGCGTAGCAACAGTTTTCCGAATCTCCGAGACTTAACAATTGGTGGATACGGGGACTCTATACCGCATCCGCGACGACGAGCTAACAGTGAAGTAGTACCAATGGTGAGTCATAACTTTCTTTAAACATAAATAATCTTTTTTTAAATATTGTAATCTTAAATAACCCGTTGTTTAAAGGACGAAGTGACACGTGTGGTATCCGAGACTGATCTTCAAAGGATAGACAAGAATGCTACATTTGCCACGCACGCTATAGTGCAGCCGGCGGAACTCTTAGCGCGCTTGGTGAATATTCTTGGTTACATACCTCCACGGGACGATTTTGAGTGGGACCAGACCGAAGAACAGACCAACGCTCAGAACGAGAGTAAATCGATCGATCAGAGCCAAGTCAACAATGTTCCGCGATGGACAATCGGTGGTGAAAAGTTTCCGTTCGCCAGGCCTCGATCTAGGGCGACCAGCGAGATACGACTGCACACTACGAAGGATGATTCTGTTCAACGCAACACCGAATGGACCTGGTCCGGGGTAGCCTCGACAAAGCTGCAGGAGATGATGAAAGATCGCGACACGACTGTATCCTCAAAGGACAACAAGCCATATAAGAAGTTCGCGTCTCTTGCGTTGCCGATTACCGCGCCTAAGAATTTCTTCCCTAGATGGAGAAAACAAAACAAGATGCCGTCAGACGTTGGTTCTAATATAGACAAAGCTGTCGAAATAACGATTGACGAAAACGAAAAGCAGAATAATTCGATCGATCCGTTACCTTCGTACTTGGACGAGAGACGCGACTCAATTTCGAGAAAGCCGCACTACTACACGCACACCGGTGGCAATCTGCCGAATTATCTAGAGGGTAACAATTTGCTGGAAGAGACGAGTCTGGCAGATTTTCTTAGAGCGTTGACCGCTCTTCATACACGAGTAGGAACAGTTCCCGACGAATACGTCGCCAAACCCAAGAGAAAACTGGGAACAGCCTGTTTGACCCCACCGAGATTACCCAGTCTCTTCACTCTGTTCTCGAATGCGCCTGGTTCAGTTTCAGCGAATCAGAGCAATCAGAACACCGTCACAGGAGCGCAATCGAGTCGAAGAATGTCCCTCAAATTGGCTGATAATTCCGGTTCCAGCACACCTACTTCTTATATCAGAAAGGCAAGCGTTCCTATGAGGCCTAGATTCTCTTTGAGACCGGTAGCGACCCCATTGAGTCCTCCGACGCCACCTGATTATGGATCCCCACGATTGCCGGTATTAAAATCAAATTTTTGTAAAATTCGATGACTATAAAATTCTTACAATTGATACAAGTTTAAAATCTTGAAATAAATTTTAACAAAACACAAATATAGTGATTAGTAATTTAATGTAAATGATAGTAATCTTGAAATTTATTTTATAAAAAAATATTTTTCAGCTACGACTCCCTCAAGGAATGGATGATCAAAATCAAGAACCCATCTCAATGGAATCCTTCATTTCCGTGTCGCCGAAGGAGCCGCTCGTGAACATGGAAAGTCCACCGGGAATTTCATCGCCAATTCAACAGCCGTCCGGTAAGCGTCGTTTCTCTATAAGACCCGCTCAACTTAGTGCGCAGACGAGTCCAATGGGCACCAGGTCCACGCCTTCGCCGTTACACACGCCTAAACCGCTGCCGAAATGGAAAGCGGGTATGCTTCAGCGACAGATCACTCAGATGAATCTACGTCGTCGCACCAGGACGTGCAGTCTCGGTGACGTTCATTCCGATAAACGCGAGAAGACTACTCCACCCCTCAGCCCTCTCGCTAAGGACAATATTAAAACTTTTGATGTTAGCAAACAAGGCAGCTCGAGTCAGAAAACAGTGACTATCATGTCACCGGCGGAGGAGATGACTATGACCACAAAAAATGAATTTCAAGGTTCCATGGTACTTCCCTCAGGCTTGAGAGATGAGCAAACTGCACCATGGAGGGATCAGGAAGGTGTAATTTCGTCGATTAATCCTTTCGTTTTTGGAATTTCTAATGAACCGCCTGCAGCATTGAATGAGTCCATGATATTAAGCATGCATAGGGATGGAAAATATCCCCAGGAGGATTCCGTATTAGTTTATGAACCAGTTTACAAGCCATCATTCTCCTTCGAGCAAAAATTAATAAAGTTGAACGACGAATTGGACAAAACACTTCAAAGAGGAATGCAAGAGACAAGTGTAGATTTTAAAGAAGTTCCTAAAATGGAGAAGAAACAGGATGACACACACATATGTGTAATTGATAATTTAGATACTTTAACAAGCAGCACAAGTTCCCCAGAGTCGAGAAAGCACAAACCCAGCGTGTCAATAAACTCGTACAAGCCACCATTGCAAGAGACGATAGAAAAGCCGACGATCAATCCATTTGAACAGTACAGAGCTATGACGAGAGCTGCTGGAAAGGAAGAGGATGCGGACTTGAAGGAAATTAAAGTTGAGAAACCTGACAAATAAAAAGGAAAATTCATAATCGTACTATACGGAGAGTTTATCAATTAAGAAAGAGTATAATGTTGTTTAATTTTAAAAAGCAGAAAAATTTGACGTCAAGTTTTGTTAACAAAAATATCTAAATATTTTTTAAAATTAACAGATAAACGTCATTTTTATAAACATAATTGATAGTTTTGTTAAAAAAATGACTTTACATAAATACAGGAAAAATGATTTTTTGTATTTACTGCAAAAAATAACTTATGAAATCGGAAATCTTGTCAATTAAGGATTTGTAGCTTGCTATTACGTGTGCAAGAAATAATCCTATCCTACATATGTTAGTTTGAAAACTTTTTACTAGTAGTAATTAACAAATTCGTGTCTTGTTTCAAAATGTTAGGTAATTTATTAAAAGAATGTAGATAGAAAATATAAATTTTATACAGTATTTAATATGTAAATTATAAGGAAAGATGTAATTTAACAACAGAGTGACAAGCTTTGTGAAAAGTTTCATCAATATACGTAAATCCAACTTTTCAAACTAGTCGGATTTATAGCATTTTTCAAGACAAATGTACATTTTATGAAGTAACATTAATATAACGTTAATGATAATTATTAGAAATGTAAGTAAATTATAAAATATGCATATTATTAAGTTTTAATTTAAACTTAGACAAGACTGTGATATAATAAATAAAGCATATATTATGTCTATCCTCAATTTCACAAAACTAGTGAAACAAATTACTTAGAAAACAGATATTAGAAAATAGATATTATAAACAGATAGTTAGACAAGAAAATTTTTTGTTAATAAATAATGAAAAGTAAAAAATTTTCTTTTAAATCTAGAGTATTAAAGTCCGATTAATTCAAGAATTTATTATTAAGTTTTTAGGACCTAAATTACGTTAAATAATCGAAATAATATGCAGATTAATATTTTATATTTTAAATACTGTCAGCGATCTTGTAACTTGGACATTTATTTATATTGTAGTCACTCGTGTGATCATATTTCTCTTGAAATCAATAGTAAAGGAAGGAACGAAACATGTTCTACGAAATTTATATAATATTTTATTGTTAAATTCTTTTGCAGAATAAATTATAAAGATGTATTTGGTTTCTCGAGTGGTAGCTTGAAGCTATGAATTATTACCAGTTAAATTAATCTGCTAAAATACCAGATTTCATCCGGAGAAATTTAGTTATATATAAAGGATTCCACGTGGAAATTGTCTATGTTGCACTTGGTAAATGTAGGGCATCGTTACACTTCCTCGTGCATTCACTTATTGTACAACTTTAATTAGCATCTATCGGTGACAAAAAGTTTTTCACGGTCATTTCGTTTAGTATGTTGTACGAAGTACATACAAATAAATTCATAAAGAAAAAAATAAATAAACTTTTCTCTCTCCCCAGCGCGAATCGAAATGGTACTAAATGCAATATAAAGAGTTTCTTGTACTGATGTAAATCTCCGACAGCAAAAGAAACTTATACAAGAAGTGGTGCTACGACGTTTTTAGCTGCCTTCGTATTTCCTCAATGAGATTGCTACGTGGCACACGAGTCTGCTCCCGCGTCGAGACGACTCTCAGTGTAACTTCACCCTGCGCCAGCTCGCCTTCGCCGACGATTATCGCCAACGGAATGCCATTTTCCTCGCAGTGTTGCAACTGTGCCAAGAGTTTGGCATTTTTCTTGTAGGATTGTTCCGCTTTCACGCCTGCCTCCCACAGATCCGCCAGTATCTTCATTCTCTCCTCATGCAGATTTTTCTGCGCGCTCGCCACGAACACTTCGATCTCAGCAGCGCGCGTTTTTAGGCCTTTATTCGCCAGTTTTGCCTCCATAACACTGAATATTCGCTCTACACCCAATGACACGCCGACACAGGGTACCATTTTGTTCTTGCTGTCGAACATTCCTACTAAATTATCATAACGGCCGCCGCCTGCCACGCTACCAACACCGATATTGTCTCCTGCGAAGAATTAACAAACATTATCGACATTTTGCCAGAATCATTTTATATAGCATATTCCATTTTTTTAAATAAAAATTTAAAAAAAATTAAAATGCATACCACACAATATAGCTTCGTAAATAACACCTGTGTAGTAATCGAGTCCTCTTGCGAGACTCAAATCAAACTTAATTTTGTCAAGAATTTTGTAGATGCCACAGTACTTCAGCAACAGTTCTATGGAGTCTAAACCTTGTACGGCAACAGTCTGTTTCATCAGCTCTTTGTCTTTTCTCAACTCTGCTATTAGTTCCACTCCACCGGATTGCAAGACGTACTTGCCGACTTTATCAGCAATATGATCATCCAATCCCTTTTCGTCTATCATCTCCTTCTTTACTTCTTCCCACGGACTTTTGTCCAGCTTATCCACGGCGGAACAGATACTGCGGAATTTACTCTGTGGTACGCCGCATGCAGCGAATATGCCATCCAGCAGAGACCTATGATTCACCTTAATTAAGTATGATCCCAGATTCAGAGCTTCTAACGCTTCGCATACAACCTTGATGCATTCTACATCTGGTAGCATCGGATCGTACTGACCAGCAATGTCGAAATCCTTAAAGATATCAATTCAAATATCAATGTCAATGAAATGAAGTATCTCTAAAACATATTAACGTGCATATTGTGCTTACACATTGATAAAATTCTCTATATCTGCCTTTCGTTGTAGCTGGGTTATCTCTTCGATAAACCTTGGCAATGTGATATCTCTTGATGGAAGAAATTTTGTTCATGGCCAGATACCTCGCGAAAGGAACTGTCAAATCATATCTAAGTGCGAGAATCTCACCACCTTGGTCTTTTAGATCATAAATAAGCTTCGAGTCTTCACCATATTTACCAGTTAAGACATCCTGTGTAATAAATAAGATCAGTATCGATATTAAAATTGATAACATAGAAATTAAAAACATCATCTTGAACAACAAGTCTTACTTTTAGCTCAAATACAGGCGTATCTATCGTCTCGGCGCCGTGACGCTTGAATACTGATATTATTTTCTCCAACACTCCCAATCGCAGTGCCATTTGCTCTGGATTATAATCCCTCGTGCCTTTTGGCGTTTTGAGGATGAGTTTATGAGGACAACCATTCTCCTCCCCCAATTGTGCCTTCAGCTCCAGCAACTTGGCGACTTCCTCTGCTATCTACAAACAGGTAAACAAACGCGTCATTAATACAGGGATCGCGGCGTCGTTCTCGCTCTCAGTTCAGGGTACGATATTCGAGAACGTCGTACCCACCTGTGGCGTCGTAGACATCGGTACGTTGCGAATGCGTTTCCACACGACGGGCAAAGAATTATTGCGCATCAGGCGTAACATCGTGAATGGACGAGGGAATTATAAGGCAACCAGAATGAAAGAGAAAACCCTCCTCAATGTTGATTTATCAAACTAGTCCAAACAGCAGAGATAATATCAGTAAGCAAGCTAGCAAGAAACTGCCATTAATTATTGCTGTAGTCTACAGTTAATGGAGACATTATCGTGTCCCCTCCACGCAAATTAAAAATTTTTAGAATTTGGGAAGAATGCGAGGAATCTCTTATAGGAGGAAATTTAACTTCTCAGAGAGAATGAAACATATTTAATTTTTGAACTATATAACTTTCATCATGTAAAAGCTTCTACACAGAAAAAAACACAAGTATCAAATTAAAACTAATATATTCCATATTTATTAATCAGTTTCATATACATATAAGCAAAAAGTTGTATCATAATGATAATATTGTTTATGTAATTTAATCTTCCTTAAGGAATTTGATAACCTTAAATTTCAGCAAAATATATTTTTATTACAATATTATAATAGTTAACTAAAAAGCACAATATGATGGTTTGACAAATAATTCTAATTCTTGGTTTGAAGATATTATTTTCTATCTGACATTTTTCCATTCAACATTCATAAAAGTTAATATTGACTAATAAGAGCATATCTTTCTTGGTAAAACTATACAAATATATATAAAACTTATATATAAAACAATTCATTGTTTCATATATAAACAAGAATATAAAATCTTGAAAAAATTTGATAATTTTAAATGGACATAATTTGCTTACATGAAGAAACAAAATATATATCTGTTTAAGATCATCAAATTCTTTTAAGATTTTATATTCTTGCTTATGTATGAAACAATGAATTGTTGATTTGATACTAATTTTTTTCAGTATAGGAGTATATAGGAATCTCTTTTCCTGCATGTTTGAACACAGCGCAATTTCGCAATAGTTTATGGCAGCTCTGCTTGCAAGCAACCGGCTGCCTCACCTTTTTGTCTAGCGTATTTTTGCTAATATAGCGAGCATAGCCCTTCAGCCGCTCGAGTTTTTCTGCAAGGAAAACAAGCGATGGTGTTCCCGTGGAGGAAAACGCCAAGCGCTCCTCCTGAGTAAAGCTTTTCATGTTAACGTGCCACCTGCTCAGATGCGGCCATTTCGCAAGTTCGTCGTCAAGAACGACATGCAACGTGTCGAACAATTCGGCGTCCTTGGACGTTGGGTACCAACCGCACACATAGCTGACGTCCGCAAGATCATCGTTTAGGCTTTCTAGCTCAACATTTATATCAGACTGCTCTCTGTATTCCTGAGAAACGAGACGTGTCTCACTAAAGAAAAACCTGGGGAATACCGGTGGCAAAAAAGGGAGAGAAAGAGAAATCTATTCTTTGTGCCTGTCCTTGGTAAAGATTGCTGTCACATTGCACTCTCAAGAGAAGTCTGTTGCATCATGTTCACCGTTACGAAAGATTCGTTCGCTTCGACTGCACATTTCCTTCGTTCGAAAAAGAGGAATCGGTTACAGCGCTTCCAGGCTTTAGAACGAAGGGAAAGCCGCGCGTGGAAAAAGAGCAGCCGAAACCAAGAAATCTGACGGCAACGGTGACAAAAAGTGAGACCGAAGCGTAAACCCAGGAAGCGTGACGCAAGGTGCGAGGCAAGAAGTAAATGTTTGAAGTAAATGTTTAAAGTGAAAAGAGTAAGGGGGACCACTTTCGAACCGAAGGAAAAGTCAAGGTGACACGATGACAGGGTGTAATTGAGCACAACCACCGGAATCGAGCCCCCTCCGAAAGCGACGAGGAGAAAGGTGGTACATCTGTGACACGGAGGGGGCACCTCGCAGGGTCTTAAGGACTCCCCCCAGGAAGGGCGAAAGGGCGAAGGGTAGTCCGCGAGGCCGCGTACCTGCGTGTTATCAGCCTTCGCGGCTTTCAGTCGTCGCACTATCTCGCCTTGCTCTTTTACGCGGCACAGCAAGGTATCCCTCGTTGTTTCGTCAGCCATCGCGCTACAAGCTAGCACCACACGCGATCGTGGTTGATCGTGGTATCTCAGGGGCCCGATTCCGTGCGTTCCGCTCGCCGGTGTATCACTTTGTAACCCGGGAACGAATCGCATGGCCGCGCGAGGCGCGCGAGTGCCTCCCTACGCGGCTCACTTCACGTCACTTCACGTGAGAGACGAGAGAGCTGGAGCAAGCCGGAGTCGCCGAAAAGTGAGGGGGAGGCTCGACTGTGGGCTCGACTCGCAAAACGGGTTCCTTAATTGCGCACTACTCCTCCTACGTTCAATGGTTCAATCGAGGCAAACACGCATATATCCACGATGCACGCGTGTGTGAAGTGTGGGAGTCGTGGGAGAATAAAAGGAAAAAAACCGATGTCATGAGGCCTGCTTTGCTCACTTGAACTGCGCGTTGCATTTTCTGCGCTCAAAACGAAGCGGGAGTGTGAAGAGAAAAGAGGAAGGGGAGGGCAGAGATGAAGGAGCCAGAAAGTTCAGCCGCGAGAAATCCCTTCCACGCACCTCGTAAAATATCCTCCTTCACAAAGGAGAAAGGTGAATCCACGTGTTCCGAAGTTTGAAGCATGACGTAACCATGATCCAAATTTCGAACGCAGACAAATTCAATCTATGGACATTCCTGCGCATCAGTGAATCGCGATAAACGGGAAAACACGTACGCTGATATAATGTGCTCATTGGAAATTTGATAAGTAATTTATATGCGATTTTGATTAATTCGGTGTTAAACGTACATCGCGCAGAGGAACGCGATTATGAAAGGGAAACATGTGGTGGGAGGATCCTCCAACGATGCACCAATGACGCTGTAATGCGGCCAACTTCACGGTGCATGACATGCGTGACAAACAGTTCACGTGGAATTTTCCTTGTAACAACGAAAACATAAATGATATTTATATAAATGACTTTGGTTTGATCAAAATAATTTCTTTTAAATAAAACTTTACGATATCTCGACCGTTTAAATATATGAGAATCTCTTTCGCTGGGTGTAGATAAATAATTGCTAATGAGATAAAAAAAAGTGTAATAATTAAATATTAACTAAGCTAAATAACAATGTTAATAACAATTTTTTCTTAATTTTTTTAGATTATATCAGGACCATTTTTTCAAAATAAAACTACACATTTTTACATAAATCAGTTTTTGTCAATGTTTTGTTGCGTGTAGATAAAATAATTAATTGCTGATAGGAAAATATTAATAATTGTTAAGCTAAATAATAGTACAAAAACAATTTTTTACGTAAATTGATTTCTTTCAAGGTATTCTACATATTTTTCATCATAATGAATAAATATCGAATTGGTAACAAGAGATTTTCATAATTACGCGTACGTAGTTCGATATTTTTATTTGGAATGAGTGTACCTAATGTTTATCTGAATATTTTTGTGTATTGCAATTTATAATTCATTATTCTAAGGCATGTGATATATATGTATATCTGTGTGTCATTATAATGACATGTTGTAACACCTCTTGACGTAAACATATATCGATGCGGTTATCATTCGACCGCGTTCCAATCCCTATTTAATTTATGTGCAGTTATGTCTTGCAACCTGTAATCAATCTTTCCGAGGTAGCTCGGAACGCACGCGATCGGATTTTGCGGGAATTACAGCCGATTTCACCAGCTTTCCCTTGAATTAGATAATGTCCGTTAAATTCGCGATTAAAGGACATTATCTAATTCAAAGGAAAGATTGATTGAAAGCTCTTTAAACACACAACTTCCCTGTTTCAAATATAACATATTTAACAACAGATAATTGTACTATCTGGAACATATCGCATCTGTAGAGATCTTTAATTTCGTTTCTCTAAACAAGAGAAAATCTTCGAAACTTTTTTATTTTTTACTATACTTTTGTTAACTTAAAAATTAATAATTTTATTTTGTATTTTAAAAAAATATATAATAAAAGATTTTATCAATTGCATATTTGTCTTTTACATTTCATTCAGGATTTTACTGTTATTAGACGTTTGAAAATGTACAAGTTTAATAGAATTGGTCTTTAACACTAAAACGGCGGCAGCGATCAAAATAACCGTTTCAGTTTTTCCCATTAACTTTATAATTAATCTATTGCTTAATCTTAGTAGAATCTTGTAATTTTGTGATTGTTCGTGAATTTTGCTTTTATAAAAGTTGAAAAAAAAGGAACTAATTAATTAAAAAGAACAAATTGACATGATTTTTCCAATCGGCAGTTTTTCGTGAGAGATTTTACCGCGGTTCTATTGCATTTCATATTTCATATTTAACAAAAAAACGTATTTCTCATTTTCTCCACATCTCATTCTGTGAAGCTGTAACGGCAGAAATCGAAAGAATTTATGCTCGAACTAACATTCACCAACTCAATGATGTATATAGATGTTAATTAAATTTCTCTATTCAAGAGAACAAATTATGCTAACAGTGCAGATTATAATCTGCAAATGAAGTATTTTACGACGTGTTTCGACGTATGGCATGGAACACCTATACGTATGCTCTATTCATGTATTTAATTTACATTGATATGCGATATTATATATGCAGAAAGTAAGAGGCTAAAGGCAGCGTAATTGCTTGACATCAAATTTTTGCGCACAACTACTTAATTCAAAGGAAAAACAGATTTTTTAGTGACTACATTTTTTGGCTTCCTCTTAACAGCAAATTCTTTTAATCAAATCTTAATTTAAATTTCATTTTAATTATTCAAAGATACAAACTCTATGCAATTAATCGACAACATTCTATTTTTCCCGTTCATTTATAATTCAGAAAAAAGCTATTCATTTTTTTTATAGTGGTGGAACAATTGCTATGACTCGTTTCCTTCGGTTTTCATCTGCGGTTTAGAGAAAGCGTTTTACCTTTTATTGCGAAAGATTGTGTGTGTGTGTTTGTGTGTGTGTGTGTGTGTGTGTGTGCGTGCGTGCGTGTGCGTGTGTATAAAATTGTTTAGTGAAATTGAATTTCAAAAAAGTTAACGACTTTTTATTTCATATTTATTAATTTATTATAAAATAATTTATGTTTATAAATACTCTGCGATAGACAAGCTACCGAATAAATTTTAATTCTTTATTTTTCCTTATTTTTAATATTTTTGTAAAATAAAAATTTTTTCATGATTTTTCGCATATATTATCCTGTAAAGAAAGCATATTTTATTTAACTATGAACATTTATAATATTAATAAAAATATAGAAAAGATATAGAAATAAAAAAAAAGATATAGAAAAAAATTTTTAATAAATCACTAAAATTTGGTAGCTATAAAGAGACAAAGATATCAAAATTTATAAAATTCAATGTTATATCTTTTTTGGAATTATATATATTATAAATAATAGAAGATGAAATGAGAAATACCTTATTAATTTCCAAAAATGCGCATACACTTCTCAGAGCTTGCTGAAATGCTTTCTCAAATCCAGCACTATCAGTATCCTATTGAGACACAAAAATGATTGATTATACTGATTAATTTTAGAAAAAATATATAGTTTGCTTCTCATTAAGCATAAAAGGGCGTGGAAGTTTTGATATTTCACGCGATACGTACAAAGAGAGGATCTCTGATGACTACTATTCCAGCTGGATCGTACTTCCCAAGTAATTCTATCTTCGCTTGGCTATCCTCCGGTCGCATCTGGTACAGCATACGGATATTACACTCATCCATTCCGAATATCCAATCGAATTTGTAGAAATCGTTCGTGGTGATCTATTATAGAATTATTCTTGATAATTCCATGTATCAAGTCTCTGTATTTATATCGTGGAAAATATTTTTGTTCAACAATCATGTATAAAATTAGATAGATAACAGGTAAGAGTCGAGAATTGTAACTCTCACTTGTCTCGCAATGTGAGAATAATCCGTAATTCCAGCTTTTTGAAGAGTGGCTATTGCTCTGGGTTCAGGACCATTGCCTACATGATATTCCAGAAGAGCGGCGCTTTCGATCTCCCAGAAATCGGTTAAACCCATCTTCCGCACTTGATCCTGAAACACCGCTTCTGCCATAGGGGAACGGCAGCTGTTTCCTGCTTGAAAAAAAAATAAAAAAATTAGTCAAGTTAATTTAAAGTCAAATACTCAGATTCTAATTTCATTATTGAAGTATTGTTCAAGATTTGAAATAAATTCCAAAATTTCATAGATTTTTATGATAATATAATATTTAATATTGCAGAATTTTTTACAATATATTTAATGTAAAATAAGAATTAAATACATTGAAAAAAATATTTAATGCATTATTTAATACAAAATAAATAATGTACATAAACATGTCTTCTTTCTAATCATTTTTATGCAAATATTTAACGACATAAGTAATATAAGTAATTTAAATCTAAATGCGTTTTAGTGGCACTTCAGATTTTTCTTTAATATGTAAAAATATTTAATAATAATGTATGTATAACAAAGTTATATATTTAAAAACTTAACAATGTTTTATGCTGTTAGCTTTTAATTATTTGTGATTAAAGAGTGTTTAAATTAATGAAGTATTATAAGAAAAGACAAAACTGTTATATACACTTAGCAACTTTGGCAAGTTAGTTTGACAAGTCATATACGTTTAATTATACGAGTATAACTTAAAAATAGAAACCGTATATATCTGTAACCATATGAAAACACTTTAAGAAATTTAAAGCTTCTAACTCACTAAAAAGATTATTTCGTTACATGTGTGTTATAGTTGCAATTCTCACTTCAATCATATTCCATAAAAGAGGAAAACTATTAGAATAATATAATTCTTTTTTTGTGCAGTTAAAAAAAAGCAACAATTCAATAAATCCAGCTTATAACTGAAAATAAATACAATTATAAATAATTAAAAATTACAGTACCTAAACAAACCATGAGAACTTTCCTCTTTCGCATCATATTGATTTGTTACTAACAATAAGTCAGTATATGTTATGTAACCGTACGTACATGCAAGTACGTATGAGAGCATGTACTGCACTGAACCATTTGAGGATAAGAGGTTGCTAAAGAATTTAGTTCTGAAAAATCTAGTATTACAGAGATTTTTGGGATCACTAAATCCAAATTTGACCTCTAAATGACAAAATTTAAAATATCCAATGTAGCTGCAATGGAATGAAAGAGGCAGAGAACAAGTACTGACAGTGATCACTGTATTTTTTCAGAAATTATCAACTATCAAATTTCATGAAAATTGGCCCAAATAGTTTCATGATACTATACTATTATATAGCTATATATAGCTATAGTTAACTTTAAAGTAAAAACAAAATTGAAGAATTCAAAATGGCGAATCCAATATGACGGATTTTTTCTTGAACACAGACAATGTGAAATTTTCATAAAAATTTGAACTTAGATGTTTCTAATGATATAGCTATAATCTTGAATTAGAAATATAAAATTTGAAGTGCCAAATTCAACATGACAGAAAAAATATATATGCTAAACATTGCTTGATTTCATGAAACACATAATTCGAGGAAACTCATAATCTAAAAGATATTCTGAAAACTTCCAATCTTGTGCTGTTTGGGGTTTCATCTGTTTAAAGTACATTTTGAGTTAGCTGTTTTAGGCTTTGGAATCAATAAGAACATCGTAAAGCTCTGGAAAGAAACATGTATAACAATTGTAGTATAATTGTTATTAACAATTACTATAATTTATTGCATGTACATTGTATATAACTTTTGGATAAAATACATTTTATCTATAATCTTGCATTAAACAATTTCTTTTTTTATATAATTACCTTTTTAGATACAAATTATTTTGCAATAGTATTAACAAGTTTATTTTTCTGCATTAAGTGAGGAAATAATCTTTGAGAATATTCAATATTATATAATTTCATATATATTTTTATAAAACATATTCTTTTAAAAATCCAGGTAAATTGATACATGAAGCAGTCCTTACATTAACTTGAATATTTATTCAAAAATGCTGTTACACTTGCTAAACATTGATCGTAGACTTTCTGAAATCCTACACTATTGCTGTCCTGCAAAAAGATCACAAAAATAATTCACAAACATATATATCTCCATTTTGTTTTTTTTTTTAGTTCTACAAACATCAAAGATGACATACATAATATGGATCACGTATTATGATTTTTCCACTTGGATCATAACTTCCTAAAAGCTCCACTTTTGCTTGGCAATTCTCTGGCTTCTGAGTGTTCAAATCATTAATGTTCTCATGATCCATACCAAATATCCAATCAAATTCATTGAAATCTGTTTCCACAATCTATGCATAAGTAAAAATACTCTTAAATATCGAATAAATAATTTGTAATAATAATAGTTTCAATGATTCTAAATAAATATTAGCTAATTCATTCAATTACATTAAAATTCATATTTTCTTTTTTTTCAAAAAAAAAATTTGATCATAAAAATTATTAAATATAGAAAAGCCAAGTTAAATTGCTGTTATTAGCAAATAATTAATGAAAATTTTATTCTCAAAAATCACAAAATCTTACTTGGCGTGCTCTGTGGGAATAATCAGTGATCCCATTTTTCTTTAACGTATCTCGTGCCCTGTGGTCTGGTTTTTTACCTGCATGATATCCTATAATGCCAGCACTTTCTACTATCCACTGATCCTGCAAACCTCTCTTTTTCACTTCATTTTGAAATACAGCCTCTGCTATTGGCGAACGACAAATGTTGCCTGTAATGCAAAATATATAATTGATTAACAACATACATGTAAAACAATTAATTATATTTTTTATTACGTTTCTTTTTTTATATGTTTTACATATATTTATAAACAAATTTAACTATATAACTGGTATTTCTATAATACCTAAACAAACCATGAGTACTTTCTTCTGCTTCGACATCTCGGCATAAGATACTGTATGTGTCTTTATTTAATTAAAAATTATTTTTTTTTAAACATACACTTTACCCCCCACAGACATAACATCAACATCAAGGACTAAATTGAAGTAAGATACGTCACGTGTTTGTCTTTGCATCTTTGGAAGAGTTCACAAATTAATCCAGTTTTATTTTGTCCAATTGACCATACAAACTTCGACATTTTTCAGATATTAAATTATATTTTTATATATTAAATATATATATAATAAATATAAAAAATATACATTAAATATGTTAATATTTAATATATATATTTCTTAATATGTATTATATATTAATATTCTTGTTCACAATCTTCTTTCTAGTGAGTAGTTTTGTGTATTGGCAGCGCCGATACGCTTCTAGGGTTTTAAATGTTTCGCGTCAAAACGGATAACGATCCTTTCCGTGTGTAACGTTGTGCTGTAAACACGTGGTTACAACCGTAATTATTGAATTTAAAGCGAAATACTCTGCAAATCACGTAAGTACTCATGCTACTTTATTCGCTGTTGCGCGGATCCCGTTTTTCCATGACATGGTGATCCGAAAACCGGGTATTCGCGCACATATCGTAAGCGGCATGCTCACTACGTTTCAGCATGCCCGTCGCGGTATCGCCCATTACATGCGAAGCGAATATTGCGCGATAACTATTAATTAATGTTTTTGATTGCCATATATCGGGGAAGCATCCAACAAATTACGCCCGCGTTATTCGCAATTTTTTACTTTTTTGTGCGATCTGGATGTCATGGATGCCGCACAAGATTGCACAATGTTGTGTATATACCCTCGCTCACTGTAATGGAAGAAATTTAATTACAACTTGGGTTCACGATGCTAAAAATTATTGCAAGATCTTGGATGGCGAATTAATTAATTGCATTTGAATAACTTAGTCAATTGATTAATATAATTGGTCAGTTTTTTCTTTGGTCGAGATTTGAGAGATTTTTAGTGTCATGGACAATACGAAAAAAGGCTTTAGAGGAAAATGTATTCTTTGACAAAAAAACTCATAAGTCTGTTCTCAGTGCGAGTTTTTTACAACTGGATTTATTTTACAGAATGCCACTGGCACGAGATTTTCTCCATCCAAGTCCTATTGAGGAGAAGAGGAAACATAAACTGAAAAGGCTTGTACAGAAGCCTAACAGTTACTTCATGGATGTCAAGTGTCCAGGCTGTTATGCTATCAAAACTATTTTCTCACATGCTCAGAGGCCAGTCGAATGTGATGGATGCCGCACGATACTTTGTACACCAACGGGTGGCAAAGCACGATTAACTGAGGGATGTTCTTTTAGAAGAAAGGTCCAGTGTTAATTTTATGATATGTATTCGACTTCTCTTTATATTCGATAAATAAATACAATCACAATATGTATTATAGCATTATTTACCATGAAACAGGACCTATCTATAATATATACAATACCCTGAACATGTATGAGTAAATATGGAAGATTTGCATATTATTTTTAGAAACAAAATGAATTTTTTACAAAGTTGTGAGAAAATTTCAGTTTTTTAGTATTAACAAAATATTTAAATAAATTTTACACAAAAATACAAAATTAAAAAATTTTTCCCAAGTTTAAGTTGAATTTTCTTTAATATACATCTATATGCATATCCAGAATATATGTAGAATTTTAAAACTTTAAATCTTGTCCAACTGGATTTAATATATTTTTAAATATAAATAATATATTTGGAGTCAAATTTTTATGAAGTATTTGAACGTTTAAAACATGATCTAGTTTTTGGCACAAACATTTTCATAAAATAAAAAATTTTATAGTTTTTGTATCTCGGATAGCTAATGTGTTTTGGTTGATACAAGTGTATTTGAGATATATAGATAAATATGCTATATCTCTTACATACAATGTACAAAAATGAAGATATAGACGTGATCATAAATCTTTATTTCCACACACGCCCATTTTTTATAATAAATTCGGCAATCTGTAACAGAGATTCCTGTAGTACTGTGTTTCAAGATACTCTCGAGTTTCATGCGGATGTACATAGATAGCTTCTATAAATGAGTTGCTGCGCATGCTCGCGTTTACGTTTTTTATAATTTGCATCTTATAGTAATATCCTAATCGACGAAAAAAGGGGACAAAACTTAAGAATGTAAAATCGCATTGTACGCTTGAAATACTCCAGAGGCGACTTCTACGGACCGAGATTTCAGAGATAACTGCAACAAAAAAAAGAGATCGATTAAAGAAGATTGATGATGGTATACATTTACTTTTCAAATAAAATTACCATGTATAAACTATCTTTTCATGCAATTATCTTCGTAATTAGTGGTTGCTAAAAAATTGTACTCTATATTATTTTAACAATCTATGTAAATGTAAGGTATATTTAATCGTACCGTGACATCGGGATTGCCTGGTTGAATTTTTAACTCGTTCAATACCCAAACATTGTTCGTCAGTTTGAGAGACTGATAAAGCATATCTTGCCCCTCTACGTTCCTTTTAGCAATTGTGAAGACGTTATTCTGTTGCATTTTTTGCACTACTTGATCCGCGGTCAACATTACTCCATTTAATGTGTATTGTACCTGCAAAGAGATGTGTTTCTTGAACACTTTTAACGAGTCTTAACATTTAGACCATTTTTGAGATAAATATAGAAGAAAAGTAGACGAATGATACCTCATTTTGTGCAGGTATATCTTTCCAGGTAGAAAGAAACACTCTCTTGTCTAACTGTCCATCTTCTGCAAAGTACACGTTCATAGGTACGAGACATGCGAAGTAGAAAACATCGATGTTGTTTTTGATAGCAACTTGAAGGTTGTTCAAAGGATCCATACGTTGCACCGCACCCGCGGTGGACAGTATAACGTTCGCTTCTATACTCGATCCAGGACTTAGGGGAGCCGGCACTTGTAACGGGGCTGCCGGCGTTAATCCAAAGCTATTTTTGTTGAGCTGTATTGCGAATCCTCCCATGGGTTGCATCGCCTTGTTAGTGAAGGTCATGTCCATACTGATTTGCCCATTCCTATGACACATTTTGCACATATAATTATTTACAATTAAAGGAATGTATATTGAATGTTCTTTTTATTCATTAATATATCATATATCCTATAATAATTACTTTCTCGAAAATGTGCCCCAGATATCAAAGCCTTTGCCTTTTTCGGCAGGTAGCCAATTAACTTTAGGAGAGATGTAAGACGTGGGACCTTGATTGAAGCCAAATATATCGCCGAGTAGACCCGTTGTGGTCTGGGAAACGGCTGGTGCAGTCGTGCTGTCGTTGTTCAAGATTCCGTCGATGCCACCACCTAGAAGATCCAATCCTAATCCTGAGGACTGTGGTGCAGGTGCTGGTGTGACCATCGTCGGTCCACCTGGAAATAAGTAAATAAAAATAAGTAAGAACAATATAGTTGCAATTTTTTAAAACTGAAACATTTGCACATTAAATCTTTTTAATATTATTATACATTTTTTAGTTTTCTAATTTTTAATTTTACTTTTAATTTAGAGGATTTACTCACCAATGTCCATGCTGAGAAGGTCACCGATCAGAGAATCCTGAGCAGGTATGACTTGTGCATGGGGTTGTGCAGTTGTGCGGTTGGAGTCCTCGTTCGAGTTGCTTCTAGCGGGCAATGACTTCCTAGCGCCAGCTGCTCTGCCTTCTACAAATGCCGTGGGAGGTTTGTGATAAACGGATGCCAGGCTCGAGATATGACAAATCAATTCATCCAACAAGGTTGGTTCCAGCAGATCCGTTTCCTCGGAGATCAGTGGCTTTTCTGCGAGCACTACCTCCTTAGCTGCTGCCGGATCAGTGCTAAGCAGTCGCCAATAGATGAATCCGCGATCTCGTAGATCGGGATTATCAGAATCCTGTGTGGCCAGGCTGAGCACTTGCTGAACCAACTCTTGTGTGTCCGTGGGCCTCTTCAGAAACAGTTTGACAATTGCGGTGAGCAACTGCAGCTGCACCTGCGTATTCTCATCGTGGAATCCTTCCAGGAAGCTCTCCAGCAATTCGTCGGCATTATCAATGCGCTCCGCGTATTCTCCGATAATCCATATCATGGACGCACGCGCTTCAGGCTCATCGAGTGTATCCAGATTCTCGCACAGAGTCGAAATTATGCTTTCGTACTTGTTAGGATATTTCCGGAAGATATCTTTTATTACCACAATCGCTTCTTGAACAACGTAATTTACCTAAGAAAAATTAGAAATATGAATTATTAATTTTAAAATATTAATTTTAATATAAAAATATTTTTAAAGATTAAATTTCAATATAAAATATTTTGAAATATAAAATTACATTAAGAATATACTTTAAAATTCTATTTTAAGATATATCTCGTAATATCTGTAATCACCTTGGTTTGTATTAGATCTAGTAACGTGGAGACGCAACGTTCCGCGGATGGCTCAACTTTTATGGCGCAGCGACCGATGGCCCGCACAGCCTTCCTCACAAAATCTACATCAACTTCAGTGGCGTATTCTTTTAGCTCCGATAGGACTTGCGCGATGTTGGCTTGCGATGCTAAACGAATCATAATATCCAACTTCTCCAATTTTACGTAAATGGGATCGTTGTACTTGACGAAGAATACTTTCATCTCGTGTTTCAAAATGTCTGGTCGTTTTTGCACGATAAGATTGATGTTTCTCAATGCCACGTACTGAACTTCCGGTTCAGAGCTCAATAATGTGACGAGAGGAGGTGCCAATTTCTTTGTAAGTGTACCGACGAAATCCGACTCTGATTGTAGCATCTCCATTAATTTCATTAATACCTAAAATGTCAAAATAAATCTGATTAATATAAAATTATCTCTAGTTGTCTCGCACAGACTTAACAATAAATTTAAAGGCTCCAAGAGAAGAAATTGATGATCCCATTCTTGTGAGTTGTTAGATTTTGGTGGAAATATTTAAATTTAGAATATAAAAATTTTTAAATAAATTGTATAAGATAGGGCTAATCATATTGTTTTCCTGGACCCATCATTTATTCGCATTTACTTTGATGGCAGAAAGCACGACTGCGGCGTTAGCATGCGCCAAACGTGGAGTGATCCGTTCACAGATGCTTTGCGCCTCACGATCGTCTTTGGGCGAATAATTCGCCAGTGAATCTAGGATGAAGACTTGGCCCCATTCTGTACACTCGTTGAGCGCCGTCAATAACTTGTTTATGGTTTGCGCGTTCATTTCTACCAACGGTTGACCGCTCGGACTGGCCTCGTTGATCTCAGACAGAGCAGCTACCGCATTCGCGACAACCTAATAACATTCGATACGTATTATCTACAGTATTGTTATCTTTAGGTAACGATAAGTTACAAATTTCCCGCCTTTGCTGTTATCACTTTTTTAAACAATGTTTTTTCATCAAATATCTGTTTAAGATTTTAAAACGTTTGTGATATCTCTCAAGTTATCAAGTTCTAATATGAGCGAAGAAAGGTTTACATACCATTGGATTGCTGTCGGACAGGAGATCCTTCAACTGATCCAGAAATCCCTGGTCCTCGACTAAGGCCGCGTTAATGTCATAAAGTTTGGCGACGCACACGGCTGCGGTCTTGCGCACATACGGGTCCTCGTCCTTCAGGCACTTGCGCAGCGGCTCACACAGATACTCGGTTATCTTGTCAACGCGTATACAGCCCATCGTACGAACTGCCAATGCGCGAATCAGCGGATTTGGATCCTCGCAGTCCTGCGCAAAAATCGGGCAAGCCAGGGATTCAAGTCTAGTCACAGTAGTGGCTATCTATCTCAACCCATGAACTTTAACAAAATAGAAAATAGCATTGGTACCTTTGTCATCGGAGATGTCGCTAGCTCCTTTTGCGTGTCAGAACGAAAAAGGTCAAATTGGTCACCGTCACCATTTTTTTTATTAATAAGTGTTAAATACTATACTTATCAGCCATTTAAAGTAGTATGTAATTCAAGAACTGATCATTTTTTAAAGAGCACGAGATATCATTCTTCGTTAGTTCTTTTTTCTCTTTCTTTACAATCGTTGTGGCATAACTTTGGCGAATGAAGATTGAGAATTGTGTTACATTAATATTAGCATCATGCAAATAGAGATACTTAAATGGTATATATATTATCTAACATATAAATATATAGAAAAATATATTTACAAATGTATTTATATTAATGGAGTTATGAGATATTATTTGTAACACGAAATTACATTCATTAGATACATTGAAATTTTGAATATGATACGAATTGCGTGCAGTTAAATATCATCTTTATACAAGCACCGATTGGTAATGCAAAAATACGTGTAAAATAAACATTTAAGAAATCACAATTTTCATGCTGCTGCATTAGAAATTCTCGAGTAAGAGATTAACGTTCGAATGTATCATTCTTCGATCCAAGACGGTATCGTAAAATTGCGATGTAAGAACCGATTTAATAAATTTACATCATAAACAAACAGCGCTGTGAAGAATGTACAATTTGCTTCAAGCGTTTCGTATATAAATTGAAAATTGCGTGACTTCTCGAAAAAACGTTACATGCTCAATTCCGGGAAAAAAACAAGACGTATGTATCAGTGCATTAGCAGTGGGAAGAATAATGATATTTTTAATTACTCTATTCAATTTTTGATAAATTAATCATGTATTACGGAAATATACACAGATTAATATAATTAATATAATACCTAACGGAGTACATTCTGGAATTTGGTTTCTGTAATTAAACAGATGGAAAAAAAACGTTACCGCTATATCACATTATCCATCGTCCACAAAAATAACAGCTTGTTATTAAAATGCAACTGGAACAACCAAAATCCAGACCCGTGCCCTTTGAAAAATAAGCAATTCCAGTCGTAATGAACGAAAAAATTACATTCCGTCCCATAACGCAGACAGCTCTGTGCAAACTGTAATTTGCAAAGCACAGTCTGTAATACAGTGCGAGGCACGCTGTAAAATGTATAGCACAACGAGGATGATATCCAATAAAGGAGGATGATATCCAATTATATTTACAATCTGATTAGGTTGTTATCAACAATACAATAATTATCTAGTTTGCTTCTCGTTACAAACGTTACAAAGACACTGAACATCATCCAAGTGTCATTAAGAAATATATGTAAAGGGTAAAGGTGCGTTATATATAAGTAAAATCGTGATGACGAATTGAATGACGAGTTTCTAAGCTACGTTACCTTGACGAATGTGTTGACTGCCATGATGGCCATGTCCGGTTGGCTCTTGGCGTAGTTCATTAGGTACAAGTACACCAGCTTTTTCAGTTCCAGATTGTCGGTCTGCATGCAGTTCACTACGTCAGGAAACAGTGTAGACACATCTTTTCCTACTGTCATGGAAGCAATGACCTGGACAGACAGAACAATGATACGTTAAACAAGACAATGTAAATGTAACATTCTTAATAAGTACAGAGATCTGCCATCTTCATTTTGTTAGAGTCAATCTCATTCTTTGTGTTATTATTTTCTAAAAGAAGACAGTTAACGTCTGCATAACTGCTACTATACATCGCTACATTATATTGTATATTATTTACATGTATATTGTATATTATGTCATTTTTGTTCTATTCTAGTTGTACACTAATGTAAGAAGCACAGTCAATGCAATCATAGACAAGTACGACTTGCTAGACTACATGCTGATGCATTGCTCTCTTAATTCATTTTAAAATTAAAATACAACAAACATGTTTCTCTCCATGTACAAGATATATATATATATATATATATATATTTTTTTTAATACATTAAACAGATATTCTAGTCTATATCGTGAAAAAGTTGACCTATTTTTGAGAATTCTTATTAATGAAAACTGCTGCATATATTTTTCTATGCTACACATCTACTTGTACATACTTACTTGTACATATCTAGAAATTTGGGCTAAATGTTTGTTAGTTCTGTTTCTTAATTATATTGTGTAAATTTAAGAAACACATTTTTCAAATGGCTAATATGAAATTTCTTAAAAATTATTAAAGCTATTAATTTAAACTTTAATATATATGTAAACTATATGTACAGTTTATCACCTAAACTAGGATTATGATGATCAATAAATTAACTACTATTAAATTGTTAAATTCTATCACTTTTTATTAAAAAAGCGATATTTATTCTTTAAAATTACACCATTTCAATCACTTGCAATATTTTTTATTAATTTTAGTTATGTTTTACATATATGCCAAAGTCAATAGCTTCAGTATTTTGTAAGAAATCTGCCAACTTGAAAAATGTGTTCTTAAATTTACGTAATATAAAAACTAATAAACATTTAATTAAGTAGACAAATATGTGCAGCAGTTCTGTTTAAAAACATTCTTAAAAAAATAGATCACTTTTTTGTGATCTAGACTATAAAACTCTCTTAACATATTCAAGGATATGTTAATCAGGAAATTATCAAACAATTATAAGATAAGAAGAGTAACATACATATAAGAAATATTTTTTGTAGAAAGAAGCCATTAAAATTAAGATTGAAGTTTCCTCATCTTAGATTTCATAACTTACCTCAATAATCCAAATATATTACCTTTTATTCTGCATGAAAGTGCTTATTACATATGTAATATTAAGTTATTACTAGCAAGACCAGAGTTATTATCTTCTGTACAGCAATAAATTTTTTTTATTTACCTTTTTTACAGCTTCCTTCTTTTTTTCTTTCTTCTCATTATTTAAGTCCGACTTGAGCTCAAATAACTCCCCTTTCTTCGTCGTAGTAAAATACTTGGAGTCCGTCATCTTGTCTGTAGTAGCACATGTAATGAGAAATGTCATTATATAAATTTGCAATATATCTCTGATGATATAAAAGCTAATATATTGCTTATACAAATATACACAAAATTTGAAGAACCATCACTACTCTTATCTACTTTCTATCAATTTAGCACTGCTTCCTTATAAAAATAGAGTGATTTAGTAACTAATCATATAACCAACTCCTTATTTATTTAGTAATCAAACAAATCATTAACGTTATCTTATTTTCTATGAGAAATTGAATAATCATCATTCTATCTTGTAAAATTGAATTTTAATTTATCTTAAGAAGTACTCAACTACAATCTAATTACATTAAAATGATATTAAGGTTGTGAAAAACTCAAAGTTGTGAAAGACTGTAACATACAGATATCTATACTAAACGATCTAGTTGTTAGATAGATATCTGTGCTGTAACAGAAATGCAAAGATTCTCGCCTGCACCGATAAATTCGAAGGAGGCAACAGATTCTTGCACACTGGAGAGAGAACGAGAGAGAGAGGAAGAGAAAGAGAGAGACACGTATGTGAAATTAAATAAGATTTCGCTATATAGCGAACTCGAGACTGGATCAATGTCCAGAATCTATGGTGGCGTAGCGCTAACTCTCTCGCTCCAACGAATCGAGCTGTCATTTACCAGCAGCGCGGAGCTGGTCGGGAAAAGCCGAGGGCGAGGGGAATGCCTCGGGGAAATAGATAATCGCGGGGGCGCGAGGCGATAGGCGATAAGCGAGCGAGCGAGCGAGCGGTGTGGCGTGGCGCGCGCGCGCGCTCGCGAGCAATAACAGAGTGGAATAAAAGAGAGCAAATTGAAACATTACGTAGGATCTCGAACGGTTGCATCTGGAGCGGGGCCGCCGTAGCTGCTCGCGCCGTGCCTCATTAATTACCTGTCTATTTAAACAGCGTGCCGGCGGCCGACAGCGGGGAGAAGGGGGCGAGGTACGGCTGATCGAATTTTATTCCGCGAACCGAGAACCGAGACAAGTGACGTCGCCGTCCGCCCCCAGGGGAATCTTGCGCTTCTTGCTGGAGCGGGAAACGTGCAATACACCCACCGGGGGCACCTGTGACACTTCGCTGCCGTATAACGGGCTATCGCAAGGGCCACGCAGGCCTTGCGCGCATGAAAGGGAGAGGCAAACCGCTGCCACTAGTTATCGATAAGCGACTCATTCCTGATTGGCCGTCTCGCTCTCGTAAAAGGCACTGTATGCGTTCGGCATTAATAAAAAAAATAAATAAATAAATAATAAAATGCAAAGAAAATAAAAAAAACATGCTTCTATAAAAAATAATAAATTACAAAATTTACTTCATACAATTCTATATTAAATTTGAATTAATCGTTGAGGTCGACTTTTAAAACTTATAAATTATGTAAATTTCTCTTTTTTTCTTTTTTAATGCATTTTCTTTTTTCTTTCCCTTCCAGTACGTATCTAATTAATAATTTATTTATTAAACGGAAAATATGAGTTACTTTAAAAAAAAAAGCAATTGATGATACTCGAGCTTGATTGGTGCATTTACTCAACTACTTGCACATTCGCCTTTAGGTCCATTCGATCCGACGAATCACATCGAGCGATTTCGACATCTTTCTTCAAGTATGCTTCATAATGTACTGATGGCCCAGAAAATTTATAATTTATAGTCTTGTTTTTTTTATTTAGCTAAACTAGCTGCACTAGTTTACAGTTTATTTTTTTCCCCTCATATTGGAAGAAGAATGATAACCTCTGAACTAGTGCAGCTAAAATGAACAGATCTCGTGTCACGTGTGCCATAATCTTTCGTATACTACCGGCACATATCGGAACGCACCCGTCACACTCGTTAGTTTACGAGAAGAAAAACAATCAAACTTGGTATATCCCACTATATCCGGCAGCGAATTTTGTGCGTACGGTTTGTGTTCAAGAAAACGTAAACAAACTCGTCTTTCGCGGAAAGATTTATAACAGCTTGTAAACGCGAGTGAATGTAATATTCTTATTGCCAAGTGCGATAGAGAAAGTTCGTAAGCACTAAATATACATACCTACTATATTTGTTTCAAAAACAACGTTTTCGACATTGTCCATCTCGTGCCGCCTGCTTGATCTCATCACTAATTTTTTTATAATTTCGGAACTTCATATATATTCAAGTTAGCGATCTTGCACCAAGTACATTCTTGTGCCCCAGCACTTCTTTACATCAAATACATATTTTTGTATCTCATTTAGCATATATTCTAATTGTCAGAAAAAATAGAGTTTAAATATTACCTGGTGAATGAAGTAAATGCTGGTGGAAGCTTTGTTAAGTGCTTTGTAAAACTACCTTGCATCAAGTACAACTTTATACCCTAGTATTTTCTTGCATCAAGTATATTTTTGCATCTTACAGCACATATTTAAATTAGGAGGAAAATAGTTTAGATAAAGCCAGTGACTAAATTAGATATTGATGGAAGTTTTGTTAAACGTTTTGTAGTACTAGTGACTATATCTTGTATCAATCTGTTTTATCTGTGTTTTACTACTTACAGCAAAACATCTTCAAAATGGCATTACGTACTTATGGAGACAAACCTATAAGTTTCCAAGTAGAGGAAAATGGCGAATACTATTGCATTGGCTCGGAAGTTGGCAATTACTTGCGTCTTTTTCGCGGTTCTTTGTACAAGAGATATCCCGGCATGTTCCGGAGATCCATAACCAACGACGAACGTAAAAAATTGGTAGAACTTGGATTGAGTCAGCACGTTCTTGCATCAAGTGTTTCACTGTTGAGAGCCAGTGAAGTAGAGGATATTATTGAAGGCAATGATGATAAGTACAAAGCGGTATCAGTGCATTCTACTGAGCCACCGGCGCCAAGAGAAGGTAAATCGAAAAAGTCAATGGCTTGGGTGCCGAGTCTACCAAACAGCTCACATTTAGATGCAGTACCTCAAGCTACACCAATAAATCGCAATAGAGTGCACAATAAAAAAGTTAGAACATTTCCATTATGGTAAGTAAGAAAATACAAATCAATTTTCATGTACAATTATGTCATGTCTAATAAAATTATAACTTATTTTAATTCCATTATAGTTTTGATGATACAGATCCATCTGCAAATTTAGAAAATGCGGCACAGCAAGAAATGCTGGTTCCAATACGTTTAGATATGGAAATAGAAGGCCAGAAATTAAGAGACACTTTCACTTGGAATAAAAATGGTATATATTTTCATATCCAATTATAAAGGATGTTAGCAATTATAATTTATTATAACAATGTATTTTTTTGTCTTATAGAAAGTCTTATAACACCCGAACAATTTGCCGAGGTGCTATGCGATGATTTAGATTTGAATCCGTTAACTTTTGTTCCTGCAATCGCACAGGCGATAAGGCAGCAAATAGAAGCATTCCCTCAGGAGACGATTCTGGAGGATCAGTGTGATCAGAGAGTGATAATTAAATTAAATATACACGTGGGCAATACCTCTTTAGTGGATCAGGTAGAATGGGACATGTCTGAGAAGGAGAATAATCCAGAGAAATTTGCAATGAAGCTTTGCGCAGAGCTTGGTCTTGGCGGAGAATTTGTTACTGCTATTGCCTACAGGTAAAACAATAAATTATTTCATATTATAATCGCATAATTGTGTCATCGTTTTGTACAATTTTATTGAGATTATTAGAGTTGAATTTATTGCAAAAATAAGCAAAGTTGAAAATTTAAAAATATTGAAATATTATTTTGGATACTCAAATGGGATATATAGTAGGGTTGAATAAGTTAATATTTTTTTATGTTACATGAATAAAATTAATTATAAATTAAAACAAATACGAAAAGTTAAGGCTCCTGTGAATAACAATTTAAAATAGGAAAAATGAGCCTTAAATTCGTTTTTCCTATTTTAAATTGTTACAGGAAAGCCAGAAATTAAGAGACACTTTCACTTGGAATAAAAATGGTATACATTTTCATATCCAATTATAAGGATGTTAACAATTATAATTTATTATAACAATGAATTTTTTTATCTCATAGAAAGTTTTATAACATTCGAACAATTTGCCGAGGTGCTATGCGATGATTTAGATTTGAATTCGTTAAAAGTTGTGCTGGATGTTGTGCGCTAAAACAAAAATTAATAACTAAAATAAAAGCAAACATTTCAACTTTTAATAGTCTTCATCAGTGTATATAGGTCTTAGAATCTATAACAATAAAAAAATTATATGCCTTATCGAAAACTTGACGCATCGAAATAACTAACAATTTGTATCTTACGGAGTATGAATCTGCGACATCCGCTTACAAAAACGTACAGATCAAATCAACCTTACACCTGATATATTGGAAGCCTTAGTCTAAATGATAGTCCCAAGGAATGTGAAAAGAGATACCGTTTTCGGCACACGAATCTAATGAAACAGCACAAAGCAACATAAAAATAATAGATAAAAAATATAAAATAAGACAACTACTAATAAATTAAACTAATTATATTTAAAGTCAAGTTGTACAAATAATAAATATAAACAAAAAGTAATAAAATTCAATAAAATGGAAACTGTACAAGTTTATTAAAAATCGAAACGTTTGCTTTTATTTTGGTCATCAGTTTTTGTTTTGACGCACAACATTCAGCATGGCTCTTAAGTTTGTTTTTCCTATTTTGAAAAATTAATTACGTTAAAAGTTGCATGAATAAAGAATTAAGTTAAAATACATTAAGATAGATTAAAAGTTAATTTTGAAAAGTATTATATTTATGTTAAGTTAAAATAATTTTTTAAATTGAAAATTACAAAATAAAATTTTTACTTGAAATTAACTAAGTTAAGTTAAAAAGTATTAACTAAAAAGTTCATACTTTTTAACTTAATTTAGTTAATTTCAACTATTTCAAGTAACAATTTTATTTTGTAATTTTTAATTTAAAAAATTATTTAGTTTAATTTAAAAGAAATTATAACTTTTAAATACTTTTTAACTTTATTATTTAATTTTGGCTTTTTAATTAGTTACTGTTTAACGTTTGTATATAATAAATTATTATTACACATCTAATAAAGATATTATCATCCAAATAATATTTTTAATTGCAGTGTACGTGGACAATTATCGTGGCATCAAAGAACATATGCATTTTCTGAAGCACCTCTCCCAACTGTAGAAGTTCCTTTCAGACCTCCATCAGAGGCTGATCAATGGGCACCATTTTTAGAAACTCTAACAGACGCAGAAATGGAAAAGAAGATACGCGATCAAGACCGAAATACTCGGTAAGAAGTGGATTTTGTAGGAATATACAATATAATTTTATTTTAGAGATATTTGATTGATTATTTGTTTTTTTTCAGACGTATGCGACGTTTAGCAAACACGACACCCGGCTGGTAGATACAGCATCTAGAAAAGAAACATTTAGAGAAAGAATATATCCATACCATCTAGATCTTTTAACTGTCCTAATTTTTAGTATGCCCTGATATTTATAAGATTTATAAGTAATGATATAATTTTTATTAAAATATCTACGTATATATAAGATACAAAATATATAAAACTATTTGTAAAAATAATGGATTGCATTTTTAAAAAATGTAACTACATAATTAGTCGTCGTTGATTATGGAACGTTCTTATATACAGGATATACAGAACTAATGAGTCATTCTTCAATTTAAAATATTTTTCTTTTATATATTTACAAAAAAATTTTTTTCCAATTTTTATTATATAATAGTCAATTTGTTCTTGTGATCGTGTGATGAATAAATGTTGTCTTATATCGTACGTGCATATGGTATGATCAACAACGCAGTTATTTGTACGTACATATCATACAACACTTCAATCAAGAACTGATAACAGTTGATTGTGTGACTCAACTTTAATATAATAGTAAGAAATACAATTAAAATTGTTTTATATGTGAAAATTATGTATTAAATATACCTTGAATATTTTATTTAAAATATGTCATAAAATTTATTTTTTGTTACAATTATCTGTTGTAGTCGACTGCAATCGTACGGCGAGATAACAGATCACGTGATTGTACTCATTCATGATAAACGATCATTGCAAAGCACGTGTCAATTATCTAACATTTTAACATTTTGTTCATTATTCTGACTGAATGGATTAAATGGAAAATCTGAGTGAAAGAAAAAGCGCCTGCAAGATTTATGAACGATTGCCTACAAATAAATTGGAATGGAAATTGGTTACTACATCAATAATACATCATACAATAATATCTCTTCATTATAATACTTATCTTTTTTTCTATATTATGTAAAATTTAAATGCAATATACACTGCTCTACTTTTTGAAGATTTTGGAAGGAGATAATCGCGATTCCATGACGAAGCACTCTTGCATTTAGCCGTGGACTATGGACTCAACTTGATGACTAGGAACGCAACAGGCCCAATTGGTGCCCTCGTCAAGACATTTTCTGTCCAATCTTAACTTTTACTCATTTTTTTGTAAAAATATAATTCAATGCACCCACACATGACTTCCACACAGGCATACACTTCAATCGTGCAAAGCGAGTTTTAGCAAATCGGTATATTGAATGGCAAACGATCGTTTTTTTTTTACCTCAAGTTCTTGCTACGATCCTATTACTATCTCCGTATATACATTTGATTTTTATGAGAAAAATGTAACAATTTTTTGTAAGTTTACAGTTTTTACCTAGAGTATTATTTAGATACAAACTTTTTCAGAAATACTAATCTTTTTGAAATATAAGTTTATGTATAATATATGATACGAAATATTTGCTACAACATTTAAACAATATGTAACATAATATATAATAATAATATAACATATATAAAATATTGTTTTAAACATAATATAAAACATAATATATATAAAGAACATATAATGTTATTTATATATGTTATTTTTATCTTACATTATATATTTGCCATATTATAATATTTTCTAATATTATATACACACATGTGTGCTATATATATATACACACACGTACTAGTTTAGTAAACGTTTGTTGATAAAATGTTAGCAAATATTGACATTGCAAGCATATGATCTAAAATCTGTTGTCATGTTTGTTTTTATATTTTTTTATGTTTTTTTTCTTCAAAGTATTAACATTTATTTTATTTTGTTTCAAGTACAGAGAGAAAGAGAGGAAGGAGATTGTGCAAGCAAGCGCAGTTAATTCAACAGATCCCTTCAGTCATTGGCGTCTTCCTGCATGTGTACTGTGTACGTGTATTATGATACATTCATGTGTAACGTGCCTCGGCGAAGCAAGGCACAAGTGGGTACAAGGCAAGGAAAGGATGAAGCAACAATGTCAAGCGAAACGACGACGTCGTCGTTTGCTGGTCACGGAAGGGGGAAAATATGGGGGGAAACCGGTGCGTTACGCGGCTGATCGGAACGCACACATGAGTGTCAATCGACTCAGCAGTCCAGCCTCGGCGGTGTTCAGAGGCGTAGGTGAACGAGCGGCGGCAGCGCGTTTGGAGCACGTCTAGCGGCTTTGAATCCGCGCCGAAGATGGATCTGACCGGCCAGAAGCAACAGCAGCGATTGCTGGCGAGCGCGTGCCGCGGCCCGTTACCGTTTCCACGCAGGCCATGGATGAGCGAAACCGGCGTCGCCGCCGCCGCCGCCTCTGGCAACCTGGGCCTCAAAGGGGTCATAGCCGGTACGTTAATCCTTCGCTTTCTCCATCCTCGTCTCTCCCTCCAAGGAAAAATGAGAGAAAGAGAGAAAGTGCTTATTCGCTCGCTCGTTCGTTCGCTCGCTCGCTCGCTCGCTCGCTCGCGCGATCGCCCATGACCCGCCGACCTCTGACACCTGCCTGGATGCACCACGTAACGCGGCTTCGTTTGCCGATCGCGGAAACGTGTGCATCATGAGAGCCTCCTTTTTTCTTTTCCTTTTTTTCCGGAGTCAGTGCACTCCGGCAAATCGTACGATTAACATGAGGGATCGCGCGATCGCGTGGTTTCGCACGATTGCGCGCGCGCGTTTATGTGGATATCTACGTTCTTTGCAAGGTCATCGCGCTTATCTGAATTTTCGTAGTAATGGAATGACCGTGAATTATGGTCACTTTACACGATTATTTCCAACTCTATGTTAACGATTTTATAATTGAATTGATGATTGTAGATGTACTGATAAAATTTAATTAAAAAAAATTGAGATACAAAAATTGTATTGCAATCATATTTTTGTAATATTTTCTTGCATATTAAAATTGTACAAGCGTCTATTTTCTAAAACAGGAAATTAGATTAGGATTTTTAATAGTTACAAATTTTAAAAAATTAAAAAGTATTTTTTTTAAATTTATTTTTTTACTTTTTAATTCTTTAGACTATTTTTTTCAAATCAACAAGTTTTTTTAATAAAACTCCTTTAATATTTACTTGACATGTGCATATATATACATGTATAACTATTAAAGACACCTTTGTCTTTATAAATACTTGAGAGTACAATTGCTTTTCAGGTGGTATTACCGGGGGCATAGAAATTTGCATCACATATCCCACTGAATACGTCAAAACGCAACTGCAGCTGGACGGAAAAGCTGGCGCTGGTAAAGAATACACAGGAATATTCGACTGTGTCACCAAGACTGTCAAGACTCGCGGATTCTTCGGCTTGTACAGAGGCCTGTCGGTTCTGCTTTACGGTTCGATACCGAAGTCGGCGGTGCGATTTGGCGCTTTTGAGTCAGTGAAGAAACAATTGGTGGACGCGGATGGAAAGCTCAATCCGCAGAGACGACTTCTTGCCGGTCTCTGCGCTGGTGTATGCGAAGCTATTTTCGCGGTTACTCCGATGGAAACGGTTAAAGTGAAATTCATCAACGATCAACGATCGGCGAATCCGAGATTCAAGGGATTTTTCCATGGAGTACGCTTGATTGTGAAGGAACATGGTAAGTGAGTTTAAAGTATAATTCTAGTTTTTTTTAAATATAGTAATGTTATATATTTTAATTTTATTTTTTAATTTATGTTTATGTTAATTAAAAATTGAATAAATTTAAATTGCAATCAAATTGTAACATAGAAAGAAAAAAAGAAATATTAAAAGAGACCATACATATAATTTAAATAAGTGGAATTTTATCGTGAGACTCTCATAACTTGTTTAAGTGGGTCATATTGCAACATGTGCTTATGTAGTGATTTTATCATAGTACATTACGAAATAATATTGAATTTGTTTCCACGTTAAATAATAATTGTTTAAAGATGTTGCATAAAAAGTTAGAATGTATCAAATGAATTACAAATTAAATTATATTAAAAATTAGGATTTAAATATTATGTATACAATAATAATAATAATTATTATTATATGGAGATAATAATAATAATTATTATTATATGAAGACATCTTTAAATTAAAGCAATTTTAATAAAAATAAAATAATTTTTTGTGAAAATTATTTTATTATTTTAAAAGTTAATATAATTCAGCTATATATTCATAGTGTTAAACATGATATTAACAATAATATATGAGCTTTTTTTGTATGTAGGCTTTAAAGGAGTGTACCAGGGAGTAATGCCCACAATCTTGAAGCAAGGATCCAATCAAGCTATCCGTTTCTTTGTGATGGAGACGTTAAAAGATTGGTACAAAGGGGGTGACAATACTAAAAGCGTTCCTAAAATTGTGGTTGGTGCATTTGGTGCAGTTGCTGGTGCAGCATCAGTTTTTGGAAACACGCCTATTGATGTCATAAAAACTAGAATGCAGGTATGCATATAATGCATCTCACATATATTTATAATTTATATTAAAAAATATCACTCTATTAATGTTTGTATTCATAATAATTAAACTTTGTTGTTCTAAATCTCCGCTTTGTATGTTTAGGGATTGGAAGCTTCGAAGTACAAGAGCAGCATGGATTGCGTGGTTCAAGTGTGGAAAAAAGAGGGTCCAATGGCATTTTACAAAGGAACCATTCCGCGATTGGGCAGAGTATGCTTAGACGTTGCCATAACATTCATGATATATGATTCCTTTATGGAACTTTTCAACAAAGTATGGCCTTAGGTCTGTCGCATTTTGTATATACATCTACACGATACATTCTCTCAGATTTTACAAATATTGTTTTCAATGTTGACGTACTTTTTACAAAGCATATTTTTACAATGTACTTTTTATGATTAGATTTTATTTATATTTTTATTTAAGATGGGGATATACGACGAGAGAACGTTGCAATGGCAATGACAATATTTATAAAAAAAAGATTATAATAGTGCAAATGTTATGAATGCATTTTTTTGACAAAGATTAATTTTATGATACGAAAAAGGATGCAAACTTTTATTTTACATTTTTGGTTAATCGTGTGATATTACTACCTCCGATTCTAGTTGCATTTGTGTGATGCATAAAAATTAACTGTTTTATTGAATTGTGTCGTGATTTACTTTAACATTATAGAATAATACACAACAACGTTACATTCCTGCAATCTCAGTCCAAAATACGAGAATATGAAGTCTTTATATGAACTTCTAAAGTGTGAGAAATAATATATAACAATTGTATAAGCTACAATATATAGATACATATGTCACAATACATGTATTTATACATATAGAATATATTTATGTACAATTTTGTACAGAGAGAGAAACATAACAGTAATTGACAGAACAAGGAAAACCTGCCAACGATTTTAATTTAAATTTCTCGAATTTTCGAGAGTTATATCAATGTTATAGAGGTAAATATGGAAAAAATGTATGTTAATAAAAAAAATATTTAAGCTAATTTCTATTTAATCTCCTCAAATAATTTTCCTATGTAATTTAGAACAAAATATAAAAAGATGTACGTAGTATGCTTTGGATTTCTAATATTTTTTCGACAGCGTGGTATGGGTCTTTTATGGTACCTTCGACATCTTTACATCATTCTCAATAACACGGTTTTTTTTAGTACTTAAACTGGCAGAGCTCCAAGACTGTAAAAATAATCCGTCGTCTCACAAGAATGCATAGATTATTTTTTAAAACGTTCACTGGGCTGTCTATCTTTGTCCGACTTTTAAAAAAGTATTATGTTGCAAAAACATTGATTTATGCTCGACACATGGAGGATCAAAGGTAACATTTAAGATGATTGGTTCTCACAAATTGTTAAAATTTGAGTTTTAATAGTATTATTCAATACGTGCGTTAAAAAATCATAAGTTTTAATCATCGACTTCAATTTTTTTTTGTCATATAAAATAAAGATCTTTCATTATTTACATTTTTATATATGCATACAGGATATCCTGAGTAATAACGATATCTCCGATTAACGCAAACTCGAAGAACTCAAGAACGCCCGATTGTTCCCCAGGAGTCCTCCTCGATTTATAGAAATTTAATAAATCTACGTGGGATTTACGAAGCGAGATCGAGACAGTCCCCCCTTGATATTCGAGGCGCGAGATGCGGAGCTGCCGTCGTTGCAAAACGGTGCATCAGGACCTGTATCTTGGCGCGCGACGTGGTCCACGTTTCCATGTGGAAGAATATAGGGCCATAAGACTGCTTAGTAGGTATTAATAAGCAAATGGAATAATTAAGAGAATAGTGGAGCAGTTTGGGTAGCATTCTGAGTGGTAGGATTGCTTGGAGTGAGTACGAAGGATCTCGAATTCGAATCCCGGTTGGATCCGTTAATTTTTCCGTTGTATACAGGTATGTGTTTGCGAGCGCTCGTTTTACACGCTCGTATGCTGATGTTAGTGTTGCAGAACGAGCGGGGCAACACACGGCTGGGGTCCCATCGGGGCCTGGCGAGGCAGAGGAGGAGGAGCAGAGAAGAGGAGCGCATAGAAGAAGCAAACAGCACCAGGCAGGCGGCAAGCAGCAGTGCCGGCCCCGCTCTGGGCCCGACGGGGGGACCTGGGGTCACATTCCAAGATGGCTGTGCCTGAGGAATGCAGTGGGTGCCCCCCTAAGACGCCTGCCTCCCTCCTTTTTTATTAATCGGTCCCATTTGCCCGTTCTAGCGAAAAGAAACCCCCTTATTACCGCTCGCGCGCGGTGAAACAATGTAACGCGCATACACGCAGAGTTTAGTTTGCCAGCCGACGCCGAAGGAAGGTGCCGAGGTGAGTCCCATAGGAGAGAGAGAGCGGGACAGAGAGAGATAGAGGCATCGCACGTTTAATCCGCGGCCTGATCTTCATGCCAGCACGTCGCAGATGATGCTCATGCCAGAGGATGCTACTAGCTCGTCTTAAGCAATGTCTCATAGGGATATCTCTGAGGTAATTATGAGATTCCTATTGCAACTCTGGGCCCAATCTTGGGTCAGGGTCTGGGGGCCTATTATCGAAAAATATCGCATACGAAAATATACGAAAATACTATAGTATACGTTACATATATTATAGAGTTCCCTAGTATTTTCGTATGCGATATTTTTCGAGAATAGGCCCCCTGGTCCTCGCCTATATCTTACATTTCTTGTTACATGTTTTGATCTGTCTTATTTTATTTTTTATGTACTTATTCATTCAAGTATTTTATTGATATGGCTTGATATTAATTTTATTTTTTGTCTCTTATAATAGAGGAATTATTCATGTTAATTATTTATATAAATATTGGGATAAAATATATCTGATAATATTTTCTTCACTTTTAGCTCTACTTGGAACTTTATCCATATTTTAATTACATTAATATATTATATAATATATATATTATATAATCTCATGCTTATACATTACTAATTGACGTTATGAGTTAAAAGCTTTTCAATTATTGTTAATTTTATTATTAATAGCGAATAACAAGTTTAGTGGTCACTTTTAATTTCATGTTTCTTCATACATGATTCCTCACTTTATATAAATAGATTAGTTTCCTATCTATTGATGAAAAATAGGAAGTTACTTGTTTGAAATAAAATGATGCCAATTCGATGATGATAAGGTGGAGCCCGAAGGTACGTCGGCCTTGGCCGCTGGATCCAGGACACTATTCTTAGAAACGGTACGCAGGAGTAACGCAGCGTGCCAGAATGGAGATTACGCACTGGCCGCGACATTGTATACGGAAGCCCTCGCCCTGGATCCCCTCAGTCATGTGTTGTACTCAAATAGATCGGCCGCCAGGCTCAAGATGGGATTATTTGCGCTCGCGTTGCAAGATGCTGTCCGAGCTACCGAACTAAGTCCGCAGTGGCCAAAGGTATATATTTTTCTCCATATTCTTTTGTACATCTCTGATGAGAATATTTATCTAAAATTGTAATGAATAACATTGAAATATTATTGAATTGCAGGAAAATCTCTTTCAATTGATCTACTTTTAGTATCATTTTGTTAAGATTTTAATAAGAAATGCAAAACATTAGGATTAGCTCAAAGAATTTAGCAAAGTTTAAAATGAAAATCTATGAACACTATAAATTTGATGAAATTATTTAACAGAATTAAAAATTTAGTATTGTATGAGTGGATCAGAATGTAGTCAAGTAGATCTTTAAATTATAAAGAAATAAATGATTTAATGTATTTTAAGAAACCTAAAAATAAATTTAAACATTTGTTCTTTACAATATTTCAGTATTTTTTATTTTTCTGTTTCAACAATTTCAGTGATGTGTTTCCATCTCGTCAAATTTTGGTTCTGTAACAATCTATAACTATTTTCAGGCGTACTACCGGCAAGGAGTAGCGCTGCAATGCCTAGGACGTCACGGAGAGGCACTCGTTGCCTTCAGCACGGGATTAGCTCACGATGCGTCCAATCATCAATTATTATCAGGGTTGGTAGAAGCATCACTAAAGTCTCCGCTGCGACCAACTTTAGAGCCGACGTTTCAACAACTACGCGCAATGAAACTTGACGAGTCCCCATTCGTTGTTATATCCGTGGTCGGTCAGGAACTACTCGGAGCTGGACAATACAGGGCAGCCGCTGGCGTACTGGAGGCCGCGCTCACTATCGGTTCGTGTAGTTTAAAATTGAGAGGTTCTGTATTCTCCGCTCTGTCTAGCGCGTACTGGGCATTGAATTCTCTGGATAAGGCAATCAATTACATGCAGCAAGATCTAGGTGAGTAATAGATAAGTCAAGCGGAAATTTTTGATTCTTTTTAATTTGAAATTTTTTATGAATCCCACGTAGAGAGTTCAAATTTATTTATTGATTATTTATTGAAATTTTCAGAAGTGGCACGTTCTCTGGGAGACACTCAGGGCGAGTGTAGAGCCCACGGAAATTTAGGATCCGCTTATTTCAGCAAAGGCAGCTTTAAGGAAGCTTTAACGGCTCATAGGTACCAACTTGTTCTAGCTATGAAATGTAAAGATACGCAAGCGGCGGCCTCGGCCTTGACCAGTCTGGGGCACGTTTACACGGCAATCGGCGATTTGCCGAACGCTCTGGCTTCCCACAAGCAGTGTGTGCAATTAGTAAAGCAAATGGGAGATCGACTGCAGGAGGCTCGCGAGATCGGTAACGTTGGGGCGGTTTACTTGGCGATGGGAGAGTTCGAGAGCGCCGTCGACTGCCACACGCAACATCTGAGGATAGCCAGGCGGCTCGGTGATCGCGTGGAGGAGGCAAGGGCTTTCAGTAATTTGGGATCGTCTCATCACTATCGGAGAAATTTCGGGCAGGCGATGACTTATCATGAGAATGTTCTGAGAATAGCTCAGGAACTCGGGGATAGAGCAATAGAGACCAGAGCGTACGCAGGATTAGGTCATGCTGCCAGATGTGCAGGTGATGATAATGATAATTATTAACAACCCTACATTGTTACATTGTAATACATTAACGAATTATTTCTATTTTTAACTTTCTTTTACTTTAACATAATTGTATCAAAATGCAATAGGTGACTTGGCGCAAGCCAAGCTCTGGCATCAGAGACAGCTTGACGTCGCGTTAGCTACGAAAGACAAGGTAGCCGAGGGACGAGCCTGTAGTAATCTAGGCATAGTGTATCAGTTACTCGGCGAGCACGACGCTGCTTTGAAATTACATCAGGCACACTTGGGAATCGCAAGATCGTTGGGAGATAAGGCTGGTACAGGTAGAGCGTATGGAAATATCGGCAATGCTTATAACGCCTTGGGCTATTACGAACAAGCCATCAAGTATCACAAGCAGGAATTAACGATAAGCAAAGAGGTAAGCGTCCCAAAAATAAATATATTGTCATAAAATTTTGTGTGCTAATGATACGCTGTCGTTCAGGTAAACGATCGTAGCTCAGAAGCCAGCACGCACGGAAACCTAGCAGTCGCGTATCAGGCTGTGCAAGGTCACGAAGCAGCATTGAGACACTATAGAGCTCACCTTGCTATAGCGCGCGAACTGAAAGACACGGCCGGCGAAGCGTGTGCTCTGCTAAATCTCGCTAATTGTCTATCTTCACGCGGCAGATTCGAAGAGGCGGTGCCATATTACGAGCAGTATCTAATGCTGTCGCAAGAATTGCACGATGTTGAAGGGGAGGCCAAAGCATGCCATTTTTTAGGATATGCTCATTACTGCCTAGGAAATCATCGGGAAGCGGTCAGATACTACGATCAGGATTTAGCACTAGCGAAGGATCTGCAAGATAAATCTGGAATGGGTAGAGCCTACTGCAATCTGGGACTAGCTCACTTGGCACTGGAAAATCTGGACACTGCTCTGGAGTGTCAAAAATATTATTTAGGTAATATTTTTGTTTTAACATTCATATATTGTGATTAATATGTTTTATAATTATATATTAATATATTAAAGATAGGCGAATAAATATAAACAAATAAAATATAATGATAAAAAATATTATTTATATTGATAAATCATCAATTATTTAGCAATTGCGCACATGACCAAGCATCTGGCTGGCAAGTTTCGCGCTCTGGGAAATATCGGCGACTGCTTGTTGCGCATGGGAGAGATCGACGAAGCTGTCAAGATGCATCAACGTCAATTGAACTTGGCACGTCAAGCGGCCGATCGATGTCTCGAAGCGGCTGCCTATGGCGCATTAGGGATTGCTCATCGAGCTACAAAGAATCTAGACAAGGCTCTCGGTTTTCATACGCAGGAATTAACGCTGAGGCAAGAAGCTGGTGACCTGCGCGGCGAATGCAGAGCACATGGAAACCTGGGTGCTGTGCACATGGCGCTGGGACAGTACACTCATGCGGTCAAATGTTATCAAGAACAATTGGAGAGGGCGAAGGAGCTAGCAGATTCTGGAGTCGAAGCTCAAGCACTAGGTAATTTAAAATAAAACTAATAAAAGTAAAATTTGAGATGTATATTTAAAATTTTTCGCTTAAATAATGAAGGTAAATTCAAGAATATATATACAGAATGTAATATGCTAAAAAAATAATTCTTTCTATAAAAACAAACACTAGTCTTTTTGAAAAAGTATAATTAAATTTAAAAAATTAATATTCTTGTAATATGTAATTTTTTATTATAGGAAATTTGGGCATAGCTAGACTTAATATGACGCATTACGAAGATGCTATCGGTTATTTTGAGCAGCAGTTAGCAACTTTAGAACCGTTAACTACTGGCACTGCTTTACTCGACAAAGCCCGAGCACTCGGAAATTTGGGAGACTGCTACGAGGCCTTGGGTGATCTAGAAGAAGCTATCAAATGTCATGAACAACAATTGACAGCTGCTACGAAGCTGAAGAGCATAAGAGATCAGGAGAGAGCTTACAGAGGATTGGGAAGAGCTCGCGAGGCTACCGGGAACTTACAGGAAGCCTTAGTATGTTTCGAAAAGAGATTGGTGGCCGCTCATGAAGTGGACAGTCCTGAGGCGAGAGGTGCCGCTTACGGTGATCTAGGTAAATTAATATGATAATAAAATTTTTTTAGCAGATATGTTTCTACGAAAATCACTCGAATCTTTTCGGTTGTCTAACTTTAGCATATGTTAATATTTATTCGAATTTTAATTTGCAGGTAGGGTACACGCCGCGTTAGGTAATCATGAACAGGCTGTTAGTTGTTTGTCGCATCAACTGGCTCTCGCTCGTGGCCTCGGTGACAAAGCAGCTGAGGCTGAAGCCGCCAGCGGTTTGGGAGCAGTACATCTTCTAATGGATGATCCGAACTCCGCGTTACGTCATCATCAGTTGGAGCTGTCGATTGCCGAAGGTTTGGACGCGGCTGGATTGCAAGCTCGCGCCTGTGCCAATTTGGGAGTGACCCAAGAAACGTTGGGCCAATATGAGGAAGCTATAAGGTTGCAGGAGCAATCGTTGAGTCTTGCTGCTGCAGCGGGTGATCAACTCGCTCGAGCGGCAGCTTTTGCGAATCTAGGTCGACTCCATCATCTGTGCGGGGACCTGCCACGCGCTCTGAGTTATCTGCAGTCTGGTCTATCCCTGTCTGAAGGCTTGGGTAGAAGGGAAGAAGCCGCCAGATTGAGACACAGACTCGGTCTTGTGCATTGGGAAGCAGGAGAAGCAGTCATCTCTGTAGAACACTTAGAGAAGGCTGCGAATCTCTTAGAATCATTGGATGGAACCTCTGTGTCCCTTTCTTGTGGTCAACCCAATAGAGCTGAGTTGCTATCAGAAACATATAGGATGTTGCAAAAGGTATTAATCAATCTAAACCGAGCAGAAGAGGCTTTGAATTGGGCGGAAAGATCCAGAAGATCCAAGAATAATTCCTTGGACGATGCAGCTCACTATTCCGAAATTATTGATCGACAACGCGGGATTATCTTGTATTATAGGTATTTTTTTACGAATATTACAACTTAAAACAAAAAATATAATTTATTTAATATCATAATAATTTATCTGTTCTTTTAAAAAATTAAAATAAATAAACAAAAATTTGTTTATGTGATTTTAGCGAGGTGGGATGTGATTTGCATGCGTGGTGCTTAGCTCCAGGACGTGGATTATTACGATTTCATTCCGCCACATTGGACGATGGGGTAGGTCTAGAAAAGAGGATCCTTCAAGCACGCGAAGCACTCTTGGACGAGAGTAATGAGCTTATTGAGGAATCCACTAAAATCCCGTCGAGGGGTCATCACTTGAACGCCAGTTCCTACAGTTTAAGTAGCCTCTTCAGCGTCGGCTCCGTGAGTTCTCGCGCCGGTAGCGCTCGTTGGGGACGAGGCACGAAAGGACCTACATGGCAGGCGCCATTGCCGATACAGGTCCTTTACGATCTTCTTCTTGCCCCGTTCGAGGATCTGTTACCACCGCCGCGAAAGGAATTGATCATGGTGGTGGAGAAGTCTCTCTACTTGGCGCCATTCCCGGCTTTACAATCCAATCCAGGCGAGGATTATCTGTGCGAGAGATTTTCGTTGTTGGTGGTACCATCTCTTGCGGCGCTCAGAAAGAGATCTAAGACGCCTGTACTGGAAGGTGGTGCTACCGTGGCTGCGTTGGTTGTCGGAAATCCTGTTCTGCCGGAAGATGTCCGAGAGGAATATGGATGGGCCGAGAGCGTCGCTTCTACTGAGACCGAGTCGGAAATAGTCGCTGAATTGTTGGAGGCTCGTGCAATGACTGGTTAGTATCAGCTACACAATTGTAAAAACTTTCCTAATTATACCAACTTCGTGAAAAGTACAAAATTTTCTTACTTACTCTTGTTTACAATAGGACTGGAAGCGACTAGATCGATGGTACTGCGGTCTCTACCGGATGCGGAATGCGTCCATTTGACAGTGCCAGTCTTCTGGAATACCGGCAATCTAGCGTTCTCGCCTGATCAGTGCGAAGAGCCGTCCGAAAAACCGGAGTATCTGATAAATCAAGCAGATTTACTCAGGCTAAAGATGTCCGCTCGTTTAGTGGTCGTATCCAGCGGTCACAGTTGGAGTAACGTAGATTGCACAAATGCTACGTCAGACGGCATACAGAATCTTGCTAAAACTCTGTTGAACTCGGGCGCGCAATGTGTGCTCATAGGAATGTGGGCAGTACCACCGACCGCCGGCAGTATCTTGTTGCGAGCGTTTTACAGCGCGATGTTGCAGGGTGCGAGAGCATCACGTGCGTTAGCCGAGGCGATGCAAACTGTCCAGCATACCAGACATTTTGCTCACCCTGCTAACTGGGCCGGTTGGCTGCTTATCGGTGGAGATGCGAGATTGTCCAACAAGGTATGTTCAATTCAGATATTACAAGTAATATTTTAGTAACTCTAAAAATCGACTAGAATTTTACAATGTTCTGGATAAATCTAATCTTATTCTAGATTTGAAAGCAGACCTAGTTTTTATTTTCTTTTAGATTAGAGTTTTGCTTATTGTAAAAAATGTTTATAAGCTAAAAACAAAAGCATGATTTAGTTAGATTGAAGAAATCGAATTTGCTAGCAATATACTAGGGTCAGTTAAATGAAAACTAAACACCCGCTATGGCTTCATTTGACTGACCCTAGTAATTTTCTTATATATAGATTTAATATTTCATCTTTTATTTCTTTCTTTTATTTTATTAGGTCGCGCTTATGGGTCAAGCATTGGCAGAATTATTACGTGGTGGTCCCGAACAGAGCAGGGATGCACTGCGAGTGACGCTTCATCTGGTAGAGAAATCGTTACAGAGAATTCATCGCGGGCAGAAGAACGCTATGTATACGACTCAGCGCAGTATCGAGAACAAGGTAGGCGCGGCCACCGGTTGGCGAGAACTTCTGATGTCCGTGGGATTTAGATTCGAGCCGGCCGGTAACGGTATACCGTCCTCCGTGTTCTTCCCGCAAAGTGATCCTGAAGAAAGGCTGACGAGGTGCAGCGCTAGCTTACAAGCTCTGCTGGGATTAGGTCAATCGTCATTGCACGCTTTGGCCAGGCTCTTACAAGTACTGACTTTTAATTAATCTTTAACCAAATATGTATAGGATTTTATGATTTTATTTAATTGTATCAAAAAAATTTCAGGTGCCAGAAGCCGCAGAAGACGTTATCGCTGCCATGAGAAGAGCCAGCTGCGCCACAGAAGGACAAGAAGTTGTATTGCCTGTACATGTTTGGAGAGCATCTGGATCACACGAACTATTCGCTAGCTTAGGTTTCGATTTAATGGAAGTTGGGCAGTCTGAAGTGATACTGAGAACAGGCAAACAAGCTTCACGTAGAGCCGTCCAATTTGCTCTTCAAGCTCTCCTTGCATTATTTGGTAAATTAAAATTCATGATGATACATAATAATAGTAGTAGATGTAAATTAATTTTATTTATATATGTATATTATCAATTGCAGATACACAGGAAGCACCAAAAAGTCTTAGTTTAGATTCAGGCAGTTCAATGGAGAGCTTAGCTTCTGTGGCCCATACCGAAAAAAATCTTGTAGAACGGCCGCGATTAGGAGGAGCCTTTGCAAGTTACGTACGACATCGTGGCGAACCAGACGGGAAGACAATGGAACCACCGAATGTTTTGATACCAACATCGCGACAACCATGTCAAAATGGTGGAGGTATCTATCTTCTTTCAATATTAAAAAACAATTCGCATAAATAGCGAAGATTTTACATAAAGATTAAATATATCTTACATAAAAATTTCATAAAATATATTTTACGCAGAAATTTAATATTATATTTGAATGCTCTAGGTGAATCAGACGTGGCGTTTACACCTAGCCCTCCTGTAGCGCTTAACTTAAACCATCAGACTCGTATCCGAAATCTTTATCCCGATCAGAATCCGGTAAGGCCTGGCTCGAGCTCGAGCAGTTCGGTAACAGATTGGGATAATGGCCATGCCACCGTATTAAGACGGCAACCGTTACCGCCGTTACCGGCTAACGTGTTGGAAAGATTGAGTGTGAGGACGGAGATCGGCACAAATTCGTTGAGGAAACCACGACATTCCGTGACGGTGAACGAGGACATTTGCAATACGCAGACCGACACGACGCAATCCACGGAGACGCATCCGCCAAATTTGAGGAACCTGGCAACTTCCCTGACGAGTCTGACGCGCGAACTCACACCTACGATCTCGGAGGTGTATCACGAGCGAAATTTGGGACTAGGTTTAGCGCCGTCCTTGTCGAAATTACTGGAAGAGGTTGGCGCAGTGTCCGAGAATGAGGAATCACAATCGGCAAAGACGATAGGCCACAGCCAGACGCAGAATTGGATACAAAATGAGTCGGAGCTCTGCCGGAGAGATGAGGCCGATGGTAGATCTATCGCAGAATCACAGTGCAGTGCCGCCAGTTCGAACAAAATACCTCGGAAAGCTCCCGCGCCGCCAATATAGATTATTTATATTTATAAGTTAAAATGTAATTTCATGGAGTATAGTACTGGGTACCAAAGAATGGGAAACACATATCGGAAAACAAGTGGTTGTGTTGTAGCCACAGCAGGGCCGATAGAAAAAAAAAAAAAAAAACAATCGACGGAGAGCGTGGTGCAAACGCGTATTAACTTGCCAATGTATTTCTTGGTATTCGAGATGAAAACCTGAAAGAATATCTTAGGAACCATAAATACCTTAACACTCGCTAGACGCACATATTTGCATACGTCTGTTTTTTCATATGTTGAAGCTCGTGATATAACGAGTTTTATATACGTACAAGGATGAAATAATCTCGCTAATAAGCGCTAATATGCTCAAGTATAATTTTAATAATAATCCGTCCAAATGTTTAATTATTAACATTCTTAATGTAGCAAAAGATGACTGTTCATAGAGTTTGGATGTTCAATGAGCTAAAAGAATCAATCTCTTTATATTTGCTATCATTTATGATGGATATGCTTAATAAATAGTATTTAGCCGCATTGACATCCGAGTTCTAATTTCTGCCTATCATATTTCTTATAAATCATGCGTTCTAAATGTTCGTAGAGAACGCAAGAGTCAACTTGAATTGACACTCCATACTGCATTTGTACTTTGCAACATGCACACACAAATATGTATTATGTTAATTATAAGAGAAATCTGTTAGATAAATACGTCTGTTAAAGCTTGTGAGGAAGGAAATTTGTTTTACTTATATGTTTTATGAGTTGAATGTTAATCTCAAAATTCTGTTTTGCAAAAAACGATATAAGCAATAAAATCGTGTAATATTAGTTTTCTTAATGTACACGCGGATACTCAAAATTTGAAATATTAACTTAGCAACTTTTATTGCTATAACACAACTGAATAAATTCTGTCAACAGACTAATTTTGCTGATAAAATAGCAGATACAAGAGAATATTTGGAGGTATTATTAAAAATAAAATACAAAATCAAGAATATATTAAAAGGCTTTCAAATTTTATTTGACAAGCAGTTAAAATAACTTTAAATGACCGGTTACTTGGTCTATTAATTTCGCTGGGCCCGGTCCGACCGCGCATACCGTCTTGCTTCCCGCTGGTATTTGCGTATGGCCCGCATCATGTACTACATTCGATAATAGACCCACAGCTTTGGCTTCCTTCGCTATTTCCGTAAGGGCAGCCTCGCTGTCCACCTGGAAATTAACACATATTCTTTTTTCCTTTCCTCATACATACATGTATATGAAAAGATATTTATTTAAACTGTGTATAGTTAAATATATTTATTAAACATCAAGTGATGGTCTCTTTTGATTGAAACCTTATCCGGCAAATAAAATTGTGTCTCAAAGAATTAAGAGATATTTAATACAGTATTGACCAGGATTTGTAATTTTGAGATTAAAATTGAAATGTGTCGGTATTTATTCATTTATTTATTTCTCAATTAATATAACAAAAAAATGAATCCAAAATTATAAATCCTGGACAGCATTGATTGAATTTATTGAATTCATTACATATTTCATAAAAACATATTTTCTTTATCAACCGTCTTGAAATTGCTTGTTTTTGGTCAATGTTTTGCATAACTTGAAATACCACCTTAAGTGTGATCTTGGCTTGGCCAGACTCCTCCCATGCTCTCAGAATCTTCGGATGCTTCCTGGCAGCTTTATACGCCGCGACAGCGGCGTGCGAGCATTGAGCCGCCACCTTTCCCTTGCCCATTTTCAAATCTGTTCTAATAACCAGGATTAACTTGTAATTGTCATACTTGTCTGTATAAGCCTATATAAAGAGAAAATCTTTGTAATTGATGGATTATGTGTTTCAGAGAGAAATGTAAAGAGAAATCATCGCTTTCTTTACCACATCGTCATCATCCGTTTCATCGGAGTCTTCTGCAATGTTTCGAGGACTTCTTCTGTTTGCCATGGTCATGAATTTGTATAAACAATAACCGAACAGAGCAGCGGCCATAAACGCCACTTTTGGATCTGTAGCCTGAGCTACAATTGTCTCAGTGATGTCGTCCATAATTTTCGATAATATACGATAAGATAAAACCTGCAAACGCGAATTAAAAAAACGCTCTGTAAGAGTTCCAAGTAATTTAAAAAGATATACATGTGTATGTACATTGTAAATTGAGATAACCTATAACATCCCAATTCTCATATATTTACAATATTTTATGAAAAATCGCTCATATTATGTATTTATCATATATATACACATTTTACGAAGTCAATTTAAAGAAAAGCGCAACGTTACTCACTAAAACAGAGCAGCGTTGTCCAGTTGATAATCACGTTTCTGTCATCATCATGTGGCCCATCATGTGGTCGGCGTGATCTATCGGATCTATCTGGCGACGTCTGGCGTCTGGCGTGATCGCCAGTCAGTGATGGGACTTGGATGGATCGGTAATCGGAGCATTCGGAGAGCATGCGCGCTGCAGTAACAACTATATAGCCGTGTAATGTGAAATAATTTTCAATTTTTGTGAACGTAATGAGCTTCATAATATTCCAACAAAAAAGATAGAACAAATTAGAATTCTATATCTCTGCTATTATATATAATATGTATACATGCACCAACATTGCTATATATAATATACCTGCACCAAACATTGCTATATTTGATTTCTTTTTTGTTTTACATGTATAATAATCTATTGTATAATCTATTGTATCTATTGTACATACATACATAGGATAGACCTAAAGCATATACGTTTTGCGAATTCATTAGATATTATCCGGGCTTGAAGGATTTGCTTGCGCGATTAAACATTTCGCTAAAGGGGCGTTACATTAGGGTATCAACGATGTGAAAAATACGCTTTTAATAATACTAACTTTAAAAGAGAATATAACACATATTAAAATGACACACTTCATCGTCAACAACTTCTGCGTTAAACTTATAGCCATTATACCAACAGATTTAAGTAGTGAGGAATGTATTGAAGAAAAACATGTGATAGTTTGTTAGAAATTAAACTTTTATTAATAAAATATTGCTTTTGTAAAATTCTTTTATTAATAAAATATTGCTTTAATAAAATTTTGTAGAAGAAATGTTACTCAGTAAAAAGAGCTTTCGTCTAAAGATACAATTGTAATATAAATAAATACTCTGTCGTTAAAAATTTGATTACTATTAATAGTAAACAAATTTTTAACGACAGAGTATTTATATTAATTGTATCTTTAGATGAAAGCTCCTTCCGCTGAGTAACATTTCTTCTATAGGAACAACATTAATGTTCATAGAGAATAGAACGTAACATTTAGGCTGTACTTGAGATTTACACAGAGAATATAATAAGCAGAATGTGTTGATCAAAGCCGAGAGGAACCTGAGAGCGGCCACGGTGGCCTTTTTCCTATAACGCTTCGAAACAATCGAAACTCCCGTACACTAGTGACGCACATCTATTCTGGTCAGAATGGGAACTACGTGTCACATCCATTTTGCAACCAGCCCTTAAGAGGATGCTAAAGTAACAGAAGAACTTCCTCGACGTCGGTCCTACAGATCACTGTAGATTATTTTTCGAGCAAGACCAGGCTATTGCTCTTTGTCCATTGCATAGATCTGTCTTTGTTTTTTGATTATTTCGCCATCTGCGAAAAGTCCTATCAACTACTGTTGGGCTCCATATTGCTCTGTTTATGACAGTTCAGCTTCGCTGAGCGAAATATGCGCGTGGTAAAAGCACATTAGCGTATCTTTTTTGTTAGGCGTTCAATCGTAACTTTGCAAGGTCAGTGTTATTCGTGCATGTTTTCTGAAAGGTGCTCTACTATCATTTTGTACGCACGAGCTACACAACTTCTGTATTAAGGTAAAGTTAACCTCAGGTGACGGCTATACGAGTGAATTTTTAATGATTTATTAAATTTTTGTTCGATTTTCTTATAAAATTGACCTGAGCACCCTTTCTTTTTACGCGTATTTCAATTCTAAAAAAAGTTTTTGTGATTCTGTAAAGCCAATCCAAAAATATTTAATGCACTGTAAATGTCGGTAATTCGTGGTACTTTAGCAAGGATGCTATAGTGACCAAAGAACTTCCTCGACGTCGGCATTGCAGATTATTTTTCGAGGGAGACCAGGCTATCGCTCTTTGTCCATCGCATAGATCTGTATTTGTTTTTCGATTATTTCGCCATCTGCGAAAAGACCTATCAACTACAGTCACTACTCTGCTTGCCATTGTTTACGTGCGCTATGCGAAATTTGTACACGTACAGCTGTTTACATGTTAAACTTTTTCGTTAGGCTTTTGACTGAAATGGAATACAGTCAGTGTTGTTCGTTAGAGTTTTCTAAAGTGCGGCCTGGTCTCATTTTATACATATGAGCTACAGAACGTTAGTAAATGACAAAAGTTAACCTCGGTTGACAGATCCACGAGCCAAAAATAAATAAATTTTTAATTTTTTGTTCGATTTTCTCGTAAAATTTACCAGCCCGCACTTTGTTTTGGTGCGTACTTTTATTCTGTAAAAGGATTTTGTGATCTGTAGAACCAATTCAAAAATTAATGAACACTGTAATGTGTCGGTAATTCCCGTCACTATAGCATCCTCTTAAAAACAGTGTGGATGTTAGCACGGACAACAACCCACATCCATCTCTCGAGAAATGGATGTAGGTTGTTGTCCGTGCTAACATCCATTTTGCTGCAAATAAAATCTGACGCGTATCGCGTATGTTGCATCCAGAACAGGGGTCGAGAATGTGCACAAATGAATAATTACGTCTACTTTCGCGTAATTTTTATTTATTATAGTCTGAAATATTTACATTAACATTGATATTAATACATATCAATACATATATGCCCATATTTTGCACAATCATATTTTTACTTAAAAAAGATGTTTAATAGTAACAGAGAGAATTTGGTTCTTTAATAAAGAAACATTCATTTTACGCAGTACTTAAAAAATAATTGTAATTAACATCGCATCATATGATGAAGAAGAAATAAATGTCTTTCCACGAATAAATATACCATCTTTTTATTTTTACATAATTTTTTATTATTTAAATGTTTTCAAATTATGCTTTTGAAAAAATTAGCTTTCTTAATTTTTTTAAATCTTGACGCAACTCTCTCTCTCTCTCTCTCTCTCTCTCTCTCACTCTTTCTCTCTTTCTCTTTTAACGTGATTGTCCTTTAATTGTTTAGGTCTTCAGTTAGAGAGAGAAAGCATCGCGGTGAAGACATGAAGCAAGCGGCGATGTTATCTCTATGGATACCCTCCTCTTCACTCCCCTCTCGACACCAAACGTTTTCCGTGCTACGCTTAGGCCGTAAAATTCAGAAAGAGAATTTCGGACGATTTCTGCGCAGGGACGTAGAGAGACTAGAAAGCGCCCACTCTTTTTTTATTATGTTACAATGGCATATACATGCATACGCATGATTTACAAATGACAATACGCACGATTAATATGGCATAATACATAATCACAATAATAATAATAATAATAATAATGTAATAAAAATCAATGAAATATATGGATACTTGAGTATTATTTTTATTCTCTAACTTACAAACGTGAGATTATTGATCTGATTTTAATACAACCTTTCAACAGTTTTTACGAAATATCACGTAAAGATTAATCAAAACTTTACAAAAAAAAATTAATTAACAATTATATAATAATATACGACATAAGGTATTAAAGTGTTAATCAGTAAAGTAACGGATTTTAATCAAATTCTTCTTGATATTAATCGATGGCAATTGTGGAAATGATGGAAATGGGATAGCAATGGGATGGAAATATTGGAATAAATGCAATGATGTTAATGGAATAGCAATAATGAAAATGATGACAATGACAATATATATAGCCTGACGGCAATGACGGCAATGGTGGAAATGATGGCAATTATGACAATGTTCTCGATGTTAATGATGGCAATGGAATGGTAATATGGAAATAGAATCGCATAATGAAATGAATGCAATGATGGAAATGTTATCAAAAAAATGGCAATGATGGCAATAATAAAAATGGTGGCAATGTCGGCAGTGGCGGCAATGGCGTAATAATAATGGCAATGATGAAAATGGGATGACAATGATGGCAACGATGGCAATAATGACAATGATGGAAAAGATGAAAAGTAGGCAATCCCATTGGATGGCAATGATGGAAAGAATGCAATTATGGAATGCAATTATCGATTCCTGAATGACATGAGCTTGCTGCTGTATTTGGTCTGCAGCCATATAATATAGCCATTTCATCATAGAATGGACAACGTTTAGTTGCAGCTCCACTAACATTATTATCTTTTTAGCATTTAAAGTATGCAAGTTTTAAATTTTTTAATTTCAGCTTTATCTGCTCTGCAGTTTTTTGTAACCTCTTTGTTCCATTTCTGAAACAAGTAGCCGGAAAATTTCAACATGTTTATGTCTTTTTCCATCCTTTATTGATAATATTTGTTTTTCCGTGCATAATTCTAAAAAAACACGAGTCGCCTCTTCTTCCCAATTTTGTCTTTTTTTACACATTATATTAATTATCGCAGATTTATTCTCACAAGACGAAGACATTATTAACTATTAACTGAAGAAAACTTGAGAAACTTAAATCGCCTATTACATAATACGGAAATGTTTACACCGTTACATGTGTGCTGAAAATACGTACTATTTTGATACGATACGTCTGTTTGATTTGTATCGTACCAGACTATATGTCTCGTTTACACCATCGAATTAAATTAATTTAGTACGTATATTGTACTTAGTACGCGCATCAAACAACCGGTGTAAACTAAGCCATTGCCATCAATGCCATCATTGCCACGATTGCCGTCATTATCACAATTGCCATCATTGCTATCATTGTCACAAATGCCACCATTTCTGCTACGGCTATTATTGCTATCTTTTTGATAACGTTACCAAGCATTTATTCCATAATGTGCCATTCCATTTCCATATTGCCATTTCATTGTCATCATTAAAATTATCGAGAACCTTGCCCTAAGATTGTCAGGCTATAGGCTGACTAATGGCACTGATGTCAATCATGTCCATTGTTGAAATGTTGAAATGAATGCAATGATGGCAATGGGATGGCAATGTTGAAATGAATGCAATGATGGCAATGGGATGGCGACGATGGCAAAGATGTCAATGGTGGCAATAATGGGAATGATGGCAATTGTAGAAATGACGGAAATGGGATGGAAATAATGGAATGAATGTTATGATGGCAATGATGAAAATGATGGCAATAGTGGGAATGATGGCAATAATGGGAATGCTGTGAATGAGAGACTATCTCACATATTCCAAGCAGAACAGAGAGTCACCACTACATGAAAATAATATCAAAATGATCATTAAAAGTTACTTTTCGATCAATTAAGATTTGATGTCATTTTCACTTACTGTTCTGCTTGGGATTAAGGGGAACAGTAAGTGCGGACAAATGGTGAGAAAATCGACCAGAGACTTTTAGTCGATTTTTTGACAAAAACTTGACGAAAAATGATAAATTTTTTCAAAATTAAAAAAAAACTTGGAAAAAATTAACTTCTGACATTTCGTATATGACAAGGGAAAGGGTTATAAAAACGCGGAATGGTCCATAAAATTTCGGTGACAATTTTGCCGTAATACTTTGATAGGACGTGGTATTTCTTCAAAACGAGCTCACACTACAAAAACTGTACCACGCCGACGCTGATTATAATACATTACTTGTTTTTGGTAGGCTTGCTCGAGATTTTCCGATACCCATTCAACGCTCGTAAGTCTTGCATACGTCGTGACCGATATTTTGCCACTATAATGACATGAATAATCTTCAGCGGAAAAACGGTGAGAGATAGTCCAACTTTGGTCAATTTTTTGACAAGAATAGATGTCAGAAGTGAATCCTTTTTCAAGTTCTTTTTAATTTTGCAGAAATTCAGTGAACTATCACTAACGCCACAGTTGCCATCATTCCCACTATTGTTACCATTTCTATCATTGCCATTTCCATTGTCGGCATAATAGTGACAATACGATTGCACGATCATCATCGCCATCATCGCCATCATTGCCAACATCGCCATAATCGCCATCATCGTCACAATCACCATAATAGCCATCATCTCCATCATCGCCATAATCGCCATCATCACCGCCATCATCGCCATAATCGCCATAATCGCTGTCATCTCCATCATCGCCATCATCACCATCATCGGCATCATCGCGATCTGTCGTTATAGTGAGATACAATTGATGTGCAGGGAACCGTGCAAAAATCAGGGAATCTTGCATCGGACCAATTGAGATAGAAATGCAACTTGAACTTTTATTAAAATTATACTCAATGTACACTCAATGGGCTAGAGCCTGCAACAAGAATACAAGTAATTCATTTCTCGGGAACTAAACTAAAAATATTGCAACTTAGTAATTAAAAGAATATTATCTGCTATGCACTTGCACGTATAAAATTATGATTTTTCACAATTACGATTAGACGAAGAAGAAGAAGAACGACCGTACACATAGTGCATAGAGATACAACACTATGATAGATAGTCTCACGAACTAACAAAGAACTACTTATCATCGCCTTCTACAAACACTTAAACCCAACAGATCCATTATGATAAAAGTTAGAACTCTTCGGGTGGCTATCAGAACACAGATATTGGAGAAATTCGCAAAAAAAATTTTAATAAAAAATTTCGAACTTTGACCGATATAAGTCTTTCGTTTTTCACTTTAGCGATGCGATACATTATGATAAAAGTTAGAAATTTTATGGGGGCTATCAGAACACAGAAATAATGGAGAAATTCGCAAAAAAAGATTTACTCAAAAATTACGAACTTTGATATAAGTCTTTCGATTTTTACTTTAGCGATTCGATCCATCATGATAAAAGTTAGAAATCTTCCGGGGGCTAGCAGAACACAGAGATATTGGAGAAAGTCGCAAAAATAATTTTACTCGAAAATTTGGAACTTTGACTGATATAACTCTTTCGTTTTTCACTTTAGCGATACGATCCATTATCATAAAAGTATGAACTCTTCTGGTGGCTATCAGAACACAGAGATATTGGAGAAATTCGCAAAAAGAATTTTACTCAAAATTTACGAACTTTGACTGATATGACTTTTTCGTTTTTCACTTTAGCAATTCGATCCATTATCATAAAAGTTAGAAATCTTCTGGTGGCTATCAAAACACAGAGATATTGGAGAAAGTAGCAAAAAAAATTTTACTCAAAAATTTGGAACTTTGACTGATATAGCTCTTTTGCTTTTACCTTAGCAAATCGATCCAATATGATAAAAGTTAGAACTATTCTGGGGGATACCAGAACCCAAAGATATTGGAGAAAGTCGCAAAAAATAATTTACTCAAAAATTTTGAACTTTGACTGATATAACACTTTCGTCTTTCACTTTAGCGATTCGATCCACTATGATAAAAGTTAGAACTATTCTGGAGGCTATCAGAACACAGAGATATTGGAGAAATTCACAAAAAAATTTTACTCAAAAATTATGAACTTTGACTGATATAAGTCTTTCGTTTTTCACTTTAGCGATTCGAACCATCATGATAAAAGATAGAACTCTTCTGGGGGCTATCAAAACCCATAATTATTGGAGAAATTGGCAAAAAAAATTTTACTCAAAAATTTCGAACTTTGACTGATATAAGTCTTTCGTTTTTCACTTTAGCGATTCGATCCATCATGATAAAAGTCAGAACTTTTCTGGGGGCTGTCAGAACACACAGATATTGGAAAAGATCGCAAAAATAATTTTACTCAAAGATTTCGAAGTTTGACTGATATAAGTCTTTCGTTTTTCACTTTAGCGATTCGATCCATCATCATAAAAGTTAGAATTCTTCTGGGGGCTAATAGAACACAGAGATATTGGAAAAATTCGCAAAAAAAATTTTTCTCAAACATTTTGGTCTGATATAAGTCTTTCGTTTTTCATTTTAGCGATTCGATCCATCATGATAAAAGTTAGAATTCTTCTGGGGGCTATCAGAACACAGAGATATTGGAGAAATTCGCAAAAAGAATTTTACTCAAATATTTCAAACTATCACTGATACAACTCTTTCGTTTTTCACTTTAGCGATTCGATCCATCATGATAAAAGTTAGAACTCTTCTGGGGGCTGTCAGAACACACAGATATTGGAGAAAATCGCAAAAATAATTTTGCTCAAAAATTTCGAAGTTTGACTGATATAACTCTTTCGTTTTTCACTTTAGCGATTCGATCCATCATGATAAAAGTTAGAATTTTTCTGGTGGCTATCAGAACACAGAGATATTGGAAAAATTCGCAAAAAAAGTTTTACTCAAATATTTCGAACTTTGAGTGATATAACTCTTTCGTTTTTTACTTTAGCGATTCGATCCATCATGATAAAAGTTAGAACTCTTCTGGAGGCTATCAGAACACAGAAATATCGGAGAAATTCGCAAAAAAAATTGTACTCAAATATTTCGAACTTTGACTGATATAAGACTTTCGATTTTCGAAAAGAGTAATTCACAAAAAAAATTTTACTCAAAGATTTCGAACTTTGACTGATATATATCTTTCGTTTTTACTTTAGCGATTCTATCCATCATGATAAAAGTTAGAACTCTTCTGGGGGCTATCAGAAACCATAAATGTTGGAGAAACTGGCAAAAAAAATTTTCCTCAAAAATTTCGAACTTTGACTGATATAAGTCTTTCGTTTTTTACTTTAGCGATTCGATCCATCATTATAAAAGTTAGAACTCTTCTGGGGGTTCTCAGAACACAGATATATTGGAGAAATTCGCAAAAAAAAAAAAAAAAAGTTTTACTCAAAAATTTCGAACTCTGACTGATATAAGTCTTTCGTGTTTCACTTTAGCGATTCTATCCATCATGATAAAAGTTGGAAGTCTTCTGGGAGCTATCAGAACACAGAGATATTGGAGAAATTCGCAAAAAAAAATTTTTCTCAAACATATTGGTCTGATATAAGTCTTTGTTTTTCACTTTAGCAATTCGATCCATCTTGATAAAATTTAGAACTCTTCTGTTGGCTACCAGAACACAGAAATATTGGAGAAATTCGCAAAAAAAATTTTTCTCAAAAATTTTGGTCTGACATAAATCTTTCGTTTTTCACTTTAGCGATTCGATCCATCATGATAAAAGTTAGAACTTTTCTGGGGGCTGTCAGAACACCGGGGGACCCGCACCAGGGTACCCCCCGGCGTGCTGAGTCGGCCTCGGCCGACCTGGTCCGGGGGGCTCCGGAAGCATGCTGTACGCGTTCCCGGAGTCCCCCCCAGTCAAGGACCTGCGCTGGACACCCGGAGAGGTTTTAGTGTGTATGTCCTCGCCGACACGTTGTCGGCGGGAAGAGCCCCACATAACCGCCAGGCCTCCCCCGGGGCCTGGGATATGCGGTAACGCATTTCCTCTCCGTTAACAAAAAAAAAAAAAAAAAAAGGCTGTCAGAACACACACATATTGGAGAAATTCGGAAAAATAATTTTACTCATAGATTTCGAAGTTTGACCGTCATAACTCTTTCATTTTTCACTTTAGCGATTCGATCCATCATGATAAAAGTTAGAACTTTTCTGGTGGCTATCAGAACACAGAAATATTGGAGAAATTCGCAAAAAAAATTCTTCTCAAAAATTTTGGTCTGATATAACTCTTTCGTTTTTCACTTTAGATATTTGATCCATCATGATAAAGATTTGAACTCTTCTGGGGTCTATCAGAACACAGATATATTGGAGAAATTCGGAAAAATAATTTTACTCAAAGATTTCGAAGTTTGACTGACGTAACTCTTTCATTTTTCACTTTAGCGATTCGATCCTTCATCATAAAAGTGAGAATTCTTCTTGGGGCTATCAGAACACAGAGATATTGGAAAAATTCGCAAAAAAAGTTTTACTCAAATATTTCGAACTTTGACTGATATAACTCTTTAGTTTTTCACTTTAGCGGTTCGATCCATCATGATAAAAGTTAGAACTCTTCTGAGGGCTGTCAGAACACACAGATATTGGAGAAAATCGCAAAAATAATTTTGCTCAAAAATTTCGAAGTTTGACTGATATAACACTTTCGTTTTTCACTTTAGCGATTCGATCCATCATGTTAAAAGTTAGAACTTTTCTGGGGGCTGTCAGAACACACAGATATTGGAGAAGATCGCAAAAATAATTTTACTCAAAGATTTCGAAGTTTGACTGATATAACTCTTTCGTTTTTCACTTTAGCGATTCGATCCATCGTCATAAAAGTTAGAATTTTTCTGGGGGCTATCAGTACACAGAAATATTGGAAAAATTCGCAAAAAAGGTTTTACTCAAATATTTCGAACTTTGACTGATGTTACTCTTTCGTTTTTCACTTTAGCGATTCGATCCATCATGATAAAAGTTAGAATTCTTCTGGGGGCTATCAGAACACAGAAATATTGGAGAAATTCGCAAAAAAAATTTTTTTCAAAAATTTTAGTCTGATATAAGACTTTCGTTTTTCTCTTTAGCGATTCGATCCAAAATGATAAAAGTTAGAACTCTTCTGGGGGCTCTCAGAACACAAAGATATTGAAGAAAATCGCAAAAAAAATTTTTCTCAAAAATTTTGGTCTGATATAAGTCTTTCGTTTTTCACTTTAGCGATTCGATCCATCATGAAAAAAGTTAAAACTCTTCTGGGGGCTATCAGAACACAGAAATATTGGAGAAATTCGCAAATAGAATTTTACTCAAATATTTCGAACTTTCACTGATACAACTCTTTCGTTTTTCACTTTAGCGATTCGATACATCATGATAAAAGTTTGAACTCTTCTGGGGGCTATCAGAACACAGAGATATTGGAGAAATTCGCAAAAAAAATTTTTCTCATTAATTTTGGTCTGATATAAGTCTTTCGTTTTTCACTTTAGCGATTCGATCCATCATGAAAAAAGTTAAAACTCTTCTGGGGGCTATCAGAACCCATAAATGTTGGAGAAACTGGCAAAAAGAATTTTCCTCAAAAATTTCGAACTTTGACTGATATAAGGCTTACGATTTTCACTTTAGCGATTCGATCTATCATCATAAAAGTTAGAATTCTTCTGGGGGCTATCAGAACACAGAGATATTGGAAAAATTCGCAAAAAAAGTTTTACTCAAATATTTCGAACTTTGACTAATATAACACTTTCGTTTTTCACTTTAGCGATTCGATCCATCGTGATAAAAGTTAGAACTTTTCTGGTGGCTATCAGAACACAGAAATATTGGAGAAATTCGCAAAAAAAATTTTTCTCAAAAATTTTGCTCTGATATAAGTCTTTCGTTTTTCACTTTAGCGATTCGATCCATCATGAAAAAAGTTAAAACTCTTCTGGGGGCTATCAGAACACAGAAATATTGGAGAAATTCGCAAATAGAATTTTACTCAAATATTTCGACCTTTCACTGATACAACTCTTTCGTTTTTCACTTTAGCGATTCGATACATCATGATAAAAGTTTGAACTCTTCTGGGGGCTATCAGAACACAGAGATATTGGAAAAATTCGCAAAAAAAGTTTTACTCAAATATTTCGAACTTTACTGATATAACTCTTTCGTTTTTCACTTTAGCGATTCGATCCATCATGATAAAAGTTAGAACTTTTCTGGTGGCTATCAGAACACAGAAATATTGGAGAAATTGGCAAAAAAAATTTTTCTCAAAAATTTTGGTCTAATATAAGTCTTTCGTTTTTCACTTTAGCGATTCGATCCATCATGATAAAGGTTTGAACTCTTCTGGGGGCTATCAGAACACAGAGATGTTGGAGAAATTCGCAAAAAAATTTTTCTCATAAATTTTGGTCTGATATATGTCTTTCGTTTTTCACTTTAGCGATTCGATTCATCATGAAAAAAGTTAAAACTCTTCTGGGGGCTATCAGAACACAGAAATATTGGAGAAATTCGCAAATAGAATTTTACTCAAATATTTCGAACTTTCACTGATACAACTCTTTCGTTTTTCACTTTAGCGATTCGATCCATCATGAAAAAAGTTAAAACTCTACTGGGGGCAATCAGAAGCCATAAATGTTGGAGAAACTGTCAAAAAGAATTTTCCTCAAAAATTTCGAACTTTGACTGATATCAGGCTTACGATTTTCACTTTAGCGATTCGATCTATCATCATAAAAGTTAGAATTCTTTTGGGGGCTATCAGAACACAGAGATATTGGAAAAATTCGCAAAAAAAGTTTTTCCCAAATCTTTCGAACTTTGACTGATATAACTCTTTCGTTTTTCACTTTAGCGATTCGATCCATCATGATAAAAGTTAGAACTTTTCTGGTGGCTATCAGAACACAGAAATATTGGAGAAATTCGCAAAAAAAATTCTTCTCAAAAATTTTGGTCTGATATTAGTCTTTCGTTTTTCACTTTAGCGATTCGATCCATCATGATAAAGGTATGAACTCTTCTGGGGGCTATCAGAACACAGAGATATTGGAGAAATTCGCAAAAAAAATTTTTCTCATAAATTTTGGTCTGATATATGTCTTTCGTTTTTCACTTTAGCGATTCGATCCATCATGAAAAAAGTTAAAACTCTTCTGGGGGCTATCAGAACCCATAAATGTTGGAGAAACTGGCAAAAAGAATTTTCCTCAAAAATTTCGAACTTTGACTGATATAAGGCTTACGATTTTCACTTTAGCGATTCGATCTATCATCATAAAAGTTAGAATTCTTCTAGGGGCTATCAGAACACAGAGATATTGGAAAAATTCGCAAAAAAGTTTTACTCAAATATTTCGAACTTTGACTGATATAACTCTTTCGTTTTTCACTTTAGCGATTCGATCCATCATGATAAAAGTTAGAACTCTACTGGTGGCTATCAGAACACAGAAATATTGGAGAAATTCGCAAAAAAAATTCTTCTCAAAAATTTTGGTCTGATATTAGTCTTTCGTTTTTCACTTTAGCGATTCGATCCATCATGATAAAGGTTTGAACTCTTCTGGGGGCTATCAGAACACAGAGATATTGGAGAAATTCGCAAAAAAATTTTTCTCATAAATTTTGGTCTGATATATGTCTTTCGTTTTTCACTTTAGCGATTCGATCCATCATGAAAAAAGTTAAAACTCTTCTGGGGGCTATCAGAACCCATAAATGTTGGAGAAACTGGCAAAAAGAATTTTCCTCAAAAATTTCGAACTTTGACTGATATAAGGCTTACGATTTTCACTTTAGCGATTCGATCTATCATCATAAAAGTTAGAATTCTTCTAGGGGCTATCAGAACACAGAGATATTGGAAAAATTCGCAAAAAAAGTTTTACTCAAATATTTCGAACTTTGACTGATATAACTCTTTCGTTTTTCTCTTTAGCGATTCGATACATCATGATAAAAGTTAGATCTTTTCTGGTGGCTATCAGAACACAGAAATATTGGAGAAATTTGCAAAAAAAATTTTTCTCAAAAATTTTGGTCTAATATAAGTCTTTCGTTTTTCACTTTAGCGATTCGATCCATCATGATAAAGGTTTGAACTCTTCTGGGGGCTATCAGAACACAGAGATATTGGAGAAATTCGCAAAAAAAATTTTTCTCATAAATTTTGGTCTGATATGTGTCTTTCGTTTTTCACTTTAGCGATTCGATCCATCATGAAAAAAGTTAAAACTCTTCTGGGGGCTATCAGAACCCATAAATGTTGGAGATACTGGCAAAAAGAATTTTCCTCAAAAATTTCGAACTTTGACTGATATAAGGCTTACGATTTTCACTTTAGCGATTCGATCTATCATCATAAAAGTTAGAATTCTTCTGGGGGCTATCAGAACACAGAAATATTGGAGAAATTCGCAAAAAAATTTTTCTCAAAAATTTTGGTCTGATATAAGTCTTTCGTTTTTCACTTTAGCGATTTGATCCATCATGAAAAAAGTTAAAACTCTTCTGGGTGCTATCAGAACACAGAAATACTGGAGAAATTCGCAAATAGAATTTTACTCAAATATTTCGAACTTTCACTGATACAACTCTTTCGTTTTTCACTTTAGCGATTCGATACATCATGATAAAAGTTTGAACTCTTCTGGGGGCTATCAGAACACAGAGATATTGGAGAAATTCGCAAAAAAAATTTTTCTCAAAAATTTTGGTCTAATATAAGTCTTTCGTTTTTCACTTTAGCGATTCGATCCATCATGATAAAAGTTTGAACTCTTCTGGGGGCTATCAGAACACAGAGATATTGGAGAAATTCGCAAAAAAAATTTTTCTCATAAATTTTGGTCTGATATAAGTCTTTCGTTTTTCACTTTAGCGATTCGATCCATCATGAAAAAAGTTAAAACTCTTCTGGGGGCTATCAGAACCCATAAATGTTAGAGAAACTGGCAAAAAGAATTTTCCTCAAAAATTTCGAACTTTGACTGATATAAGGCTTACGATTTTCACTTTAGCGATTCGATCTATCATCATAAAAGTTAGAATTCTTCTGGGGGCTATCAGAACACAGAAATATTGGAGAAATTCGCAAAAAAATTTTTCTCAAAAATTTTGGTCTGATATAAGTCTTTCGTTTTTCACTTTAGCGATTCGATCCATCATGAAAAAAGTTAAAACTCTTCTGGGGGCTATCAGAACACAGAGATATTGGAAAAATTCGCAAAAAAAGTTTTACTCAAATATTTCGAACTTTGACTGATATAACTCTTTCGTTTTTCTCTTTAGCGATTCGATACATCATGATAAAAGTTAGATCTTTTCTGGTGGCTATCAGAACACAGAAATATTGGAGAAATTTGCAAAAAAAATTTTTCTCAAAAATTTTGGTCTAATATAAGTCTTTCGTTTTTCACTTTAGCGATTCGATCCATCATGATAAAGGTTTGAACTCTTCTGGGGGCTATCAGAACACAGAGATATTGGAGAAATTCGCAAAAAAAATTTTTCTCATAAATTTTGGTCTGATATGTGTCTTTCGTTTTTCACTTTAGCGATTCGATCCATCATGAAAAAAGTTAAAACTCTTCTGGGGGGTTTCAGAACCCATAAATGTTGGAGAAACTGGCAAAAAGAATTTTCCTCAAAAATTTCGAACTTTGACTGATATAAGGCTTACGATTTTCACTTTAGCGATTCGATCTATCATCATAAAAGTTAGAATTCTTCTGGGGGCTATCAGAACACAGAAATATTGGAGAAATGCGCAAAAAAAATTTTTCTCAAAAATTTTGGTCTGATATAAGTCTTTCGTTTTTCACTTTAGCGATTCGATCCATCATGAAAAAAGTTAAAACTCTTCTGGGGGCTATCAGAACACAGAAATACTGGAGAAATTCGCAAATAGAATTTTACTCAAATATTTCGACCTTTCACTGATACAACTCTTTCGTTTTTCACTTTAGCGATTCGATACATCATGATAAAAGTTTGAACTCTTCTGGGGTTATCAGAACACAGAGATATTGGAGAAATTCGCAAAAAAAATTTTTCTCAAAAATTTTGGTCTAATATAAGTCTTTCGTTTTTCACTTTAGCGATTCGATCCATCATGATAAAGGTTTGAACTCTTCTGGGGGCTATCAGAACACAGAGATATTGGAGAAATTCGCAAAAAAAATTTTTCTCATAAATTTTGGTCTGATATAAGTCTTTCGTTTTTCACTTTAGCGATTCGATCCATCATGAAAAAAGTTAAAACTCTTCTGGGGGCTATCAGAACCCATAAATGTTGGAGAAACTGGCAAAAAGAATTTTCCTCAAAAATTTCGAACTTTGACTGATATAAGGCTTACGATTTTCACTTTAGCGATTCGATCTATCATCATAAAAGTTAGAATTCTTCTGGGGGCTATCAGAACACAGAGATATTGGAAAAATTCGCAAAAAAATTTTACTCAAATATTTCGAACTTTGATTGATATAACTCTTTCGTTTTTCACTTTAGCGATTCGATCCATCATGAAAAAAGTTAAAACTCTTCTGGGGGCTATCAGAACCCATAAATGTTGGAGAAACTGGGAAAAAAAATTTTCCTCAAAAATTTCGATCTTTGACTGATATAAGTCTTACGATTTTCACTTTAGCGATGCGATTTATCATCATAAAAGTTAAAATTCTTCTGGGGGCTATCAGAACGCAGAGATATTGGAAAAATTCGCAACAAAAGTTTTACTCAAATATTTCGAACTTTGACTGATATAACTCTTTCGTTTTTCTCTTTAGCGATTCGATCCATCATGATAAAAGTTAGAACTTTTCTGGTGGCTATCAGAACACAGAAATATTGGAGAAATTCGCAAAAAAAATTTTTCTCAAAAATTTTGGTCTAATATAAGTCTTTCGTTTTTCACTTTAGCGATTCGATCCATCATGATAAAGGTTTGAACTCTTCTGGGGGCTATCAGAACACAGAGATATTGGAGAAATTCGCAAAAAAATTTTTCTCATAAATTTTGGTCTGATATATGTCTTTCGTTTTTCACTTTAGCGATTCGATCCATCATGAAAAAAGTTAAAACTTTTCTGGGGGCTATCAGAACACAGAAATATTGGAGAAATTCGCAAATAGAATTTTACTCAAATATTTCGAACTTTCACTGATACAACTCTTTCGTTTTTCACTTTAGCGATTCGATACATCATGATAAAAGTTTGAACTCTTCTGGGGGCTATCAGAACACAGAGATATTGGAGAAATTCGCAAAAAAAATTTTTCTCATTAATTTTGGTCTGATATAAGTCTTTCGTTTTTCACTTTAGCGATTCGATCCATCATGAAAAAAGTTAAAACTCTTCTGGGGGCTATCAGAACCCATAAATGTTGGAGAAACTGGCAAAAAGAATTTTCCTCAAAAATTTCGAACTTTGACTGATATAAGGCTTACGATTTTCACTTTAGCGATTCGATCTATCATCATAAAAGTTAGAATTCTTCTGGGGGCTATCAGAACACAGAGATATTGGAAAAATTCGCAAAAAAAGTTTTACTCAAATATTTCGAACTTTGACTAATATAACACTTTCGTTTTTCACTTTAGCGATTCGATCCATCGTGATAAAAGTTAGAACTTTTCTGGTGGCTATCAGAACACAGAAATATTGGAGAAATTCGCAAAAAAAATTTTTCTCAAAAATTTTGCTCTGATATAAGTCTTTCGTTTTTCACTTTAGCGATTCGATCCATCATGAAAAAAGTTAAAACTCTTCTGGGGGCTATCAGAACACAGAAATATTGGAGAAATTCGCAAATAGAATTTTACTCAAATATTTCGACCTTTCACTGATACAACTCTTTCGTTTTTCACTTTAGCGATTCGATACATCATGATAAAAGTTTGAACTCTTCTGGGGGCTATCAGAACACAGAGATATTGGAAAAATTCGCAAAAAAAGTTTTACTCAAATATTTCGAACTTTACTGATATAACTCTTTCGTTTTTCACTTTAGCGATTCGATCCATCATGATAAAAGTTAGAACTTTTCTGGTGGCTATCAGAACACAGAAATATTGGAGAAATTCGCAAAAAAAATTTTTCTCAAAAATTTTGGTCTAATATAAGTCTTTCGTTTTTCACTTTAGCGATTCGATCCATCATGATAAAGGTTTGAACTCTTCTGGGGGCTATCAGAACACAGAGATGTTGGAGAAATTCGCAAAAAAATTTTTCTCATAAATTTTGGTCTGATATAAGTCTTTCGTTTTTCACTTTAGCGATTCGATCCATCATGAAAAAAGTTAAAACTCTTCTGGGGGCTATCAGAACACAGAAATATTGGAGAAATTCGCAAATAGAATTTTACTCAAATATTTCGAACTTTCACTGATACAACTCTTTCGTTTTTCACTTTAGCGATTCGATCCATCATGAAAAAAGTTAAAACTCTACTGGGGGCAATCAGAAGCCATAAATGTTGGAGAAACTGTCAAAAAGAATTTTCCTCAAAAATTTCGAACTTTGACTGATATCAGGCTTACGATTTTCACTTTAGCGATTCGATCTATCATCATAAAAGTTAGAATTCTTCTGGGGGCTATCAGAACACAGAGATATTGGAAAAATTCGCAAAAAAAGTTTTACTCCAATATTTCGAACTTTGACTGATATAACTCTTTAGATTTTCACTTTAGCGGTTCGATCCATCATGATAAAAGTTAGAACTCTTCTGGGGGCTGCCAGAACACACAGATATTGGATAAAATCGCAAAAATAATTTTGCTCAAAAATTTCGAAGTTTGACTCATATAACTCTTTCGTTTTTCACTTTAGCGATTCGACCATCGTGATAAAAGTTTGGACTCTTCTGGCGGCTATCAGAACACAGAGATAATGGAGAAATTCGCAAAAAAAATTTTTCTCATAAATTTTTGTCTGATATAAGTCTTTCGTTTTTCACTTTAGCGATTCGATCCGTCATGAAAAAAGTTAAAACTCTTCTGGGGGCTATCAGAACCCATAAATGTTGGAGAAACTGGGAAAAAAAATTTTCCTCAAAAATTTCGAACTTTGACTGATATAAGTCTTACGATTTTCACTTTAGCGATTCGATCTATCATCATAAAAGTTAGAATTCTTCTGGTGGCTATCAGAACACAGAGATATTGGAAAAATTCGCAAAAAAAGTTTTACTCAATTATTTCGAACTTTGACTGATATAACTCTTTCGTTTTTCACTTTAGCGATTCGATCCATCATGATAAAAGTTAGAACTTTTCTGGTGGCTATCAGAACACAGAAATATTGGAGAAATTCGCAAAAAAAATTTTTCTCATAAATTTTGGTCTGATATATGTCTCTCGTTTTTCACTTTAGCGATTCGATCCATCATGAAAAAAGTTAAAACTCTTCTGGGGGTTATCAGAACACAGAAATATTGGAGAAATTCACAAATATAATTTTACTCAAATATTTCGACCTTTCACTGATACAACTCTTTCGTTTTTCACTTTAGCGATTCGATACATCATGATAAAAGTTTGAACTCTTCTGGGGGCTATCAGAACACAGAGATATTGGAGAAATTCGCAAAAAAATTTTTCTCATAAATTTTGGTCTGATATATGTCTTTCGTTTTTCACTTTAGCGATTCGATCCATCATGAAAAAAGTTAAAACTCTTCTGGGGGCTATCAGAACCCATAAATGTTGGAGAAACTGGCAAAAAGAATTTTCCTCAAAAATTTCGAACTTTGACTGATATAAGGCTTACGATTTTCACTTTAGCGATTCGATCTATCATCATAAAAGTTAGAATTCTTCTAGGGGCTATCAGAACACAGAGATATTGGAAAAATTCGCAAAAAAAGTTTTACTCAAATATTTCGAACTTTGACTGATATAACTCTTTCTTTTTTCTCTTTAGCGATTCGATCCATCATGATAAAAGTTAGATCTTTTCTGGTGGCTATCAGAACACAGAAATATTGGAGAAATTCGCAAAAAAAATTTTTCTCAAAAATTTTGGTCTAATATAAGTCTTTCGTTTTTCACTTTAGCGATTCGATCCATCATGATAAAGGTTTGAACTCTTCTGGGGGCTATCAGAACACAGAGATATTGGAGAAATTCGCAAAAAAATTTTTCTCATAAATTTTGGTCTGATATATGTCTTTCGTTTTTCACTTTAGCGATTCGATCCATCATGAAAAAAGTTAAAACTCTTCTGGGGGCTATCAGAACACAGAAATACTGGAGAAATTCGCAAATAGAATTTTACTCAAATATTTCGACCTTTCACTGATACAACTCTTTCGATTTTCACTTTAGCGATTCGATACATCATGATAAAAGTTTGAACTCTTCTGGGGGCTATCAGAACACAGAGATGTTGGAGAAATTCGCAAAAAAATTTTTCTCATAAATTTTGGTCTGATATATGTCTTTCGTTTTTCACTTTAGCGATTCGATCCATCATGAAAAAAGTTAAAACTCTTCTGGGGGCTATCAGAACACAGAAATACTGGAGAAATTCGCAAATAGAATTTTACTCAAATATTTCGACCTTTCATTGATACAACTCTTTCGATTTTCACTTTAGCGATTCGATACATCATGATAAAGGTTTGAACTCTTCTGGGGGCTATCAGAACACAGAGATATTGGAGAAATTCGCAAAAAAAATTTTTCTCATGAATTTTGGTCTGATATAAGTCTTTCGTTTTTCACTTTAGCGATTCGATCCGTCATGAAAAAAGTTAAAACTCTTCTGGGGGCTATCAGAACCCATAAATGTTGGAGAAACTGGGAAAAAAAATTTTCCTCAAAAATTTCGAACTTTGACTGATATAAGTCTTACGATTTTCACTTTAGCGATTCGATCTATCATCATAAAAGTTAGAATTCTTCTGGGGGCTATCAGAACACAGAGATATTGGAATAATTCGCAAAAAAGTTTTACTCAAATATTTCGAACTTTGACTGATACGAGGTGTGTTCAAAAAGTATCGCGAATTTTGTGTTTTTTCAAAAATTATTTATTTATTCATGAATATCTATTTTGTCCCCTTCAAAGTAATCCCCATGAGATATTATACACTTGTGCCAACGGTTTTTCCAATCTTCGAAGCACTTCAAAAAATCATTTTTTTTTATCTTGTTCAGCTCCTCCTTCGATGCCGTCTTTATCTCGTCAAGCGTAGCGTAACGTCGTCCTTTCATGGGCCTCTTCAGTTTAGGGAACAAGAAAAAGTCACAGGGGGCCAGATCTGGGGAATACGGTGGCTGCGGCATCATTAGTGTGTTGTTTTTGGCCAAAAAGTCGCGCACAAGCAACGATGTGTGAGCAGGGGCGTTTGGTACGAATTTCGCGGCGACCCGTCTCATGCCCAAATCATTGATAAAAATCGAATGGCACGAGCCAATCGATATGTTTAGGTCCTCAGCAACTTCTCTAACGGTGATTCGACGATTGGCCAATACCATTTTCTCCACTTCATTAATTTTTTCGTCTGTTGTTGAAGTGCTCGGGCGTCCGGCACGCTCTTCGTCGTTCACATCTTCTCGGCCTTCTGAGAACATTTTGTACCACCGATAAACGTTGCTTCGGTCCAAGGTAGCTTCTCCGTATGCCACAGTCAACATTCGGAATGCATCCGCGCACTTAATTTCGTTTTTCACACAAAATTTGATACAGGTTCTTTGATCCATTTTTTTGAATAGGTAAAAATCGAAGACGATCCAAAACACGTGCAAGCAAAGCAGCTGTCAACAATTAAGTGAACATTCAAAATGGCCGAGCTTGTCGGCATAAGTGAGAGACATGAGTACCAACATAACGCCACAAAAAGATCGAAATTCGAATATACGTAACCCGCGAAAATTCAAAATTCGCGATACTTTTTGAACACACCTCGTATAACTCTTTCGTTTTTCACTTTAGCGATTCGATCCATCATGATAAAAGTTAGAGCTCTACTGGTGGCTATCAGAACACAGAAATATTGGAGAAATTCGCAAAAAAAATTCTTCTCAAAAATTTTGGTCTGATATTAGTCTTTCGTTTTTCACTTTAGCGATTCGATCCATCATGATAAAGGTTTGAACTCTTCTGGGGGCTATCAGAACACAGAGATATTGGAGAAATTCGCAAAAATAATTTTACTCAAAGATTTCGAAGTTTGACTGTCGTAACTCTTCCATTTTTCACTTTAGCGATTCGATCCATCATGATAAAAGTTAGAACTTTTCTGGTGGCTATCAGAACACAGAAATATTGGAGATATTCGCAAAAAAAATTTTACTCAAATATTTCGAAGTTTGACTGATATAACTCTTTCGGTTTTCACTTTAGCGATTCGATCCATCATGATAAAAGTTAGAACTTTTCTGGTGGCTATCAGAACACAGAAATATTGGAGAAATTCGCAAAAAAAATTTTTCTCAAAAATTTTGGTCTGATATAAGTCTTTCGTTTTTCACTTTAGCGATTCGACCATCGTGATAAAAGTTAGAACTTTTCTGGTGGCTATCAGAACACAGAAATATTGGAGATATTCGCAAAAAAAATTTTACTCAAATATTTCGAAGTTTGACTGATATAACTCTTTCGGTTTTCACTTTAGCGATTCGATCCATCATGATAAAAGTTAGAACTTTTCTGGTGGCTATCAGAACACAGAGATACTGGAGAAATTCGCAAAAAAAATTTTTCTCATAAATTTTGGTCTGATATAAGTCTTTCGTTTTTCACTTTAGCGATTCGATCCATCATGAAAAAAGTTAAAACTCTTCTGGGGGCTATCAGAACCCATAAATGTTGGAGAAACTAGCAAAAAAAATTTTCCTCTAAAATTTCGAACTTTGACTGATATAAGTCTTACGATTTTCACTTTAGCGATTCGATCTATCATCATAAAAGTTAGAATTCTTCTGGGGGCTATCAGAACACAGAGATATTGGAAAAATTCGCAAAAAAAGTTTTACTCAAATATTTCGAACTTTGACTGATATAACTCTTTCGTTTTTCACTTTAGCGATTCGATCCATCATGATAAAAGTTAGAACTTTCCTGGTGGCTATCAGAACACAGAAATATTGGAGAAATTCGCAAAAAAAATTTTTCTCATAAATTTTGGTCTGATATAAGTCTTTCGTTTTTCACTTTAGCGATTCGATCCATCATGATAAAAGTTAGAACTTTTCTGGTGGCTATCAGAACACAGAAATATTGGAGAAATTCGCAAAAAAAATTTTTCTCATAAATTTTGGTCTGATATATGTCTCTCGTTTTTCACTTTAGCGATTCGATCCATCATGAAAAAAGTTGAAACTCTTCTGGGAGCTATCAGAACCCATAAATGTTGGAGAAACTTGCAAAACGAATTTTCCTCAAAAATTTCGAACTTTGACTGATATAAGGCTTACGAATTTCACTTTAGCGATTCGATCTATCATCATAAAAGTTAGAATTCTTCTGGGGGCTATCAGAACACAGAGATATTGGAAAAATTCGCAAAAAAATTTAACTCAAATATTTCGATCTTTGACTGATATAACTCTTTCGTTTTTCTCTTTAGCGATTCGATCCATCATGATAAAAGTTAGAACTTTTCTGGTGGCTATCAGAACACAGAAATATTGGAGAAATTCGCAAAAAAATTTTTCTCATAAATTTTGGTCTGATATAAGTCTTTCGTTTTTCACTTTAGCGATTCGATCCATCATGATAAAGGTTTGAACTCTTCTGGGGGCTATCAGAGCACAGATATATTGGAGAAATTCGCAAAAGAAATTTTTCTCAAAAATTTTGGTCGGATATAAGTCTTTCGTTTTTCACTTTAGCATTCGATCCATCATGATAAAAGTTTGAACTCTTCTGGGGGCTGTCACAACACAGAGATATTGGAGAAATTCGCAAAAAAAATTTTACTCAAATATTTCGAACTTTCACTGATACAACTCTTTCGTTTTTCACTTTAGCGATTCGATCCATCATAATAAAAGTTAGAAGTCTTCTGGGAGCTATCAGAACACAGAGATATTGGAGAAATTCGCAAAAAAAATTTTTCTCATAAATTTTGGTCTGATATATGTCTTTCGTTTTTCACTTTAGCGATTCGATCCATCATGAAAAAAGTTAAAACTCTTCTGGGGGCTATCAGAACACAGAAATATTGGAGAAATTCGCAAATAGAATTTTACTCAAATATTTCGAACTTTCACTGATACAACTCTTTCGTTTTTCACTTTAGCGATTCGATACATCATGATAAAAGTTTGAACTCTTCTGGGAGCTATCAGAACACGAGATATTGGAGAAATTCGCAAAAAAAATTTTACTCAAATATTTCGAACTTTGACTGATATAACTCTTTCGTTTTTCACTTTAGCGATTCGATCCATCATCATAAAAGTTAGAATTCTTCTGGGGGCTATCAGAACACAGAGATATTGGAGAAATTCGCAAAAAAAATTTTTCTCATGAATTTTGGTCCGATATAAGTCTTTCGTTTTTCACTTTAGCGATTCGATCCGTCATGAAAAAAGTTAAAACTCTTCTGGGGGCTATCAGAACCCATAAATGTTGGAGAAACTGGGAAAAAAATTTTCCTCAAAAATTTCGAACTTTGACTGATATAAGTCTTACGATTTTCACTTTAGCGATTCGATCTATCATCATAAAAGTTAGAATTCTTCTGGGGGCTATCAGAACACAGAGATATTGGAAAAATTCGCAAAAAAGTTTTACTCAAATATTTCGAACTTTGACTGATATAACTCTTTCGTTTTTCACTTTAGCGATTCGATCCATCATGATAAAAGTTAGAACTCTACTGGTGGCTATCAGAACACAGAAATATTGGAGAAATTCGCAAAAAAAATTCTTCTCAAAAATTTTGGTCTGATATTAGTCTTTCGTTTTTCACTTTAGCGATTCGATCCATCATGATAAAGGTTTGAACTCTTCTGGGGGCTATCAGAACACAGAGATATTGGAGAAATTCGCAAAAAAATTTTTCTCATAAATTTTGGTCTGATATATGTCTTTCGTTTTTCACTTTAGCGATTCGATCCATCATGAAAAAAGTTAAAACTCTTCTGGGGGCTATCAGAACCCATAAATGTTGGAGAAACTGGCAAAAAGAATTTTCCTCAAAAATTTCGAACTTTGACTGATATAAGGCTTACGATTTTCACTTTAGCGATTCGATCTATCATCATAAAAGTTAGAATTCTTCTAGGGGCTATCAGAACACAGAGATATTGGAAAAATTCGCAAAAAAGTTTTACTCAAATATTTCGAACTTTGACTGATATAACTCTTTCGTTTTTCACTTTAGCGATTCGATCCATCATGATAAAAGTTAGAACTCTACTGGTGGCTATCAGAACACAGAAATATTGGAGAAATTCGCAAAAAAAATTTTTCTCAAAAATTTTGGTCTGATATAAGTCTTTCGTTTTTCACTTTAGCGATTCGATCCATCATGATAAAGGTTTGAACTCTTCTGGGGGCTATCAGAACACAGAGATATTGGAGAAATTCGCAAAAAAAATTTTACTCAAATATTTCGAACTTTCACTGATACAACTCTTTCGTTTTTCACTTTAGCGATTCGATCCATCATAATAAAAGTTAGAAGTCTTCTGGGAGCTATCAGAACACAGAGATATTGGAGAAATTCGCAAAAAAAATTTTTCTCATAAATTTTGGTCTGATATATGTCTTTCGTTTTTCACTTTAGCGATTCGATCCATCATGAAAAAAGTTAAAACTCTTCTGGGGGCTATCAGAACACAGAAATATTGGAGAAATTCGCAAATAGAATTTTACTCAAATATTTCGAACTTTCACTGATACAACTCTTTCGTTTTTCACTTTAGCGATTCGATACATCATGATAAAAGTTTGAACTCTTCTGGGAGCTATCAGAACACAGAGATATTGGAGAAATTCGCAAAAAAAATTTTACTCAAATATTTCGAACTTTGACTGATATAACTCTTTCGTTTTTCACTTTAGCGATTCGATCCATCATCATAAAAGTTAGAATTCTTCTGGGGGCTATCAGAACACAGAGATATTGGAGAAATTCGCAAAAAAAATTTTTCTCATGAATTTTGGTCCGATATAAGTCTTTCGTTTTTCACTTTAGCGATTCGATCCGTCATGAAAAAAGTTAAAACTCTTCTGGGGGCTATCAGAACCCATAAATGTTGGAGAAACTGGGAAAAAAATTTTCCTCAAAAATTTCGAACTTTGACTGATATAAGTCTTACGATTTTCACTTTAGCGATTCGATCTATCATCATAAAAGTTAGAATTCTTCTGGGGGCTATCAGAACACAGAGATATTGGAAAAATTCGCAAAAAAGTTTTACTCAAATATTTCGAACTTTGACTGATATAACTCTTTCGTTTTTCACTTTAGCGATTCGATCCATCATGATAAAAGTTAGAACTCTACTGGTGGCTATCAGAACACAGAAATATTGGAGAAATTCGCAAAAAAAATTCTTCTCAAAAATTTTGGTCTGATATTAGTCTTTCGTTTTTCACTTTAGCGATTCGATCCATCATGATAAAGGTTTGAACTCTTCTGGGGGCTATCAGAACACAGAGATATTGGAGAAATTCGCAAAAAAAATTTTTCTCATAAATTTTGGTCTGATATATGTCTTTCGTTTTTCACTTTAGCGATTCGATCCATCATGAAAAAAGTTAAAACTCTTCTGGGGGCTATCAGAACCCATAAATGTTGGAGAAACTGGCAAAAAGAATTTTCCTCAAAAATTTCGAACTTTGACTGATATAAGGCTTACGATTTTCACTTTAGCGATTCGATCTATCATCATAAAAGTTAGAATTCTTCTAGGGGCTATCAGAACACAGAGATATTGGAAAAATTCGCAAAAAAAGTTTTACTCAAATATTTCGAACTTTGACTGATATAACTCTTTCGTTTTTCACTTTAGCGATTCGATCCATCATGATAAAAGTTAGATCTTTTCTGGGGGCTATCAGAACACAGAAATACTGGAGAAATTCGCAAATAGAATTTTACTCAAATATTTCGACCTTTCACTGATACAACTCTTTCGTTTTTCACTTTAGCGATTCGATACATCATGATAAAGGTTTGAACTCTTCTGGGGGCTATCAGAACACAGAGATATTGGAGAAATTCGCAAAAAAAATTTTTCTCATAAATTTTGGTCTGATATAAGTCTTTCGTTTTTCACTTTAGCGATTCGATCCATCATGAAAAAAGTTAAAACTCTTCTGGGGGCTATCAGAACCCATAAATGTTGGAGAAACAGGCAAAAAGAATTTTCCTCAAAAATTTCGAACTTTGACTGATATAAGGCTTACGATTTTCACTTTAGCGATTCGATCTATCATCATAAAAGTTAGAATTCTTCTGGGGGCTATCAGAACACAGAGATATTGGAAAAATTCGCAAAAAAATTTTACTCAAATATTTCGAACTTTGATTGATATAACTCTTTCGTTTTTCACTTTAGCGATTCGATCCATCATGAAAAAAGTTAAAACTCTTCTGGGGGCTTTCAGAACCCATAAATGTTGGAGAAACTGGGAAAAAAAATTTTCCTCAAAAATTTCGACCTTTGACTGATATAAGTCTTACGATTTTCACTTTAGCGATTCGATTTATCATCATAAAAGTTAAAATTCTTCTGGGGGCTATCAGAACACAGAGATATTGGAGAAATTCGCAAAAAAAATTTTTCTCAAAAATTTTGCTCTGATATAAGTCTTTGGTTTTTCACTTTAGCGATTCGATCCATCATGAAAAAAGTTAAAACTCTTCTGGGGGCTATCAGAACACAGAAATACTGGAGAAATTCGCAAATAGAATTTTACTCAAATATTTCGACCTTTCACTGATACAACTCTTTCGTTTTTCACTTTAGCGATTCGATACATCATGATAAAAGTTTGAACTCTTCTGGGGGCTATCAGAACACAGAGATATTGGGGAAATTCGCAAAAAAAATTTTTCTCAAAAATTTTGGTCTAATATAAGTCTTTCGTTTTTCACTTTAGCGATTCGATCCATCATGATAAAGGTTTGAACTCTTCTGGGGGCTATCAGAACACAGAGATATTGGAGAAATTCGCAAAAAAAATTTTTCTCATAAATTTTGGTCTGATATATGTCTTTCGTTTTTCACTTTAGCGATTCGATCCATCATGAAAAAAGTTAAAACTCTTCTGGGGGCTATCAGAACACAGAAATACTGGAGAAATTCGCAAATAGAATTTTACTCAAATATTTCGACCTTTCACTGATACAACTCTTTCGATTTTCACTTTAGCGATTCGATACATCATGATAAAAGTTTGAACTCTTCTGGGGGCTATCAGAACACAGAGATATTGGAGAAATTCGCAAAAAAAATTTTTCTCATGAATTTTGGTCTGATATAAGTCTTTCGTTTTTCACTTTAGCGATTCGATCCGTCATGAAAAAAGTTAAAACTCTTCTGGGGGCTATCAGAACCCATAAATGTTGGAGAAACTGGGAAAAAAATTTTCCTCAAAAATTTCGAACTTTGACTGATATAAGTCTTACGATTTTCACTTTAGCGATTCGATCTATCATCATAAAAGTTAGAATTCTTCTGGGGGCTATCAGAACACAGAGATATTGGAATAATTCGCAAAAAAGTTTTACTCAAATATTTCGAACTTTGACTGATATAACTCTTTCGTTTTTCACTTTAGCGATTCGATCCATCATGATAAAAGTTAGAGCTCTACTGGTGGCTATCAGAACACAGAAATATTGGAGAAATTCGCAAAAAAAATTCTTCTCAAAAATTTTGGTCTGATATTAGTCTTTCGTTTTTCACTTTAGCGATTCGATCCATCATGATAAAGGTTTGAACTCTTCTGGGGGCTATCAGAACACAGAGATATTGGAGAAATTCGCAAAAATAATTTTACTCAAAGATTTCGAAGTTTGACTGTCGTAACTCTTCCATTTTTCACTTTAGCGATTCGATCCATCACGATAAAAGTTAGAACTTTTCTGGTGGCTATCAGAACACAGAAATATTGGAGATATTCGCAAAAAAAATTTTACTCAAATATTTCGAAGTTTGACTGATATAACTCTTTCGGTTTTCACTTTAGCGATTCGATCCATCATGATAAAAGTTAGAACTTTTCTGGTGGCTATCAGAACACAGAAATATTGGAGAAATTCGCAAAAAAATTTTTCTCAAAAATTTTGGTCTGATATAAGTCTTTCGTTTTTCACTTTAGCGATTCGACCATCGTGATAAAAGTTAGAACTTTTCTGGTGGCTATCAGAACACAGAAATATTGGAGATATTCGCAAAAAAAATTTTACTCAAATATTTCGAAGTTTGACTGATATAACTCTTTCGGTTTTCACTTTAGCGATTCGATCCATCATGATAAAAGTTAGAACTTTTCTGGTGGCTATCAGAACACAGAGATATTGGAGAAATTCGCAAAAAAAATTTTTCTCATAAATTTTGGTCTGATATAAGTCTTTCGTTTTTCACTTTAGCGATTCGATCCATCATGAAAAAAGTTAAAACTCTTCTGGGGGCTATCAGAACCCATAAATGTTGGAGAAACTAGCAAAAAAAATTTTCCTCTAAAATTTCGAACTTTGACTGATATAAGTCTTACGATTTTCACTTTAGCGATTCGATCTATCATCATAAAAGTTAGAATTCTTCTGGGGGCTATCAGAACACAGAGATATTGGAAAAATTCGCAAAAAAAGTTTTACTCAAATATTTCGAACTTTGACTGATATAACTCTTTCGTTTTTCACTTTAGCGATTCGATCCATCATGATAAAAGTTAGAACTTTTCTGGTGGCTATCAGAACACAGAAATATTGGAGAAATTCGCAAAAAAAATTTTTCTCAAAAATTTTGGTCTGATATAAGTCTTTCGTTTTTCACTTTAGCGATTCGATCCATCATGAAAAAAGTTAAAACTCTTCTGGGGGCTATCAGAACCCATAAATGTTGGAGAAACTAGCAAAAAAAGTTTTCCTCAAAAATTTCGAACTTTGACTGATATAAGTCTTACGACTTTCACTTTAGCGATTCGATCTATCATCATAAAAGTTAGAATTCTTCTGGGGGCTATCAGAACACAGAGATATTGGAAAAATTCGCAAAAAAAGTTTTACTCAAATATTTCGAACTTTGACTGATATAACTCTTTCGTTTTTCACTTTAGCGATTCGATCCATCATGATAAAAGTTAGAACTTTTCTGGTGGCTATCAGAACACAGAAATATTGGAGAAATTCGCAAAAAAAATTTTTCTCATAAATTTTGGTCTGATATATGTCTCTCGTTTTTCACTTTAGCGATTCGATCCATCATGAAAAAAGTTAAAACTCTTCTGGGAGCTATCAGAACCCATAAATGTTGGAGAAACTTGCAAAACGAATTTTCCTCAAAAATTTCGAACTTTGACTGATATAAGGCTTACGAATTTCACTTTAGCGATTCGATCTATCATCATAAAAGTTAGAATTCTTCTGGGGGCTATCAGAACACAGAGATATTGGAAAAATTCGCAAAAAAATTTAACTCAAATATTTCGATCTTTGACTGATATAACTCTTTCGTTTTTCTCTTTAGCGATTCGATCCATCATGATAAAAGTTAGAACTTTTCTGGTGGCTATCAGAACACAGAAATATTGGAGAAATTCGCAAAAGAAATTTTTCTCAAAAATTTTGGTCGGATATAAGTCTTTCGTTTTTCACTTTAGCATTCGATCCATCATGATAAAAGTTTGAACTCTTCTGGGGGCTGTCACAACACAGAGATATTGGAGAAATTCGCAAAAAAAATTTTACTCAAATATTTCGAACTTTCACTGATACAACTCTTTCGTTTTTCACTTTAGCGATTCGATCCATCATAATAAAAGTTAGAAGTCTTCTGGGAGCTATCAGAACACAGAGATATTGGAGAAATTCGCAAAAAAAATTCTTCTCATAAATTTTGGTCTGATATATGTCTTTCGTTTTTCACTTTAGCGATTCGATCCATCATGAAAAAAGTTAAAACTCTTCTGGGGGCTATCAGAACACAGAAATATTGGAGAAATTCGCAAATAGAATTTTACTCAAATATTTCGAACTTTCACTGATACAACTCTTTCGTTTTTCACTTTAGCGATTCGATACATCATGATAAAAGTTTGAACTCTTCTGGGAGCTATCAGAACACAGAGATATTGGAGAAATTCGCAAAAAAAATTTTACTCAAATATTTCGAACTTTGACTGATATAACTCTTTCGTTTTTCACTTTAGCGATTCGATCCATCATCATAAAAGTTAGAATTCTTCTGGGGGCTATCAGAACACAGAGATATTGGAGAAATTCGCAAAAAAAATTTTTCTCATGAATTTTGGTCCGATATAAGTCTTTCGTTTTTCACTTTAGCGATTCGATCCGTCATGAAAAAAGTTAAAACTCTTCTGGGGGCTATCAGAACCCATAAATGTTGGAGAAACTGGGAAAAAAAATTTTCCTCAAAAATTTCGAACTTTGACTGATATAAGTCTTACGATTTTCACTTTAGCGATTCGATCTATCATCATAAAAGTTAGAATTCTTCTGGGGGCTATCAGAACACAGAGATCTTGGAAAAATTCGCAAAAAAAGTTTTACTCAAATATTTCGAACTTTGACTGATATAACTCTTTCGTTTTTCACTTTAGCGATTCGATCCATCATGATAAAAGTTAGAACTCTACTGGTGGCTATCAGAACACAGAAATATTGGAGAAATTCGCAAAAAAAATTCTTCTCAAAAATTTTGGTCTGATATAAGTCTTTCGTTTTTCACTTTAGCGATTCGATCCATCATGATAAAGGTTTGAACTCTTCTGGGGGCTATCAGAACACAGAGATATTGGAGAAATTCGCAAAAAAAATTTTTCTCATAAATTTTGGTCTGATATACGTCTTTCGTTTTTCACTTTAGCGATTCGATCCATCATGAAAAAAGTTAAAACTCTTCTGGGGGCTATCAGAACCCATAAATGTTGGAGAAACTTGCAAAAAGAATTTTCCTCAAAAATTTCGAACTTTGACTGATATAAGTCTTACGATTTTCACTTTAGCGATTCGATCTATCATCATAAAAGTTAGAATTCTTCTGGTGGCTATCAGAACACAGAGATATTGGAAAAATTCGCAAAAAAGTTTTACTCAAATATTTCGAACTTTGACTGATATAACTCTTTCGTTTTTCACTTTAGCGATTCGATCCATCATGATAAAAGTTAGAACTCTACTGGTGGCTATCAGAACACAGAAATATTGGAGAAATTCGCAAAAAAAATTCTTCTCAAAAATTTTGGTCTGATATTAGTCTTTCGTTTTTCACTTTAGCGATTCGATCCATCATGATAAAGGTTTGAACTCTTCTGGGGGCTATCAGAACACAGAGATATTGGAGAAATTCGCAAAAAAAATTTTTCTCATAAATTTTGGTCTGATATATGTCTTTCGTTTTTCACTTTAGCGATTCGATCCATCATGAAAAAAGTTAAAACTCTTCTGGGGGCTATCAGCACCCATAAATGTTGGAGAAACTGGCAAAAAGAATTTTCCTCAAAAATTTCGAACTTTGACTGATATAAGGATTACGATTTTCACTTTAGCGATTCGATCTATCATCATAAAAGTTAGAATTCTTCTGGGGGCTATCAGAACACAGAGATATTGGAAAAATTCGCAAAAAAAGTTTTACTCAAATATTTCGAACTTTGACTGATATAACTCTTTCGTTTTTCACTTTAGCGATTCGATCCATCATGATAAAAGTTAGATCTTTTCTGGGGGCTATCAGAACACAGAAATACTGGAGAAATTCGAAAATAGAATTTTACTCAAATATTTCGACCTTTCACTGATACAACTCTTTCGTTTTTCACTTTAGCGATTCGATACATCATGATAAAGGTTTGAACTCTTCTGGGGGCTATCAGAACACAGAGATATTGGAGAAATTCGCAAAAAAAATTTTTCTCATAAATTTTGGTCTGATATAAGTCTTTCGTTTTTCACTTTAGCGATTCGATCCATCATGAAAAAAGTTAAAACTCTTCTGGGGGCTATCAGAACCCATAAATGTTGGAGAAACTGGCAAAAAGAATTTTCCTCAAAAATTTCGAACTTTGACTGATATAAGGCTTACGATTTTCACTTTAGCGATTCGATCTATCATCATAAAAGTTAGAATTCTTCTGGGGGCTATCAGAACACAGAGATATTGGAAAAATTCGCAAAAAAATTTTACTCAAATATTTCGAACTTTGATCTGATATAACTCTTTCGTTTTTCACTTTAGCGATTCGATCCATCATGAAAAAAGTTAAAACTCTTCTGGGGGCTTTCAGAACCCATAAATGTTGGAGAAACTGGGAAAAAAAATTTTCCTCAAAAATTTCGACCTTTGACTGATATAAGTCTTACGATTTTCACTTTAGCGATTCGATTTATCATCATAAAAGTTAAAATTCTTCTGGGGGCTATCAGAACACAGAGATATTGGAGAAATTCGCAAAAAAAATTTTTCTCAAAAATTTTGCTCTGATATAAGTCTTTCGTTTTTCACTTTAGCGATTCGATCCATCATGAAAAAAGTTAAAACTCTTCTGGGGGCTATCAGAACACAGAAATATTGGAGAAATTCGCAAATAGAATTTTACTCAAATATTTCGAACTTTCACTGATACAACTCTTTCGTTTTTCACTTTAGCGATTCGATACATCATGATAAAAGTTTGAACTCTTCTGGGGGCTATCAGAACACAGAGATATTGGAGAAATTCGCAAAAAAAATTTTTCTCAAAAATTTTGGTCTGATATAAGTCTTTCGTTTTTCACTTTAGCGATTCGATCCATCATGATAAAGGTTTGAACTCTTCTGGGGGCTATCAGAACACAGAGATATTGGAGAAATTCGCAAAAAAATTTTTCTCATAAATTTTGGTCTGATATATGTCTTTCGTTTTTCACTTTAGCGATTCGATCCATCATGAAAAAAGTTAAAACTCTTCTGGGGGCTATCAGAACACAGAAATATTGGAGAAATTCGCAAATAGAATTTTACTCAAATATTTCGACCTTTCACTGATACAACTCTTTCGTTTTTCACTTTAGCGATTCGATACATCATGATAAAAGTTTGAACTCTTCTGGGGGCTATCAGAACACAGAGATATTGGAGAAATTCGCAAAAAAAATTTTTCTCATGAATTATGGTCTGATATAAGACTTTCGTTTTTCACTTTAGCGATTCGATCCGTCATGAAAAAAGTTAAAACTCTTCTGGGGGCTATCAGAACCCATAAATGTTGGAGAAACTGGGAAAAAAAATTTTCCTCAAAAATTTCGAACTTTGACTGATATAAGTCTTACGATTTTCACTTTAGCGATTCGATCTATCATCATAAAAGTTAGAATTCTTCTGGGGGCTATCAGAACACAGAGATATTGGAATAATTCGCAAAAAAGTTTTACTCAAATATTTCGAACTTTGACTGATATAACTCTTTCGTTTTTCACTTTAGCGATTCGATCCATCATGATAAAAGTTAGAGCTCTTCTGGTGGCTATCAGAACACAGAAATATTGGAGAAATTCGCAAAAAAAATTTTTCTCAAAAATTTTGGTCTGATATTAGTCTTTCGTTTTTCACTTTAGCGATTCGATCCATCATGATAAAGGTTTGAACTCTTCTGGGGGCTATCAGAACACAGAGATATTGGAGAAATTCGCAAAAATAATTTTACTCAAAGATTTCGAAGTTTGACTGTCGTAACTCTTCCATTTTTCACTTTAGCGATTCGATCCATCACGATAAAAGTTAGAACTTTTCTGGTGGCTATCAGAACACAGAAATATTGGAGATATTCGCAAAAAAAATTTTACTCAAATATTTCGAAGTTTGACTGATATAACTCTTTCGGTTTTCACTTTAGCGATTCGATCCATCATGATAAAAGTTAGAACTTTTCTGGTGGCTATCAGAACACAGAAATATTGGAGAAATTCGCAAAAAAATTTTTCTCAAAAATTTTGGTCTGATATAAGTCTTTCGTTTTTCACTTTAGCGATTCGACCATCGTGATAAAAGTTAGAACTTTTCTGGTGGCTATCAGAACACAGAAATATTGGAGAAATTCGCAAAAAAAATTTTACTCAAATATTTCGAAGTTTGACTGATATAACTCTTTCGGTTTTCACTTTAGCGATTCGATCCATCATGATAAAAGTTAGAACTTTTCTGGTGGCTATCAGAACACAGAGATATTGGAGAAATTCGCAAAAAAAATTTTTCTCATAAATTTTGGTCTGATATAAGTCTTTCGTTTTTCACTTTAGCGATTCGATCCATCATGAAAAAAGTTAAAACTCTTCTGGGGGCTATCAGAACCCATAAATGTTGGAGAAACTAGCAAAAAAAATTTTCCTCTAAAATTTCGAACTTTGACTGATATAAGTCTTACGATTTTCACTTTAGCGATTCGATCTATCATCATAAAAGTTAGAATTCTTCTGGGGGCTATCAGAACACAGAGATATTGGAAAAATTCGCAAAAAAGTTTTACTCAAATATTTCGAACTTTGACTGATATAACTCTTTCGTTTTTCACTTTAGCGATTCGATCCATCATGATAAAAGTTAGAACTTTTCTGGTGGCTATCAGAACACAGAAATATTGGAGAAATTCGCAAAAAAAATTTTTCTCATAAATTTTGGTCTGATATAAGTCTTTCGTTTTTCACTTTAGCGATTCGATCCATCATGAAAAAAGTTAAAACTCTTCTGGGGGCTATCAGAACCCATAAATGTTGGAGAAACTAGCAAAAAAAGTTTTCCTCAAAAATTTCGAACTTTGACTGATATAAGTCTTACGACTTTCACTTTAGCGATTCGATCTATCATCATAAAAGTTAGAATTCTTCTGGGGGCTATCAGAACACAGAGATATTGGAAAAATTCGCAAAAAAAGTTTTACTCAAATATTTCGAACTTTGACTGATATAACTCTTTCGTTTTTCACTTTAGCGATTCGATCCATCATGATAAAAGTTAGAACTTTTCTGGTGGCTATCAGAACACAGAAATATTGGAGAAATTCGCAAAAAAATTTTTCTCAAAAATTTTGGTCTGATATAAGTCTTTCGTTTTTCACTTTAGCGATTCGATCCATCATGATAAAAGTTAGAACTTTTCTGGTGGCTATCAGAACACAGAAATATTGGAGAAATTCGCAAAAAAAATTTTTCTCATAAATTTTGGTCTGATATATGTCTCTCGTTTTTCACTTTAGCGATTCGATCCATCATGAAAAAAGTTAAAACTCTTCTGGGAGCTATCAGAACCCATAAATGTTGGAGAAACTTGCAAAACGAATTTTCCTCAAAAATTTCGAACTTTGACTGATATAAGGCTTACGAATTTCACTTTAGCGATTCGATCTATCATCATAAAAGTTAGAATTCTTCTGGGGGCTATCAGAACACAGAGATATTGGAAAAATTCGCAAAAAAATTTTACTCAAATATTTCGATCTTTGACTGATATAACTCTTTCGTTTTTCTCTTTAGCGATTCGATCCCTCATGATAAAAGTTAGAACTTTTCTGGTGGCTGTCAGAACACAGAAATATTGGAGAAATTCGCAAAAAAAATTTTTCTCAAAAATTTTGTTCTGATATAAGTCTTTCGGTTTTCACTTTAGCGATTCGATCCATCATGATAAAGGTTTGAACTCTTCTGGGGGCTATCAGAACACAGATATATTGGAGAAATTCGCAAAAGAAATTTTTCTCAAAAATTTTGGTCGGATATAAGTCTTTCGTTTTTCACTTTAGCAGTCGATCCATCATGATAAAAGTTTGAACTCTTCTGGGGGCTATCACAACACAGAGATATTGGAGAAATTCGCAAAAAAAATTTTACTCAAATATTTCGAACTTTCACTGATACAACTCTTTCGTTTTTCACTTTAGCGATTCGATCCATCATAATAAAAGTTAGAAGTCTTCTGGGGGCTATCAGAACACAGAGATATTGGAGAAATTCGCAAAAAAAATTTTTCTCATAAATTTTGGTCTGATATATGTCTTTCGTTTTTCACTTTAGCGATTCGATCCATCATGAAAAAAGTTAAAACTCTTCTGGGGGCTATCAGAACACAGAAATATTGGAGAAATTCGCAAATAGAATTTTACTCAAATATTTCGAACTTTCACTGATACAACTCTTTCGTTTTTCACTTTAGCGATTCGATACATCATGATAAAAGTTTGAACTCTTCTGGGAGCTATCAGAACACAGAGATATTGGAGAAATTCCCAAAAATAATTTTACTCAAATATTTCGAAGTTTGACTGTAATAACTCTTTCGTTTTTCACTTTAGCGATTCGATCCATCATCATAAAAGTTAGAATTCTTCTGGGGGTTATCAGAACACAGAGATATTGTAGAAATTCGCAAAAAAAATTTTTCTCATGAATTTTGGTCCGATATAAGTCTTTCGTTTTTCACTTTAGCGATTCGATCCGTCATGAAAAAAGTTAAAACTCTTCTGGGGGCTATCAGAACCCATAAATGTTGGAGAAACTGGGAAAAAAAATTTTCCTCAAAAATTTCGAACTTTGACTGATATAAGTCTTACGATTTTCACTTTAGCGATTCGATCTATCATCATAAAAGTTAGAATTCTTCTGGGGGCTATCAGAACACAGAGATATTGGAAAAATTCGCAAAAAAAGTTTTACTCAAATATTTCGAACTTTGACTGATATAACTCTTTCGTTTTTCACTTTAGCGATTCGATCCATCATGATAAAAGTTAGAACTCTTCTGGTGGCTATCAGAACACAGAAATATTGGAGAAATTCGCAAAAAAAATTCTTCTCAAAAATTTTGGTCTGATATAAGTCTTTCGTTTTTCACTTTAGCGATTCGATCCATCATGATAAAGGTTTGAACTCTTCTGGGGGCTATCAGAACACAGAGATATTGGAGAAATTCGCAAAAAAATTTTTCTCATAAATTTTGGTCTGATATACGTCTTTCGTTTTTCACTTTAGCGATTCGATCCATCATGAAAAAAGTTAAAACTCTTCTGGGGGCTATCAGAACCCATAAATGTTGGAGAAACTTGCAAAAAGAATTTTCCTCAAAAATTTCGAACTTTGACTGATATAAGGCTTACGATTTTCACTTTAGCGATTCGATCTATCATCATAAAAGTTAGAATTCTTCTAGGGGCTATCAGAACACAGAGATATTGGAAAAATTCGCAAAAAAGTTTTACTCAAATATTTCGAACTTTGACTGATATAACTCTTTCGTTTTTCACTTTAGCGATTCGATCCATCATGATAAAAGTTAGAACTCTACTGGTGGCTATCAGAACACAGAAATATTGGAGAAATTCGCAAAAAAAATTCTTCTCAAAAATTTTGGTCTGATATTAGTCTTTCGTTTTTCACTTTAGCGATTCGATCCATCATGATAAAGGTTTGAACTCTTCTGGGGGCTATCAGAACACAGAGATATTGGAGAATTTCGCAAAAAAAATTTTTCTCATAAATTTTGGTCTGATATATGTCTTTCGTTTTTCACTTTAGCGATTCGATCCATCATGAAAAAAGTTAAAACTCTTCTGGGGGCTATCAGAACCCATAAATGTTGGAGAAACTGGCAAAAAGAATTTTCCTCAAAAATTTCGAACTTTGACTGATATAAGGCTTACGATTTTCACTTTAGCGATTCGATCTATCATCATAAAAGTTAGAATTCTTCTAGGGGCTATCAGAACACAGAGATATTGGAAAAATTCGCAAAAAAAGTTTTACTCAAATATTTCGAACTTTGACTGATATAACTCTTTCGTTTTTCTCTTTAGCGATTCGATCCAACATGATAAAAGTTAGATCTTTTCTGGGGGCTATCAGAACACAGAAATACTGGAGAAATTCGAAAATAGAATTTTACTCAAATATTTCGACCTTTCACTGATACAACTCTTTCGTTTTTCACTTTAGCGATTCGATACATCATGATAAAGGTTTGAACTCTTCTGGGGGCTATCAGAACACAGAGATATTGGAGAAATTCGCAAAAAAATTTTTCTCATAAATTTTGGTCTGATATAAGTCTTTCGTTTTTCACTTTAGCGATTCGATCCATCATGAAAAAAGTTAAAACTCTTCTGGGGGCTATCAGAACCCATAAATGTTGGAGAAACTGGCAAAAAGAATTTTCCTCAAAAATTTCGAACTTTGACTGATATAAGGCTTACGATTTTCACTTTAGCGATTCGATCTATCATCATAAAAGTTAAAATTCTTCTGGGGGCTATCAGAACACAGAGATATTGGAAAAATTCGCAAAAAAATTTTACTCAAATATTTCGAACTTTGATCTGATATAACTCTTTCGTTTTTCACTTTAGCGATTCGATCCATCATGAAAAAAGTTAAAACTCTTCTGGGGGCTTTCAGAACCCATAAATGTTGGAGAAACTGGGAAAAAAAATTTTCCTCAAAAATTTCGACCTTTGACTGATATAAGTCTTACGATTTTCACTTTAGCGATTCGATTTATCATCATAAAAGTTAAAATTCTTCTGGGGGCTATCAGAACACAGAGATATTGGAGAAATTCGCAAAAAAAATTTTTCTCAAAAATTTTGCTCTGATATAAGTCTTTCGTTTTTCACTTTAGCGATTCGATCCATCATGAAAAAAGTTAAAACTCTTCTGGGGGCTATCAGAACACAGAAATATTGGAGAAATTCGCAAATAGAATTTTACTCAAATATTTCGACCTTTCACTGATACAACTCTTTCGTTTTTCACTTTAGCGATTCGATACATCATGATAAAAGTTTGAACTCTTCTGGGGGCTATCAGAACACAGAGATATTGGAGAAATTCGCAAAAAAAATTTTTCTCAAAAATTTTGGTCTAATATAAGTCTTTCGTTTTTCACTTTAGCGATTCGATCCATCATGATAAAGGTTTGAACTCTTCTGGGGGCTATCAGAACACAGAGATATTGGAGAAATTCGCAAAAAAAATTTTTCTCATAAATTTTGGTCTGATATAAGTCTTTCGTTTTTCACTTTAGCGATTCGATCCATCATGAAAAAAGTTAAAACTCTTCTGGGGGCTATCAGAACCCATAAATGTTGGAGAAACTGGCAAAAAGAATTTTCCTCAAAAATTTCGAACTTTGACTGATATAAGGCTTACGATTTTCACTTTAGCGATTCGATCTATCATCATAAAAGTTAGAATTCTTCTGGGGGCTATCAGAACACAGAGATATTGGAAAAATTCGCAAAAAAATTTTACTCAAATATTTCGAACTTTGATCTGATATAACTCTTTCGTTTTTCACTTTAGCGATTCGATCCATCATGAAAAAAGTTAAAACTCTTCTGGGGGCTATCAGAACCCATAAATGTTGGAGAAACTGGCAAAAAGAATTTTCCTCAAAAATTTCGAACTTTGACTGATATAAGTCTTACGATTTTCACTTTAGCGATTCGATCTATCATCATAAAAGTTAAAATTCTTCTGGGGGCTATCAGAACACAGAGATATTGGAAAAATTCGCAAAAAAAGTTTTACTCAAATATTTCGAACTTTGACTGATATAACTCTTTCGTTTTTCTCTTTAGCGATTCGATCCATCATGATAAAAGTTAGAACTTTTCTGGTGGCTATCAGAACACAGAAATATTGGAGAAATTCGCAAAAAAAATTTTTCTCAAAAATTTTGGTCTGATATAAGTCTTTCGTTTTTCACTTTAGCGATTCGATCCATCATGATAAAGGTTTGAACTCTTCTGGGGGCTATCAGAACACAGAGATATTGGAGAAATTCGCAAAAAAAATTTTTCTCATAAATTTTGGTCTGATATATGTCTTTCGTTTTTCACTTTAGCGATTCGATCCATCATGAAAAAAGTTAAAACTCTTCTGGGGGCTATCAGAACCCATAAATGTTGGAGAAACTGGCAAAAAGAATTTTCCTCAAAAATTTCGAACTTTGACTGATATAAGGCTTACGATTTTCACTTTAGCGATTCGATCTATCATCATAAAAGTTAGAATTCTTCTTGGGGCTATCAGAACACAGAGATATTGGAAAAATTCGCAAAAAAAGTTTTACTCAAATATTTCGAACTTTGACTGATATAACTCTTTAGATTTTCACTTTAGCGGTTCGATCCATCATGATAAAAGTTAGAACTCTTCTGGGGGCTGTCAGAACACACAGATATTGGATAAAATCACACAAATAATTATGCTCAAAAATTTCGAAGTTTGACTGATATAACTCTTTCGTTTTTCACTTTAGCGATTCGATCCATCATGATAAAGGTTTGAACTCTTCTGGGGGCTATCAGAACACAGAGATATTGGAGAAATTCGCAAAAAAAATTTTTCTCATAAATTTTGGTCTGATATAAGTCTTTCGTTTTTCACTTTAGCGATTCGATCCATCATGAAAAAAGTTAAAACTCTTCTGGGGGCTATCAGAACCCATAAATGTTGGAGAAACTGGCAAAAAAATTTTCCTCAAAAATTTCGAACTTTGACTGATATAAGTCTTACGATTTTCACTTTAGCGATTCGATCTATCATCATAAAAGTTAGAACTTCTTCTGGTGGCTATCAGAACACAGAGATATTGGAAAAATTCGCAAAAAAAGTTTTACTCAAATATTTCGAACTTTGACTGATATAACTCTTTCGTTTTTCACTTTAGCGATTCGATCCATCATGATAAAAGTTAGAACTTTTCTGGTGGCTATCAGAACACAGAAATATTGGAGAAATTCGCAAAAAAAATTTTTCTCATAAATTTTGGTCTGATATAAGTCTTTCGTTTTTCACTTTAGCGATTCGATCCATCATGAAAAAAGTTAAAACTCCTCTGGGGGCTATCAGAACACAGAAATATTGGAGAAATTCACAAATATAATTTTACTCAAATATTTCGACCTTTCACTGATACAACTCTTTCGTTTTTCACTTTAGCGATTCGATACATCATGATAAAAGTTTGAACTCTTCTGGGGGCTATCAGAACACAGAGATATTGGAGAAATTCGCAAAAAAAATTTTTCTCATGAATTATGGTCTGATATAAGTCTTTCGTTTTTCACTTTAGCGATTCGATCCATCATGAAAAAAGTTAAAACTCTTCTGGGGGCTAACAGAACCCATAAATGTTGGAGAAACTGGCAAAAAGATTTTTCCTCAAAAATTTCGAACTTTGACTGATATAAGGCTTACGATTTTCACTTTAGCGATTCGATCTATCATCATAAAAGTTAGAATTCTTCTGGGGGCTATCAGAACACAGAGATATTGGAAAAATTCGCAAAAAAGTTTTACTCAAATATTTCGAACTTTGACTGATATAACTCTTTCGTTTTTCACTTTAGCGATTCGATCCATCATGATAAAAGTTAGAACTCTACTGGTGGCTATCAGAACACAGAAATATTGGAGAAATTCGCAAAAAAAATTTTTCTCAAAAATTTTGGTCTGATATAAGTCTTTCGTTTTTCACTTTAGCGATTCGATCCATCATGATAAAGGTTTGAACTCTTCTGGGGGCTATCAGAACACAGAGATATTGGAGAAATTCGCAAAAAAAATTTTTCTCATAAATTTTGGTCTGATATATGTCTTTCGTTTTTCACTTTAGCGATTCGATCCATCATGAAAAAAGTTAAAACTCTTCTGGGGGCTATCAGAACCCATAAATGTTGGAGAAACTGGCAAAAAGAATTTTCCTCAAAAATTTCGAACTTTGACTGATATAAGGCTTACGATTTTCACTTTAGCGATTCGATCTATCATCATAAAAGTTAGAATTCTTCTGGGGGCTATCAGAACACAGATATATTGGAGAAATTCGCAAAAATAATTTTACTCAAAGATTTCGAAGTTTGACTGTCATAACTCTTTCGTTTTTCACTTTAGCGATTCGATCCATCATGATAAAAGTTAGAACTTTTCTGGTGGCTATCAGAACACAGAAATATTGGAGAAATTCGCAAAAAAAATTTTACTCAAATATTTCGAACTTTGACTGATATAACTCTTTCGTTTTTCACTTTAGCGATTCGATCCATCATGATAAAAGTTAGAACTTTTCTGGTGGCTATCAGAACACAGAAATATTGGAGAAATTCGCAAAAAAAATTTTTCTCAAAAATTTTGGTCTGATATAAGTCTTTCGTTTTTCACTTTAGCGATTCGATCCATCATGATAAAAGTTTGAACTCTTCTGGGGGCTATCAGAACACAGAGATATTGGAGAAATTCGCAAAAAAAATTTTTCTCATAAATTTTGGTCTGATATAAGTCTTTCGTTTTTCACTTTAGCGATTCGATCCATCATGAAAAAAGTTAAAACTCTTCTGGGGGCTATCAGAACCCATAAATGTTGGAGAAACTAGCAAAAAAAATTTTCCTCAAAATTTCGAACTTTGACTGATATAAGTCTTACGATTTTCACTTTAGCGATTCGATCTATCATCATAAAAGTTAGAATTCTTCTGGGGGCTATCAGAACACAGAGATATTGGAAAAATTCGCAAAAAAAGTTTTACTCAAATATTTCGAACTTTGACTGATATAACTCTTTCGTTTTTCACTTTAGCGATTCGATCCATCATGATAAAAGTTAGAAGTCTTCTGGGGGCTGTCAGAAAACAGAGATATTGGAGTAATTCGCAACAACAATTTTGCTCAAAAATTTCGAAGTTTGACTGATATAACTCTTTCGTTTTTCACTTTAGCGATTCGATCCATCGTGATAAAAGTTTGAACTCTTCTGGCGGCTATCAGAACACAGAGATATTGGAGAAATTCGCAAAAAAAATTTTTCTCATAAATTTTGTCTGATATAAGTCTTTCGTTTTTCACTTTAGCGATTCGATCCATCATGAAAAAAGTTAAAACTCTTCTGGGGGCTATCAGAACCCATAAATGTTGGAGAAACTGGCAAAAAAAATTTTCCTCAAAAATTTCGAACTTTGACTGATATAAGTCTTACGATTTTCACTTTAGCGATTCGATCTATCATCATAAAAGTTAGAATTCTTCTGGGGGCTATCAGAACACAGAGATATTGGAAAAATTCGCAAAAAAAGTTTTACTCAAATATTTCGAACTTTACTGATATAACTCTTTCGTTTTTCACTTTAGCGATTCGATCCATCATGATAAAAGTTAGAACTTTTCTGGTGGCTATCAGAACACAGAAATATTGGAGAAATTCGCAAAAAAAATTTTTCTCATAAATTTTGGTCTGATATATGTCTCTCGTTTTTCACTTTAGCGATTCGATCCATCATGAAAAAAGTTAAAACTCTTCTGGGGGTTATCAGAACACAGAAATATTGGAGAAATTCACAAATATAATTTTACTCAAATATTTCGACCTTTCACTGATACAACTCTTTCGTTTTTCACTTTAGCGATTCGATCCATCATGATAAAGGTTTGAACTCTTCTGGGGGCTATCAGAACACAGAGATATTGGAGAAATTCGCAAAAAAAATTTTTCTCATAAATTTTGGTCTGATATAAGTCTTTCGTTTTTCACTTTAGCGATTCGATCCATCATGAAAAAAGTTAAAACTCTTCTGGGGGCTAACAGAACCCATAAATGTTGGAGAAACTGGCAAAAAGATTTTTCCTCAAAAATTTCGAACTTTGACTGATATAAGGCTTACGATTTTCACTTTAGCGATTCGATCTATCATCATAAAAGTTAGAATTCTTCTAGGGGCTATCAGAACACAGAGATATTGGAAAAATTCGCAAAAAAAGTTTTACTCAAATATTTCGAACTTTGACTGATATAACTCTTTCGTTTTTCTCTTTAGCGATTCGATCCATCATGATAAAAGTTAGAACTTTTCTGGTGGCTATCAGAACACAGAAATATTGGAGAAATTCGCAAAAAAAATTTTTCTCAAAAATTTTGGTCTAATATAAGTCTTTCGTTTTTCACTTTAGCGATTCGATCCATCATGATAAAGGTTTGAACTCTTCTGGGGGCTATCAGAACACAGAGATATTGGAGAAATTCGCAAAAAAAATTTTTCTCATAAATTTTGGTCTGATATATGTCTTTCGTTTTTCACTTTAGCGATTCGATCCATCATGAAAAAAGTTAAAACTCTTCTGGGTGCTATCAGAACCCATAAATGTTGGAGAAACTTGCAAAACGAATTTTCCTCAAAAATTTCGAACTTTGACTGATATAAGGCTTACGATTTTCACTTTAGCGATTCGATCTATCATCATAAAAGTTAGAATTCTTCTGGGGGCTATCAGAACACAGAGATATTGGAAAAATTCGCAAAAAAATTTTACTCAAATATTTCGATCTTTGACTGATATAACTCTTTCGTTTTTCACTTTAGCGATTCGATCCATCATGAAAAAAGTTAAAACTCTTCTGGGGGCTATCAGAACCCATAAATGTTGGAGAAACTGGCAAAAAAATTTTCCTCAAAAATTTCGAACTTTGACTGATATAAGTCTTACGATTTTCACTTTAGCGATTCGATCTATCATCATAAAAGTTAGAATTCTTCTGGGGGCTATCAGAACACAGAGATATTGGAGAAATTCGCAAAAAAAGTTTTACTCAAATATTTCGAACTTTGACTGATATAACTCTTTCGTTTTTCACTTTAGCGATTCGATCCATCATGATAAAAGTTAGAACTCTTCTGGTGGCTATCAGAACACAGAAATATTGGAGAAATTCGCAAAAAAATTTTTCTCAAAAATTTTGGTCTGATATAAGTCTTTCGTTTTTCACTTTAGCGATTCGATCCATCATGATAAAGGTTTGAACTCTTCTGGGGGCTATCAGAACACAGAGATATTGGAGAAATTCGCAAAAAAAATTTTTCTCATAAATTTTGGTCTGATATATGTCTTTCGTTTTTCACTTTAGCGATTCGATCCATCATGAAAAAAGTTAAAACTCTTCTGGGGGCTATCAGAACCCATAAATGTTGGAGAAACTGGCAAAAAGAATTTTCCTCAAAAATTTCGAACTTTGACTGATATAAGTCTTACGATTTTCACTTTAGCGATTCGATCTATCATCATAAAAGTTAAAATTCTTCTGGGGGCTATCAGAACACAGAGATATTGGAAAAATTCGCAAAAAAATTTTACTCAAATATTTCGAACTTTGACTGATATAACTCTTTCGTTTTTCACTTTAGCGATTCGATCCATCATGATAAAAGTTAGAACTTTTCTGGTGGCTATCAGAACACAGAGATATTGGAGAAATTCGCACAAAAAATTTTTCTCATAAATTTCGGTCTGATATATGTCTTTCGTTTTTCACTTTAGCAATTCGATCCATCATGAAAAATGTTAAAACTCTTCTGGGGGCTATCAGAACACAGAAATATTGGAGAAATTCGCAAATAGAATTTTACTCAAATATTTCGACCTTTCACTGATACAACTCTTTCGTTTTTCACTTTAGCGATTCGATACATCATGATAAAAGTTTGAACTCTTCTGGGGGCTATCAGAACACAGAGATATTGGAGAAATTCGCAAAAAAAATTTTTCTCATGAATTATGGTCTGATATAAGACTTTCGTTTTTCACTTTAGCGATTCGATCCATCATGAAAAAAGTTAAAACTCTTCTGGGGGCTAACAGAACCCATAAATGTTGGAGAAACTGGCAAAAAAATTTTCCTCAAAAATTTCGAACTTTGACTGATATAAGTCTTACGATTTTCACTTTAGCGATTCGATCTATCATCATAAAAGTTAGAATTCTTCTAGGGGCTATCAGAACACAGAGATATTGGAAAAATTCGCAAAAAAAGTTTTACTCAAATATTTCGAACTTTGACTGATATAACTCTTTCGTTTTTCTCTTTAGCGATTCGATCCATCATGATAAAAGTTAGAACTTTTCTGGTGGCTATCAGAACACAGAAATATTGGAGAAATTCGCAAAAAAAATTTTTCTCAAAAATTTTGGTCTGATATAAGTCTTTCGTTTTTCACTTTAGCGATTCGATCCATCATGATAAAGGTTTGAACTCTTCTGGGGGCTATCAGAACACAGAGATATTGGAGAAATTCGCAAAAAAAATTTTTCTCATAAATTTTGGTCTGATATATGTCTTTCGTTTTTCACTTTAGCGATTCGATCCATCATGAAAAAAGTTAAAACTCTTCTGGGTGCTATCAGAACCCATAAATGTTAGAGAAACTGGCAAAAAGAATTTTCCTCAAAAATTTCGAACTTTGACTGATATAAGGCTTACGATTTTCACTTTAGCGATTCGATCTATCATCATAAAAGTTAGAATTCTTCTGGGGGCTATCAGAACACAGAGATATTGGAAAAATTCGCAAAAAAATTAAACTCAAATATTTCGATCTTTGACTGATATAACTCTTTCGTTTTTCACTTTAGCGATTCGATCCATCATGAAAAAAGTTAAAACTCTTCTGGGGGCTATCAGAACCCATAAATGTTGGAGAAACTGGGAAAAAAAATTTTCCTCAAAAATTTCGAACTTTGACTGATATAAGTCTTACGATTTTCACTTTAGCGATTCGATCTATCATCATAAAAGTTAGAATTCTTCTGGGGGCTATCAGAACACAGAGATATTGGAAAAATTCGCAAAAAAAGTTTTACTCAAATATTTCGAACTTTGACTGATATAACTCTTTCGTTTTTCACTTTAGCGATTCGATCCATCATGATAAAAGTTAGAACTCTACTGGTGGCTATCAGAACACAGAAATATTGGAGAAATTCGCAAAAAAAATTTTTCTCAAAAATTTTGGTCTGATATAAGTCTTTCGTTTTTCACTTTAGCGATTCGATCCATCATGATAAAGGTTTGAACTCTTCTGGGGGCTATCAGAACACAGAGATATTGGAGAAATTCGCAAAAAAATTTTTCTCATAAATTTTGGTCTGATATAAGTCTTTCGTTTTTCACTTTAGCGATTCGATCCATCATGAAAAAAGTTAAAACTCTTCTGGGGGCTAACAGAACCCATAAATGTTGGAGAAACTGGCAAAAAGATTTTTCCTCAAAAATTTCGAACTTTGACTGATATAAGGCTTACGATTTTCACTTTAGCGATTCGATCTATCATCATAAAAGTTAGAATTCTTCTGGGGGCTATCAGAACACAGAGATATTGGAAAAATTCGCAAAAAAAGTTTTACTCAAATATTTCGAACTTTGACTGATATAACTCTTTCGTTTTTCACTTTAGCGATTCGATCCATCATGATAAAAGTTAGAACTTTTCTGGTGGCTATCAGAACACAGAGATATTGGAGAAATTCGCAAAAAAAATTGTTCTCATAAATTTTGGTCTGATATATGTCTTTCGTTTTTCACTTTAGCGATTCGATCCATCATGAAAAAAGTTAAAACTCTTCTGGGGGCTATCAGAACACAGAAATATTGGAGAAATTCGCAAATATAATTTTACTCAAATATTTCGAACTTTCACTGATACAACTCTTTCGTTTTTCACTTTAGCGATTCGATACATCATGATAAAAGTTTGAACTCTTCTGGGGGCTATCAGAACACAGAGATATTGGAGAAATTCGCAAAAAAAATTTTTCTCATAAATTTTGGTCTGATATAAGTCTTTCGTTTTTCACTTTAGCGATTCGATCCATCATGAAAAAAGTTAAAACTCTTCTGGGGGCTATCAGAACCCATAAATGTTGGAGAAACTGGCAAAAAGAATTTTCCTCAAAAATTTCGAACTTTGACTGATATAAGTCTTACGATTTTCACTTTAGCGATTCGATCTATCATCATAAAAGTTAGAATTCTTCTGGGGGCTATCAGAACACAGAGATATTGGAAAAATTCGCAAAAAAAGTTTTACTCAAATATTTCGAACTTTGACTGATATAACTCTTTCGTTTTTCACTTTAGCGATTCGATCCATCATGATAAAAGTTAGAACTCTTCTGGTGGCTATCAGAACACAGAAATATTGGAGAAATTCGCAAAAAAAATTTTCTCAAAAATTTTGGTCTGATATAAGTCTTTCGTTTTTCACTTTAGCGATTCGATCCATCATGATAAAGGTTTGAACTCTTCTGGGGGCTATCAGAACACAGAGATATTGGAGAAATTCGCAAAGAAAATTTTTCTCATAAATTTTGGTCTGATATAAGTCTTTCGTTTTTCACTTTAGCGATTCGATCCATCATGAAAAAAGTTAAAACTCTTCTGGGGGCTATCAGAACCCATAAATGTTAGAGAAACTGGCAAAAAGAATTTTCCTCAAAAATTTCGAACTTTGACTGATATAAGGCTTACGATTTTCACTTTAGCGATTCGATCTATCATCATAAAAGTTAGAATTCTTTTGGGGGCTATCAGAACACAGAGATATTGGAAAAATTCGCAAAAAAAGTTTTTCCCAAATCTTTCGAACTTTGACTGATATAACTCTTTCGTTTTTCACTTTAGCGATTCGATCCATCATGAAAAAAGTTAGAACTTTTCTGGTGGCTATCAGAACACAGAAATATTGGAGAAATTCGCAAAAAAAATTTTTCTCAAAAATTTTGGTCTGATATAAGTCTTTCGTTTTTCACTTTAGCGATTCGATCCATCATGATAAAAGTTTGAACTCTTCTGGGGGCTATCAGAACACAGAGATATTGGAGAAATTCGCAACAACAATTTTGCTCAAAAATTTCGAAGTTTGACTGATATATCTCTTTCGTTTTTCACTTTAGCGATTCGATCCATCATGATAAAAGTTTGAACTCTTCTGGGGCTATCAGAACACAGAGATATTGGAGAAATTCGCAAAAAAAATTTTTCTCATAAATTTTTGTCTGATATAAGTCTTTCGTTTTTCACTTTAGCGATTCGATCCATCATGAAAAAAGTTAAAACTCTTCTGGGGGCTATCAGAACCCATAAATGTTGGAGAAACTGGGAAAAAAAATTTTCCTCAAAAATTTCGAACTTTGACTGATATAAGTCTTACGATTTTCACTTTAGCGATTCGATCTATCATCATAAAAGTTAAAATTTTTCTGGGGGCTATCAGAACACAGAGATATTGGAAAAATTCGCAAAAAAAGTTTTACTCAAATATTTCGAACTTTGACTGATATAACTCTTTCGTTTTTCTCTTTAGCGATTCGATCCATCATGATAAAAGTTAGAACTTTTCTGGTGGCTATCAGAACACAGAGATATTGGAGAAATTCGCAAAAAAAATTTTTCTCATAAATTTTGGTCTGATATATGTCTTTCGTTTTTCACTTTAGCGATTCGATCCATCATGAAAAAAGTTAAAACTCTTCTGGGGGCTATCAGAACACAGAAATATTGGAGAAATTCGCAAAAAAAGTTTTACTCCAATATTTCGAACTTTGACTGATATAACACTTTAGATTTTCACTTTAGCGGTTCGATACATCATGATAAAAGTTTGAACTCTTCTGGGGGCTATCAGAACACAGAGATATTGGAGAAATTCGCAAAAAAAATTTTTCTCATAAATTTTGGTCTGATATAAGTCTTTCGTTTTTCACTTTAGCGATTCGATCCATCATGAAAAAAGTTAAAACTCTTCTGGGGGCTATCAGAACCCATAAATGTTGGAGAAACTGGCAAAAAGAATTTTCCTCAAAAATTTCGAACTTTGACTGATATAAGGCTTACGATTTTCACTTTAGCGATTCGATCTATCATCATAAAAGTTAGAATTCTTCTGGGGGCTATCAGAACACAGAGATCTTGGAAAAATTCGCAAAAAAAGTTTTACTCAAATATTTCGAACTTTACTGATATAACTCTTTCGTTTTTCACTTTAGCGATTCGATCCATCATGATAAAAGTTAGAACTTTTCTGGTGGCTATCAGAACACAGAAATATTGGAGAAATTCGCAAAAAAAATTTTTCTCAAAAATTTTGGTCTGATATAAGTCTTTCGTTTTTCACTTTAGCGATTCGATCCATCATGATAAAGGTTTGAACTCTTCTGGGGGCTATCAGAACACAGAGATATTGGAGAAATTCGCAAAAAAATTTTTCTCATAAATTTTGGTCTGATATATGTCTTTCGTTTTTCACTTTAGCGATTCGATCCATCATGAAAAAAGTTAAAACTCTTCTGGGGGCTATCAGAACCCATAAATGTTGGAGAAACTTGCAAAAAGAATTTTCCTCAAAAATTTCGAACTTTGACTGATATAAGGCTTACGATTTTCACTTTAGCGATTCGATCTATCATCATAAAAGTTAGAATTCTTCTGGGGGCTATCAGAACACAGAGATATTGGAAAAATTCGCAAAAAAAGTTTTACTCAAATATTTCGAACTTTGACTGATATAACTCTTTCGTTTTTCACTTTAGCGATTCGATCCATCATGAAAAAAGTTAAAACTCTTCTGGGGGCTATCAGAACCCATAAATGTTGGAGAAACTGGCAAAAAAAATTTTCCTCAAAAATTTCGATCTTTGACTGATATAAGTCTTACGATTTTCACTTTAGCGATTCGATCTATCATCATAAAAGTTAAAATTCTTCTGGGGGCTATCAGAACACAGAGATATTGGAAAAATTCGCAACAAAAGTTTTACTCAAATATTTCGAACTTTGACTGATATAACTCTTTCGTTTTTCTCTTTAGCGATTCGATCCATCATGATAAAAGTTAGAACTTTTCTGGTGGCTATCAGAACACAGAAATATTGGAGAAATTCGCAAAAAAAATTTTTCTCAAAAATTTTGGTCTAATATAAGTCTTTCGTTTTTCACTTTAGCGATTCGATCCATCATGATAAAGGTTTGAACTCTTCTGGGGGCTATCAGAACACAGAGATATTGGAGAAATTCGCAAAAAAAATTTTTCTCATAAATTTTGGTCTGATATAAGTCTTTCGTTTTTCACTTTAGCGATTCGATCCATCATGAAAAAAGTTAAAACTTTTCTGGGGGCTATCAGAACACAGAAATATTGGAGAAATTCGCAAATAGAATTTTACTCAAATATTTCGAACTTTCACTGATACAACTCTTTCGTTTTTCACTTTAGCGATTCGATACATCATGATAAAAGTTTGAACTCTTCTGGGGGCTATCAGAACACAGAGATATTGGAGAAATTCGCAAAAAAACTTTTTCTCATAAATTTTGGTCTGATATAAGTCTTTCGTTTTTCCCTTTAGCGATTCGATCCATCATGAAAAAAGTTAAAACTCTTCTGGGGGCTATCAGAACCCATAAATGTTGGAGAAACTGGCAAAAAGAATTTTCCTCAAAAATTTCGAACTTTGACTGATATAAGGCTTACGATTTTCACTTTAGCGATTCGATCTATCATCATAAAAGTTAGAATTCTTCTGGGGGCTATCAGAACACAGAGATATTGGAAAAATTCGCAAAAAAAGTTTTACTCAAATATTTCGAACTTTGACTGATATAACTCTTTCGTTTTTCACTTTAGCGGTTCGATCCATCATGATAAAAGTTAGAATTCTTCTGGGGGCTGTCAGAACACACAGATATTGGAGAAAATCGCAAAAATAATTTTGCTCAAAGATTTCGAAGTTTGACTGATTTAACTGTTTCGTTTTTCACTTTAGCGATTCGATCCATCATGAAAAAAGTTAAAACTCTTCTGGGGGCTATCAGAACCCATAAATGTTGGAGAAACTGGCAAAAAGAATTTTCCTCAAAAATTTCGAACTTTGACTGATATAAGTCTTACGATTTTCACTTTAGCGATTCGATCTATCATCATAAAAGTTAGAATTCTTCTGGGGGCTATCAGAACACAGAGATATTGGAAAAATTCGCAAAAAAAGTTTTACTCAAATATTTCGAACTTTACTGATATAACTCTTTCGTTTTTCACTTTAGCGATTCGATCCATCATGATAAAAGTTAGAACTTTTCTGGTGGCTATCAGAACACAGAAATATTGGAGAAATTCGCAAAAAAAATTTTTCTCAAAAATTTTGGTCTGATATAAGTCTTTCGTTTTTCACTTTAGCGATTCGATCCATCATGATAAAGGTTTGAACTCTTCTGGGGGCTATCAGAACACAGAGATATTGGAGAAATTCGCAAAAAAAATTTTTCTCATAAATTTTGGTCTGATATAAGTCTTTCGTTTTTCACTTTAGCGATTCGATCCATCATGATAAAGGTTTGAACTCTTCTGGGGGCTATCAGAACACAGAGATATTGGAGAAATTCGCAAAAAAATTTTTCTCATAAATTTTGGTCTGATATATGTCTTTCGTTTTTCACTTTAGCGATTCGATCCATCATGAAAAAAGTTAAAACTCTTCTGGGGGCTATCAGAACCCATAAATGTTGGAGAAACTGGCAAAAAGAATTTTCCTCAAAAATTTCGAACTTTGACTGATATAAGGCTTACGATTTTCACTTTAGCGATTCGATCTATCATCATAAAAGTTAGAATTCTTCTGGGGGCTATCAGAACACAGAGATATTGGAAAAATTCGCAAAAAAATTTTACTCAAATATTTCGAACTTTGACTGATATAACTCTTTCGTTTTTCACTTTAGCGATTCGATCCATCATGAAAAAAGTTAAAACTCTTCTGGGGCTATCAGAACCCATAAATGTTGGAGAAACTGGCAAAAAAAATTTTCCTCAAAAATTTCGATCTTTGACTGATATAAGTCTTACGATTTTCACTTTAGCGATTCGATCTATCATCATAAAAGTTAAAATTCTTCTGGGGGCTATCAGAACACAGAGATATTGGAAAAATTCGCAAAAAAAGTTTTACTCAAATATTTCGAACTTTGACTGATATAACTCTTTCGTTTTTCACTTTAGCGATTCGATCCATCATGATAAAAGTTAGAACTTTTCTGGTGGCTATCAGAACACAGAAATATTGGAGAAATTCGCAAAAAAAATTTTTCTCAAAAATTTTGGTCTGATATAAGTCTTTCGTTTTTCACTTTAGCGATTCGATCCATCATGATAAAGGTTTGAACTCTTCTGGGGGCTATCAGAACACAGAGATATTGGAGAAATTCGCAAAAAAAATTTTTCTCATAAATTTTGGTCTGATATATGTCTTTCGTTTTTCACTTTAGCGATTCGATCCATCATGAAAAAAGTTAAAACTCTTCTGGGGGCTATCAGAACACAGAAATATTGGAGAAATTCGCAAATAGAATTTTACTCAAATATTTCGAACTTTCACTGATACAACTCTTTCGTTTTTCACTTTAGCGATTCGATACATCATGATAAAAGTTTGAACTCTTCTGGGGGCTATCAGAACACAGAGATATTGGAGAAATTCGCAAAAAAAATTTTTCTCATAAATTTTGGTCTGATATAAGTCTTTCGTTTTTCACTTTAGCGATTCGATCCATCATGAAAAAAGTTAAAACTCTTCTGGGGGCTATCAGAACCCATAAATGTTGGAGAAACTGGCAAAAAGATTTTTCCTCAAAAATTTCGAACTTTGACTGATATAAGGCTTACGATTTTCACTTTAGCGATTCGATCTATCATCATAAAAGTTAGAACTCTTCTGGGGGCTATCAGAACACAGAAATATTGGAGAAATTCGCAAAAAAAGTTTTACTCCAATATTTCGAACTTTGACTGATATAACACTTTAGATTTTCACTTTAGCGGTTCGATCCATCATGATAAAAGTTAGAACTCTTCTGGGGGCTGCCAGAACACACAGATATTGGATAAAATCGCAAAAATAATTTTGCTCAAATATTTCGAACTTTGACTGATATAACTCTTTCGTTTTTCACTTTAGCGATTCGATCCATCATGATAAAAGTTAAAACTCTTCTGGGGGCTATCAGAAACCATAAATGTTGGAGAAACTGGCAAAAAGATTTTTCCTCAAAAATTTCGAACTTTGACTGATATAAGGCTTACGATTTTCACTTTAGCGATTCGATCTATCATCATAAAAGTTAGAATTCTTCTGGTGGCTATCAGAACACAGAGATATTGGAAAAATTCGCAAAAAAAGTTTTACTCAAATATTTCGAACTTTGACTGATATAACTCTTTCGTTTTTCACTTTAGCGATTCGATCCATCATGATAAAAGTTAGAACTTTTCTGGTGGCTATCAGAACACAGAAATATTGGAGAAATTCGCAAAAAAAATTTTTCTCAAAAATTTTGGTCTAATATAAGTCTTTCGTTTTTCACTTTAGCGATTCGATCCATCATGATAAAGGTTTGAACTCTTCTGGGGGCTATCAGAACACAGAGATATTGGAGAAATTCGCAAAAAAAATTTTTCTCATAAATTTTGGTCTGATATATGTCTTTCGTTTTTCACTTTAGCGATTCGATCCATCATGAAAAAAGTTAAAACTCTTCTGGGGGCTATCAGAACCCATAAATGATGGAGAAACTGGCAAAAAGAATTTTCCTCAAAAATTTCGAACTTTGACTGATATAAGGCTTACGATTTTCACTTTAGCGATTCGATCTATCATCATAAAAGTTAGAATTCTTCTGGGGGCTATCAGAACACAGAGATATTGGAAAAATTCGCAAAAAAGATTTTACTCAAATATTTCGAACTTTGACTCATACAACTCTTTCGTTTTTCACTTTAGCGATTCGATCCATCATGATAAAAGTTAGAACTTTTCTGGTGGCTATCAGAACACAGAAATATTGGAGAAATTCGCAAAAAAAATTTTTCTCATAAATTTTGGTCTGATATAAGTCTTTCGTTTTTCACTTTAGCGATTCGATCCATCATGAAAAAAGTTAAAACTCTTCTGGGGGCTATCAGAACCCATAAATGTTGGGGAAACTAGCAAAAAAAGTTTTCCTCAAAAATTTCGAACTTTGACTGATATAAGTCTTACGACTTTCACTTTAGCGATTCGATCTATCATCATAAAAGTTAGAATTCTTCTGGGGGCTATCAGAACACAGAGATATTGGAAAAATTCGCAAAAAAAGTTTTACTCAAATATTTCGAACTTTGACTGATATAACTCTTTCGTTTTTCACTTTAGCGATTCGATCCATCATGATAAAAGTTAGAACTCTACTGGTGGCTATCAGAACACAGAAATATTGGAGAAATTCGCAAAAAAAATTCTTCTCAAAAATTTTGGTCTGATATTAGTCTTTCGTTTTTCACTTTAGCGATTCGATCCATCATGATAAAAGTTAGATCTTTTCTGGTGGCTATCAGAACACAGAAATATTGGAGAAATTCGCGAAAAAAATTTTTCTCAAAAATTTTGGTCTAATATAAGTCTTTCGTTTTTCACTTTAGCTATTCGATCCATCATGATAAAGGTTTGAACTCTTCTGGGGGCTATCAGAACACAGAGATATTGGAGAAATTCGCAAAAAAATTTTTCTCATAAATTTTGGTCTGATATATGTCTTTCGTTTTTCACTTTAGCGATTCGATCCATCATGAAAAAAGTTAAAACTCTTCTGGGTGCTATCAGAACCCATAAATGTTGGAGAAACTTGCAAAACGAATTTTCCTCAAAAATTTCGAACTTTGACTGATATAAGGCTTACGAATTTCACTTTAGCGATTCGATCTATCATCATAAAAGTTAGAATTCTTCTGGGGGCTATCAGAACACAGAGATATTGGAAAAATTCGCAAAAAAATTAAACTCAAATGTTTCGATCTTTGACTGATATAACTCTTTCGTTTTTCACTTTAGCGATTCGATCCATCATGAAAAAAGTTAAAACTCTTCTGGGTGCTATCAGAACCCATAAATGTTGGAGAAACTGGGAAAAAAAATTTTCCTCAAAAATTTCGATCTTTGACTGATATAAGTCTTACGATTTTCACTTTAGCGATGCGATTTATCATCATAAAAGTTAAAATTCTTCTGGGGGCTATCAGAACACAGAGATATTGGAAAAATTCGCAACAAAAGTTTTACTCAAATATTTCGAACTTTGACTGATATAACTCTTTCGTTTTTCTCTTTAGCGATTCGATCCATCATGATAAAAGTTAGAACTTTTCTGGTGGCTATCAGAACACAGAGATATTGGAGAAATTCGCAAAAAAAATTGTTCTCAAAAATTTTGGTCTAATATAAGTCTTTCGTTTTTCACTTTAGCGATTCGATCCATCATGATAAAGGTTTGAACTCTTCTGGGGGCTATCAGAACACAGAGATATTGGAGAAATTCGCAAAAAAATTTTTCTCATAAATTTTGGTCTGATATATGTCTTTCGTTTTTCACTTTAGCGATTCGATCCATCATGAAAAAAGTTAAAACTCTTCTGGGGGCTATCAGAACACAGAAATATTGGAGAAATTCGCAAATAGAATTTTACTCAAATATTTCGAACTTTCACTGATACAACTCTTTCGTTTTTCACTTTAGCGATTCGATACATCATGATAAAAGTTTGAACTCTTCTGGGGGCTATCAGAACACAGAGATATTGGAGAAATTCGCAAAAAAAATTTTTCTCATTGAATTTTGGTCTGATATAAGTCTTTCGTTTTTCACTTTAGCGATTCGATCCATCATGAAAAAAGTTAAAACTCTTCTGGGGGCTATCAGAACCCATAAATGTTGGAGAAACTGGCAAAAAGAATTTTCCTCAAAAATTTCGAACTTTGACTGATATAAGGCTTACGATTTTCACTTTAGCGATTCGATCTATCATCATAAAAGTTAGAATTCTTCTGGGGGCTATCAGAACACAGAGATATTGGAAAAATTCGCAAAAAAAGTTTTACTCAAATATTTCGAACTTTGACTGATATAACTCTTTAGTTTTTCACTTTAGCGGTTCGATCCATCATGATAAAAGTTAGAACTCTTCTGGGGGCTGTCAGAACACACAGATATTGGATAAAATCGCAAAAATAATTTTGCTCAAAAATTTCGAAGTTTGACTCATATAACTCTTTCGTTTTTCACTTTAGCGATTCGATCCGTCATGAAAAAAGTTAAAACTCTTCTGGGGGCTATCAGAACCCATAAATGTTGGAGAAACTGGCAAAAAGAATTTTCCTCAAAAATTTCGAACTTTGACTGATATAAGTCTTACGATTTTCACTTTAGCGATTCGATCTATCATCATAAAAGTTAGAATTCTTCTGGGGGCTATCAGAACACAGAGATCTTGGAAAAATTCACAAAAAAAGTTTTACTCAAATATTTCGAACTTTACTGATATAACTCTTTCGTTTTTCACTTTAGCGATTCGATCCATCATGATAAAAGTTAGAACTTTTCTGGTGGCTATCAGAACACAGAAATATTGGAGAAATTCGCAAAAAAAATTTTTCTCAAAAATTTTGGTCTGATATAAGTCTTTCGTTTTTCACTTTAGCGATTCGATCCATCATGATAAAGGTTTGAACTCTTCTGGGGGCTATCAGAACACAGAGATATTGGAGAAATTCGCAAAAAAAATTTTTCTCATAAATTTTGGTCTGATATATGTCTTTCGTTTTTCACTTTAGCGATTCGATCCATCATGAAAAAAGTTAAAACTCTTCTGGGGGCTATCAGAACCCATAAATGTTGGAGAAACTGGCAAAAAGAATTTTCCTCAAAAATTTCGAACTTTGACTGATATAAGGCTTACGATTTTCACTTTAGCGATTCGATCTATCATCATAAAAGTTAGAATTCTTCTGGGGGCTATCAGAACACAGAGATATTGGAAAAATTCGCAAAAAAAGTTTTACTCAAATATTTCGAACTTTGACTGATATAACTCTTTCGTTTTTCACTTTAGCGATTCGATCCATCATGATAAAAGTTAGAACTTTTCTGGTGGCTATCAGAACACAGAAATATTGGAGAAATTCGCAAAAAAATTTTTCTCATAAATTTTGGTCTGATATAAGTCTTTCGTTTTTCACTTTAGCGATTCGATCCATCATGAAAAAGTTAAAACTCTTCTGGGGGCTATCAGAACACAGAAATGTTGGAGAAATTCGCAAAAAAAGTTTTCCTCAAAAATTTCGAACTTTGACTGATATAAGTCTTTCGATTTTCACTTTAGCGATTCGATCCATCATCATAAAAGTTAGAATTCTTCTGGGGGCTATCAGAACACAGAATATTGGAGAAATTCGAAAAAAAATTTTACTCAAATATTTCGAACTTTGACTGATATAACTCTTTCGTTTTTCACTTTAGCGATTCGATCCATCATGATAAAAGTTTGAACTCTTCTGGGGGCTATCAGAACACAGAAATATTGGAGAAATTCGCAAAAAAAATTTTACTCAAAAATTTTGGTCTGATATAAGTCTTTCGTTTTTCACTTTAGCGATTCGATCCATCATGATAAAAGTTAGAACTCTTCTGGGGGCTATCAGAACACAGAGATATTGGAGAAATTCGCAAAAATAATTTTCTCAAAAATTTCGAAGTTTGACTGATATAACTCTTTCGTTTTTCACTTTAGCGATTCGATCCATCATGATAAAAGTTTGAACTCTTCTGGGGGCTATCAGAACACAGAGATATTGGAGAAATTCGCAAAAAAAATTTTTCTCATAAATTTTGGTCTGATATAAGTCTTTCGTTTTTCACTTTAGCGATTTGATCCATCATGAAAAAAGTTAAAACTCTTCTGGGTGCTATCAGAACCCATAAATGTTGGAGAAACTGGCAAAAAAAATTTTCCTCAAAAATTTCGAACTTTGACTGATATAAGTCTTACGATTTTCACTTTAGCGATTCGATCTATCATCATAAAAGTTAGAATTCTTCTGGGGGCTATCAGAACACAGAGATATTGGAAAAATTCGCAAAAAAAGTTTTACTCAAATATTTCGAACTTTGACTGATATAACTCTTTCGTTTTTCACTTTAGCGATTCGATCCATCATGATAAAAGTTAGAACTCTTCTGGTGGCTATCAGAACACAGAAATATTGGAGAAATTCGCAAAAAAAATTTTTCTCAAAATTTCGAGTTTACTGATATAAGTCTTTCGTTTTTCACTTTAGCGATTCGATCCATCATGATAAAAATTAGAAGTCTTCTGGGGGCTATCAGAACACACAGATATTGGAGAAATTCGCAAAAAAATTTTTCTCATAATTTTGGTCTGATATAAGTCTTTCGTTTTTCACTTTAGCGATTCGATCCATCATGAAAAAAGTTAAAACTCTTCTGGGGGCTATCAGAACCCATAAATGTTGGAGAAACTTGCAAAAAGAATTTTCCTCAAAAATTTCGAACTTTGACTGATATAAGGCTTACGATTTTCACTTTAGCGATTCGATCTATCATCATAAAAGTTAGAATTCTTCTGGGGGCTATCAGAACACAGAGATATTGGAAAAATTCGCAAAAAAATTTTACTCAAATGTTTCGATCTTTCACTGATACAACTCTTTCGTTTTTCACTTTAGCGATTCGATACATCATGATAAAAGTTTGAACTCTTCTGGGGGCTATCAGAACCCATAAATGTTGGAGAAACTGGCAAAAAGAATTTTCCTCAAAAATTTCGATCTTTGACTGATATAAGTCTTACGATTTTCACTTTAGCGATGCGATTTATCATCATAAAAGTTAAAATTCTTCTGGGGGCTATCAGAACACAGAGATATTGGAAAAATTCGCAACAAAAGTTTTACTCAAATATTTCGAACTTTGACTGATATAACTCTTTCGTTTTTCACTTTAGCGATTCGATCCATCATGATAAAAGTTAGAACTTTTCTGGTGGCTATCAGAACACAGAAATATTGGAGAAATTCGCAAAAAAAATTTTTCTCATAAATTTTGGTCTGATATATGTCTCTCGTTTTTCACTTTAGCGATTCGATCCATCATGAAAAAAGTTAAAACTCTTCTGGGGGTTTTTAGAACACAGAAATATTGGAGAAATTCACAAATATAATTTTACTCAAATATTTCGAACTATCACTGATACAACTCTTTCGTTTTTCACTTTAGCGATTCGATACATCATGATAAAAGTTTGAACTCTTCTGGGGGCTATCAGAACACAGAGATATTGGAGAAATTCGCAAAAAAAATTTTTCTCATAAATTTTGGTCTGATATAAGTCTTTCGTTTTTCACTTTAGCGATTCGATCCATCATGAAAAAAGTTAAAACTCTTCTGGGGGCTATCAGAACCCATAAATGTTGGAGAAACTGGCAAAAAGAATTTTCCTCAAAAATTTCGAACTTTGACTGATATAAGTCTTACGATTTTCACTTTAGCTATTCGATCTATCATCATAAAAGTTAGAATTCTTCTGGGGGCTATCAGAACACAGAGATATTGGAAAAATTCGCAAAAAAAGTTTTACTCAAATATTTCGAACTTTGACTGATATAACTCTTTCGTTTTTCACTTTAGCGATTCGATCCATCATGATAAAAGTTAGAACTCTTCTGGTGGCTATCAGAACACAGAAATATTGGAGAAATTCGCAAAAAAAATTTTTCTCAAAAATTTTGGTCTGATATAAGTCTTTCGTTTTTCACTTTAGCGATTCGATCCATCATGATAAAGGTTTGAACTCTTCTGGGGGCTATCAGAACACAGAGATATTGGAGAAATTCGCACAAAAAATTTTTCTCATAAATTTCGGTCTGATATATGTCTTTCGTTTTTCACTTTAGCAATTCGATCCATCATGAAAAAAGTTAAAACTCTTCTGGGGGCTATCAGAACCCATAAATGTTGGAGAAACTGGCAAAAAGAATTTTCCTCAAAAATTTCGAACTTTGACTGATATAAGGCTTACGATTTTCACTTTAGCGATTCGATCTATCATCATAAAAGTTAGAATTCTTCTAGGGGCTATCAGAACACAGAGATATTGGAAAAATTCGCAAAAAAGTTTTACTCAAATATTTCGAACTTTGACTGATATAACTCTTTCGTTTTTCACTTTAGCGATTCGATCCATCATGATAAAAGTTAGAACTTTTCTGGTGGCTATCAGAACACAGAAATATTGGAGAAATTCGCAAAAAAAATTTTTCTCAAAAATTTTGGTCTGATATAAGTCTTTCGTTTTTCACTTTAGCGATTCGATCCATCATGATAAAGGTTTGAACTCTTCTGGGGGCTATCAGAACACAGAGATATTGGAGAAATTCGCAAAAAAAATTTTTCTCATAAATTTTGGTCTGATATATGTCTTTCGTTTTTCACTTTAGCGATTCGATCCATCATGAAAAAAGTTAAAACTCTTCTGGGGGCTATCAGAACCCATAAATGTTGGAGAAACTTGCAAAAAGAATTTTCCTCAAAAATTTCGAACTTTGACTGATATAAGGCTTACGATTTTCACTTTAGCGATTCGATCTATCATGATAAAAGTTAGAACTCTTCTGGGGGCTATCAGAACACAGAGATATTGGAAAAATTCGCAAAAAAATTTTACTCAAATATTTCGAGCTTTGACTGATATAAGTCTTTCGTTTTTCGCTTTAGCGATTCGATCCATCATGAAAAAGATTAAAACTCTTCTGGGGGCTATCAGAACCCATAAATGTTGGAGAAACTGGCAAAAAAATTTTCCTCAAAAATTTCGATCTTTGACTGATATAAGTCTTACGATTTTCACTTTAGCGATTCGATCTATCATCATAAAAGTTAGAATTCTTCTGGGGGCTATCAGAACACAGAGATATTGGAAAAATTCGCAAAAAAAGTTTTACTCAAATATTTCGAACTTTGACTGATATAACTCTTTCGTTTTTCACTTTAGCGATTCGATCCATCATGATAAAAGTTAGAACTCTTCTGGTGGCTATCAGAACACAGAAATATTGGAGAAATTCGCAAAAAAAATTTTTCTCAAAAATTTTGGTCTGATATAAGTCTTTCGTTTTTCACTTTAGCGATTCGATCCATCATGATAAAGGTTTGAACTCTTCTGGGGGCTATCAGAACACAGAGATATTGGAGAAATTCGCAAAAAAATTTTTCTCATAAATTTTGGTCTGATATATGTCTTTCGTTTTTCACTTTAGCGATTCGATCCATCATGAAAAAAGTTAAAACTCTTCTGGGGGCTATCAGAACCCATAAATGTTGGAGAAACTGGCAAAAAGAATTTTCCTCAAAAATTTCGAACTTTGACTGATATAAGGCTTCCGATTTTCACTTTAGCGATTCGATCTGTCATCATAAAAGTTAGAATTCTTCTGGGGGCTATCAGAACACAGAGATATTGGAAAAATTCGCAAAAAAAGTTTTACTCAAATATTTCGAACTTTGACTGATATAACTCTTTCGTTTTTCACTTTAGCGATTCGATCCATCATGATAAAAGTTAGAACTTTTCTGGTGGCTATCAGAACACAGAAATATTGGAGAAATTCGCAAAAAAAATTTTTCTCATATATTTTGGTCTGATATATGTCTCTCGTTTTTCACTTTAGCGATTCGATCCATCATGAAAAAAGTTAAAACTCTTCTGGGGGTTATCAGAACACAGAAATATTGGAGAAATTCACAAATATAATTTTACTCAAATATTTCGAACTTTCACTGATACAACTCTTTCGTTTTTCACTTTAGCGATTCGATACATCATGATAAAAGTTTGAACTCTTCTGGGGGCTATCAGAACACAGAGATATTGGAGAAATTCGCAAAAAAAATTTTTCTCATAAATTTTGGTCTGATATAAGTCTTTCGTTTTTCACTTTAGCGATTCGATCCATCATGAAAAAAGTTAAAACTCTTCTGGGGGCTATCAGAACCCATAAATGTTGGAGAAACTGGCAAAAAAATTTTCCTCAAAAATTTCGAACTTTGACTGATATAAGTCTTACGATTTTCACTTTAGCGATTCGATCTATCATCATAAAAGTTAGAATTCTTCTGGGGGCTATCAGAACACAGAGATATTGGAAAAATTCGCAAAAAAAGTTTTACTCAAATATTTCGAACTTTGACTGATATAACTCTTTCGTTTTTCACTTTAGCGATTCGATCCATCATGATAAAAGTTAGAACTCTTCTGGTGGCTATCAGAACACAGAAATATTGGAGAAATTCGCAAAAAAAATTTTTCTCAAAAATTTTGGTCTGATATAAGTCTTTCGTTTTTCACTTTAGCGATTCGATCCATCATGATAAAGGTTTGAACTCTTCTGGGGGCTATCAGAACACAGAGATATTGGAGAAATTCGCAAAAAAATTTTTCTCATAAATTTTGGTCTGATATAAGTCTTTCGTTTTTCACTTTAGCGATTCGATCCATCATGAAAAAAGTTAAAACTCTTCTGGGGGCTATCAGAACCCATAAATGTTGGAGAAACTGGCAAAAAGAATTTTCCTCAAAAATTTCGAACTTTGACTGATATAAGGCTTACGATTTTCACTTTAGCGATTCGATCTATCATGATAAAAGTTAGAACTCTTCTGGGGGCTGCCAGAACACACAGATATTGGAAAAATTCGCAAAAAAAGTTTTACTCAAATATTTCGAACTTTGACTGATATAACTCTTTCGTTTTTCACTTTAGCGATTCGATCCATCATGATAAAAGTTAGAACTTTTCTGGTGGCTATCAGAACACAGAAATATTGGAGAAATTCGCAAAAAAAATTTTTCTCATAAATTTTGGTCTGATATAAGTCTTTCGTTTTTCACTTTAGCGATTCGATCCATCATGAAAAATGTTAAAACTCTTCTGGGGGCTATCAGAACACAGAAATATTGGAGAAATTCGCAAATAGAATTTTACTCAAATATTTCGAACTTTCACTGATACAACTCTTTCGTTTTTCACTTTAGCGATTCGATACATCATGATAAAAGTTTGAACTCTTCTGGGGGCTGTCAGAACACACAGATATTGGAGAAAATCGCAAAAATAATTTTACTCAAAGATTTCGAAGTTTGACTGACATAACTCTTTCATTTTTCACTTTAGCGATTCGATCCATCATGATAATAGTTAGAACTTTTCTGGTGGCTATCAGAAGACAGAAATGTTGGAGAAATTGGCAAAAAAAAATTTTACTCAAATATTTCGAACTTTGACTGATATAAGTCTTTCGTTTTTCACTTTAGCGATTCGATCCATCATGATAAAAGTTAGAACTCTTCTGGGGGCTGTCAGAACACACAGATATTGGAGAAAATCGCAAAAATAATTTTGCTCAAAAATTTCGAAGTTTGACTGATATAACTCTTTCGTTTTTCACTTTAGCGATTCGATCAATCGTGATAAAAGTTAGAACTTTTCCGGAGGCTATCAGAACACAGAAACATTGGAGAATATGGCAAAAAAAATTTTACTCAAAAATTTCAAACTTTGACTGATAAAAGTTTTTTGTTTTTCCCTTTAGCGTTTCGATCCATCATGATAAAAGTTAGAACTCTTCTGGGGGCTATCAAAACGCAAAAATATTGGAGAAATTTGCAAAAAAAATTTTACTCAAAAATTTGCAACTTTGACTGATATAAGTCTTTCGTTTTTCACTTTAGCGATTCGATCAATTGTGATAAAAGTTAGAACTCTTCTGGGAGCTGTCAGAACACAGAAATATTCGAGAATATGGCAAAAAAAATTTTACTCAAAAGTTTGGAACTTTTACTGATATAACTCTTTCGTTTTTCACTTTAGCGATTCGATCCATTATGAAATAAGTTAGAACTATTCTTGGGGATATCAAAACACAGAAATATTGGAGAAATTCGCAAAAAAATTTTACTATAAAATTTCGAACTTTCACTGATATAAGTCTTTCGTTTTTCACTTTAGCGATTCGATTCATTATGATAAAAGTTAGAACTCTTCTGGGGGCTATCAGAACACAGACATATTGTAGAAATTGGAAAAAAAAGGTTTACTCAAATATTTCGAACTTTGACTGATATAACTCTTTCGTTTTTCACTTTAGCGATTCGATCCATTATGATAAAAGTTCGAATTCTTCGGTGGGCTATCAGAACAGAGATATTAAAGAAATTCGCAAAAATAGTTTTACTCAAAGATTTCGTACTTTGACTGATATAACTTTTTCGTTTTTCACTTTAGCAATTTGATCTATTATGATAAGAGTTAGAACTTTTATGGGGCTAACAAAACTCGCAAAATATTGGCGAAATCCGCGAAAAAAATTTACTTAAAAATTTCGAATTTTGACTGATATAACTCTTACGTTTTTGACTTTAGAGTTTCGATCCATTATGATAAAGTTAGAACTTTTAACGACCGTGTTTCGCGCACGGACGGTCGACGGTACAGTATCGGGCGCAAAAGGTCGCTTGAAGGAATTAGACGTTTCTTAAAGGTAGAAAATATCAACGTGTTTATTCTACTAGACATTGTTACATTGACATCGGCGGTTGTACGGATGCGATACAGAGACTTGTGTCCAAGCGCGCGGACGAACGCGATACAAACATGTAGAACTTAAATTTACGAGACGCTCGGACGGACGTGACACAAACTTAAATCTCCTAGACGCGCGGACAGACGCGATACAGATATCCAGATTTAAATCGGTTAAGCGTGCAGACGGACGTAACACAGAAATTCGGCTCGGCGTAGTCTATATACACGGGAATCTATTTACAGGTTCACCTGTCGTGCGAGACGCGGTTCGTGGAATTTTGTCTCGTGTTTTTCTGCGAAACCCGGCGGCCTTGTTTTTGTGGCCGTGACGTTCGTTGGTAGCGTTGCGCTGGGATCGGTGAGCGCGGCGCGTACACGGATCCGTGTATCCTCGGCGGTTCGTATGCGCGGCCCGTCACGAGGCGGTTAAGACCGCGAATGTTCGCCGGAGGACACCTCCTCACGCCAAGTGCGCTTGATGGAGGCACGGAGCACCGTACCCCCGTACGTGAGGTGGCGTCGGACTCGTGAGGCGGGACGGAGAATCGCCTTTGTGTCAAGTGGCTTGACGGGGCCCAAGTGTTCTTGAGCCCAGGTTGACGAGTCAGGAAGCGGTTCTAGAATCGGACTCGGAAGCGGCTGCCAGCTAAGTAACTTAGTAGAGACCGAGGCGTTCGATCTCAGTAACAACCTGGGGAGACTTCTGTTCGGCGGACCGGCCAGAAGCGGATCAGGTCCCTGCCTCCGGTGAACGTCGCCTTATATACCCGAGAATCCCGGCGAGGGAGATGCGCGGTGCGTTACGGCGGAGCGGTCCGGCGGCAGCATCCCCGCCACTCATTCTCGGGTTTCTCGCTTCGGACCCCGCTCGCATAGCGTGGCTGCGGAACGAGAGCGCGGGAACGAGAGCGTGTGCGCGCGAAGATGAGAGCGCGGGAGCGATCGCTTGTTTGCTCCGATGTTCTTATATTTACTAGGCGCTATTCGCCGTTTAACTGCCGTCCGGCGGATGTTCGGCCGGACGGTTCGGACGGTTAGGCGGTCCGGGGGGGAGTCGGAAGGCGGTTCGTTACACTACCCCTTTATTTAATAAGGCCTGAACATAGAGGCCTACATGCCCTCGCTTGGTAGCCGCTGCGATGACAGCTCGCGGCTGGCCCTCAGATGACCCGTGCGGTCGAATAGCAGGCGTCATCGGCGGTGGCCTGCTCTGGCGGTGTACTTGCGGCTGATCCAGACGGCAAAGTACGGTACGTCCACCACGACGCCGGGGGCAGCTTCGACTGGTATCGGGGGTGGTGGTACGGGGCCGAGGACACAGCTGGGGCTCAGTGTCGGTCGTGGCGGCTCGCCGGGTGGAAGTGCAATAGCTTGGGGCACCGGGGGCGGTGCGCCGGTGAGCCAGAGCAGTTATCGTGCGCGGCGGTGGTCAGCCGGCGGTTCCCCTTTCAAGCCTGGGCGTGCGGGGTCGTATGCTTCTACGGCGGTGTTTTGCGCCTCGACGTGCGCGGCTAGAGCTTCGTACGGCTCCATGTCTCGTAGCGAGAATGAGCTGGTGGATCTTTGGCCGCCATCGTGCCCCTCCTTGCCATCGATGTTGACGTTTTTCGGGAATTCGGCGGTGGCTGTTGTCGCGCTTCCTAGTCCGGCTGGTAGCGACTATTCCGTGTCGGACTCGGATTCGCTGTCCTCGTCCATGACGTCCGGGGGAGGGGATGGCTTCAGGTCCTGGATGTGTATGTGTCGATACCATCGCCCCCCCGCGCTCCGGCGGTCTACGATCACCGGAGAGATTATTCGCCGCACTTGTAGCGGCCCTACAAATTTCGGTGCGAGCTTTGCATTAAAGGCCTCTGCCCGGCGGGACAGGGGGTGGTCGCGCTTCCAGACCCACTCCCCTACTTGCGGTCGCCACGCGCGGCGGCGTAAGTTATAATACTTCTCCTGGCGCTGAAAAGCGCGCGCAAGTTGTATTCGAACGATTTCGAACGCGTCTTGTAGCCGGCGCTGTAGCACATGCGGCGCGCGTGGTTCGTCGTGACGCTCTCGCTCCTCGGGTCGCCGCAGCTTGCGACCGTGATTTAAGAACGCCGGCGTATGCCCCGTCGCGTCGTGGGTTGCGGTGTTGTAGGCGAACTGCAACTCGGCGAGATGATTATCCCATTTGCGGTGATCGCGATTGACGTATTGCCCAATCATGGTCTTGACTGTCCGGTTCGTACGCTCGACCGGGTTGCAGTGTGGGGCATACGTCGGCGTTAAGCGGTGTCTTATTTGGAGTGCTCGCAGTAGCTGGGTCAGTGAAGCCGAGCGGAGTTGCATGCCGTTGTCCGACCAGATTTCTTCTGAACAGCCGTGGCGCAGGACAACGGCTTCGGTTATCGAGGATATGACGTTGGCGGCGGTCGCGCGACGCAGGGCGCGCATCTCCAACCACTTCGTAAAGCGGTCCTGCATCGTGAGCAGCCACGTGTTCCCCTTATTCGAGCGGGGCAGCGGACCTACTAGGTCAATTGTGACGTGCTGCCACGGTTGTGTTACTGCGGTCGGGTGCATCAAACCGGCTGGTCGGCGTTGATCCGGTTTGTGTGCGAGACACGTCCGGCACTGGCGGACGTAGCGCGCGATTTCCCGGAACATGCCGGGCCAATAATATTGGCGCGCGATTCGCGAGATCGTCTTGGCGATACCGAGATGCCTCGCGGTCAGCTCGTCGTGGTACCTCGCGAGGATCTCTGCGCGGTGTTCTCGCGGAACGTACTCCTTCCATTGAGTGTCGCTGGGTGTTTCGGTAAAGTCCAGGTCGTGCAGTACGTGACGGTATAGTCGGTCGTTCTCTATTCGAAAGTCGGGGTCGTCGGCGGGGGTGTTTCGCACGGTTTCTCGCCAACGCTGGTACCAGTTACACGCCGTTTGCGAGGCGGTACTGCAGCGGGATAGCGCGTCCGCGACCTTGTTGAGCGTCCCCTTGCGGTACTGGACCTCAAAGTCGTATTGCCTGAGCTCAAACGCCCAGCGACCGATGCGACCAGTCGGGGAGTCTAGGGTCTGTAGCCACTTCAAGGACTGGTGATCGGTTATCACCTTGAAGTGGTATCCCTCCAAGTATTCCCTCATACGCCGTATCCCCCATAGTACGGCGAGACATTCGAGTTCGGTCGCGCTGTAATTGCGTTCGGCGGGGTTAAGTGTGCGGTTCGCGTAAGCGATGACGCGCTCTCCCTCGGGGAAGTATTGCGTCAGCACCGCCCCCAAGCCGGTCGCGTTCGCGTCCGTTTGCAGCACGAACGTCCGGTCGAAATCCGGGCAGGCGAGTACCGGTGCGGAAGTGAGCGTGCGTTTTAGTTGTTCGAACGCCTCTTGCTCGTTCTTGCCCCACGTCCAGCGCGCGTTTTTTCGTGTTAGCACGGTGAGCGGCGCGGCGACGGTCGCGAAGTCCTGGATAAAGCGCCGGTACCAAGACGCTAAACCAAGGAACTGGCGGATCTGTCGTACGGTCTGCAGTGTGGGCCAGTTTACGATTGCGGCCGTCTTATCGGGGTCAGTCCGGATACCCTCTCGGTCGACGACGTGACCTAGATATTTTAGACGGTCGGTGCAGAATCGGCACTTTTCGGAGTTAATTCTCAACCTTGCCTCCCGGAGTCGGCGGAAGACTTTGCGGAGCGTGGTCATGTGCTCGTCGAAGGAGCGACTAATGACGATGATGTCGTCCAGGTATACGAGGACGCGCGGCTCGAGTTCGGGACCGAGTACGGTGGACCGTGGCGGGAGCTGAGTGTAACCCGAACGGCATCACGGTGAACTACATCAACCCCCGGCCCGGTACGGTAAACGCGGTGATGGGGCGGCTTGCGAGTGTCAGGGGTACCTGCCAATACCCGCTTTTAAGGTCGAGCATCGACAGGTACTGCGCGCCCCTTAAGAGGATGCTAAAGTAACAGAAGAACTTCCTCGACGTCGGTCCTACAGATCACTGTAGATTATTTTTCGAGCAAGACCAGGCTATTGCTCTTTGTCCATTGCATAGATCTGTCTTTGTTTTTTGATTATTTCGCCATCTGCGAAAAGTCCTATCAACTACTGTTGGGCTCCATATTGCTCTGTTTATGACAGTTCAGCTTCGCTGAGCGAAATATGCGTGTGGTAAAAGCACATTAGCGTATCTTTTTTGTTAGGCGTTCAATCGTAACTTTGCAAGGTCAGTGTTATTCGTGCATGTTTTCTGAAGGGTGCTCTACTATCATTTTGTACGCACGAGCTACACAACTTCTGTATTAAGGTAAAGTTAACTTCAGGTGACGGCTATACGAGTGAATTTTTAATGATTTATTAAATTTTTGTTCGATTTTCTTATAAAATTGACCTGAGCACCCTTTCTTTTTACGGGTATTTCAATTCTAAAAAAAGTTTTTGTGATTCTGTAAAGCCAATCCAAAGATATTTAATGCACTGTAAATGTCGGTAATTCGTAGTACTTTAGCATCCTCTTAACAATGGTGGACAAAGTTACAGTAAATTGGTCTTACGATTCAGCATCCCATCACATGATGTTTTGCAATAGTTCTGTACAATAAAATATTAACAAAAAATTAAAAAAATGACACTTCATTAAAAACTGATATAAATAATAAGAAATATGTACATTAGAAAAAAATATTCAAATAAATTAAAGTTTCTTACTGAGAAGTGTACGTAGAACTTGTTTCACCTGCTTCATCTATACATCATATGAGTAATATCTACATGAGTAATATCGTTTAGCATAAGAGACTGATACAACTCTGATTCGTCAGTATCATAATGCGGAGGTAAAGTATCGTCTGCATATACTTTTACTGTAAGCTTTATCTCATCCTGATGAACGCCAGTGCACAAATCACTTAGGTATCGCTATTTAAATACGCGCTATCATTATTACATAAACAAGATGATTGGGATAAATAATTATATATATACTTACAGTAGGATTGCGAATTGACGTTAAACTAGGAATTAATTGTTCCGTAGGAGAAGCTCTAACTGTGGAAAGAATTCTATTTTTAAATATTTCACTTTAGTAATTGCAGTTGATTCACCCGACTCTTTTATTTTATTGTATAATCTAAAAAAAGTGCATATTTTCCAATAAAAATTAAAGCCACTAAATGTCTATTTGTATCTCAATATATTCTTTTTACCTTCGTATTCGTTGGCAAGTTGGTTCATCACCGTGAATAATATTTAATGTCGCAACACTTCTAAAAACACACTTCACTGTTGCAATAACGCGAAATCTTTTTTGGGATAAAACTATATTGATATTTCTTGGGATTTACAGGCGTTCAGTATTACTTCTTTTGGATTTAAATGCCAACTAGAATCCTGCGCCGAAAAAGTCTTCTGGCACATTTAAGATCAAGTAGGACACGATTCAATTTTTATTCGTCCTCTGCTATTCATGCTTTGCAGCTTTTCCCAGCTCTTCCTGCGTACTGTCGACGTTACCAGGATTGCGATGCGTTTATCGGTGTGACGTTCAACCGGCTGTTATCCTTAGGCTTGATCACGTGTGTAAATATAGGTCCTTTGTCATGAACGCGGTAACGGCTTCGATCCTCGATAAGCAATTCGTGAAACGAACGAATTAGCGGTCTCTTATCGTCCACGTGTACCCCACGTGGCTGCGGTCTGGGCATCCGCGATCCCAAATGGGCTTTAAATGATAACTTCCATTTGATTTTGCAATTTAAATTTGAAAAGTCTTGGAGGTCACCGACGATTAAACACGGACTTGAAGATCGCGACATAATTTATTATCCTGCTGATGCTTTATTGTTTAATCAGAGAGAAGACTTCTTCTTCCTTTTTTTATTGGTACCCGCCCCCAGTAATTCAACAGGGCGGGAACAATTTGATACAAAAACAACTGGAACAGCAAAGCTCAAAACGTCAATTTTATTATTGATTGTGGACAAATTTAATTATAAAAAATAAAATTAGGAAAAAATACTTACGCTCTCCACAAGGACGAGTTGATAATTGCCCTATATGTGCTTTATTTAATTTTTCTACCTCTTTTCTGTATAGCTCATTCATGCAATTCACACGATCTATCTTTATATGCAATTCAACATCATCCTTATATCGTCTATGTGCCGCGGTTTTCTGAAAAATAATTTATAATAATAAATATTTGCCTACTATAAACATAATTATAAATAAGTTATAAATTTTAATAATAAAAATTATTTAATTTATTAGTTAATTTCTACTTGATATTTCTACTTCATTGTCCGAAAGAAATGTAAAGTATAAAAATTGTACCATGTGCATGCTAAGCAATATATAAATATGCACATCGCATTTTCCTTTATTTTTCTTTTTTAAAGATAACTTAATATTATCTAAAAAATTACAAAATTGAAGCATAGCTCTATTAATTTTATAAAATATGATAAATTATGTAATAAATTAATAAATCGTGAATAACAAGGGACATTAACACTATTATATATTACTATACGTTTGAATAAAATATCTGCTTTTTAGGAATTAAATGCATTTTACAAAACAATGTTTCTTATTACAGATACTATATTTCACTATCATGTATAACATTTTGCAAAAGAATTGTGTGTACACATTCTAATAAAAGTTAACTGTAGAATTGGAACTTAACGCGCTTACAGCCGTAGGCTCTGAATATACAAAAATATATCGCATTGTTATTGCATATATGCACTCGTTTCTCTTTCTGTGACAAAATGAGATGCAAAACACATACATCTTATATGCTACAACAATTGTGTCGTACATAGTAAAGAGACAAAACGATTCAGATCATATTAATAAAATATTTTGATATACAGCATCATTAATAATAAAACGAAAACCAAGACTCGATTACTAAAAAGTTTATTGACGAAATAAAACAATTTACATATCGCTGTTCGCTAAAATAATCTAGAAAAATGAGGATCCGGCTGACAGGTATGTCTAGAAATAATCGAGATTTCTCTTTGTTATATGAGATTACATTTTTTGAGAAAAATAAAATCGCAACTAAAAATTCTTGTCATCAGGGATCGAATCTGAAACCTTGAGCATAGTTAACGTCTTACCACAGACGTTACGTCGCTAATTCAAAATCATAATTAAAAGGTATGATTTTTTTTATCTCAATAATCCTCATATTTCCAGTTACAAAATAAAAATGATGCAATATATCATTTCGTGTATTTTAATATATATATATATTTTGAAAATATAGTGGTTCGTGTTTTTGTGTGCACATTGGAAGCCCATTTCTTTTTAAAGAAAGAACAAGAACGCGAATAAATACGTATTTAAAAGAAATTTGTATGTTTGCAGAATATTTTATTACAGTTATACTCAGTTGGTAAAAGACAAAAAAGGCTCAACTTCCAATATGTAATTGCACAAAATATAATAAATTTTTTTTATCAAATGTCAATTCTATAAATTTCAAGACGCATTTCAGAAAAACATTTTAAATATTTTTTTATATAAATAATTGATTAAATAATTAAAAACAAATTGTAATTTTAATGACAGAAGCATACCGTAATTTCTATAATCATCGTTGTAACATTATTAACAAACTGCATAATATTAAAGAATTAAACATTTTCAGAACATATAATAGAAACTTAACTAAAGAAACTATTATACATTTATCTATTAATTTCTAACAAAAAAATTTGTGTTACGATCATATTTAACCGAGTGATTTTCTAATTCTGTCGTAATATCACATTCTTCTGCGACCTTTATTGCACAATTTCATAGTTGTGTGTAAATCAATAAACAGTAATTTATATTAATAAGAAAATATATAAATTTCTCAAAATATATTTTTACTTCTTTAATGTTGAGATATAAAAGATTTCTCAAAATATATTTTTACTTCTTTAATGCTGAGATATTAAAAAAAATTAATATAATGGAAGTCTTTTAAAAATTATGCAATAAAGGGAGCATTAATATAATCTCTTTATCATAATGCTTGCGATATGCACAACAAATATGTATAAATTTCACGAAATTCTCCAGGAAATTCAGATAAAATTTAAATTTACATTGGAACAACAAGCATGTTATGATGAACAAGTGATACAATCCTTTGAACAAGTACTTATGTATAAAATACGTCTTATGTTACGTCAATGTCATTTAATATTACCTGGTCGAGTATATTACAGACAATTCAATCTCTTTGAACCAAATTGAGAAACATATCTATTAGTTGTTCTTAAGTAAAATCGAGAGAAAAAAATATACAATTAACTTGATCGACAGTGATATATACACCTAATAATTAAGACATATATCTTAATAATTAAGATCAACGTAAAGCCCTTCATGATCACATTAAATTATATCGTATAGAGGAAAGATATTTATTACAATCCATTGCGCGCTTTGGAAGAGAGCGTAGCATATCGATCTTTCTGTATCAATAGTTACATTAGCAGGAAGAAATCGCGAGTACCAATATTTATTTTTTACTATTATCAACAATGTAACATATACAATTCCATCATGACAAAGACAGACAGATTTAAAGTTAAAACTTTTTCACGTGTTCGCTACTTTTTTTAATGAAAAAATACTTTATATAAATTATTATTTAAACGAATATTTCATAATTAGCCTGCACCAATGCGAAACAAATATTGCATAGATAAAAATATTTGTACATAAACGCTACGCGATTGGTCCAATCATAATCAAACCAATGACACACATATATTTCTTTATATTTTTAGCACTCCTTATTATAAATTGAATATCGTATTGATATATTCTCGCTCGATAATTAAGACATCTCGAGTTTCCTTTATTAATTTTCTTTTTGTTTTATAATATTATTGTACACGTAAAATATTCTTTATATTTAGGCAATATTTTGTATTTTGTATGTAAAAGGTACGAAACAATTTAAAAAAAGGACAAATTTCGTACAAATTAATCACAAATAATTGGACGTTTTAATACTAATATCATAATATAATTTTCCGGCATATAATTTTTAAGTATCACTTTCAGGAAGCGCATTTTTTGTAACTTAAGATTTAGCAATGGTATAGGCAATCGACAGCCTACAAATTTGTTATAGAAAAAATTTCTTCAGTTAGTTATCGACCACATCTTTTTTAATATATTTATATTTAGATATAGGAGAGTGCTTAGTTCCTATCACATCCTGTAAAATTTTTATTCTTTCTTGCATAATTTTTATGTATAAGAATTTTTGTAATTGGCTTTATTTCATCTTTACACATGTACTCGTTTTCATATTACCCACTAGACTCTGAGATAATCCTAATAAAGTGGACCTTCATCTGCAGATATGACCGGTTCCTCGTCGCTCCAATCGCTGATTGCTAATCCTACTGATCCGTGGAAACTCTGCGACCTCGCTACTTGACTAAAATCAGATATCAGTATAAGATGTAGTTGAATTATGAGCAAGTAAAGAAATAAGTCTCTTTTATCTTGTTCATACCTCTCTTTATCGAAGAAAAATAGAAAAACTGTTAACGCATATTTACATCGCGTATTATTGCTAAAGCTAAATTCGATCAAATCAAACGTAATCTCAAAATTAGATAAATAAAATGATTAGATTTCTATATATATTTCAGATTAATTATATTACTATAATTTCTCCGTAAAAATAAGCATGGTTTTTTGATTGTCTGCTAGAGCGCTGTAAACGAAATTGGATAGGTAATAGATAAGGTGCAAAAGCAACACATTATTAAAATGGATAAACTAATGCAAAACACAAGTACAGTATCTCTTCTATTATTCTTAAAATCTTAATTCAGAAGAACTTAGAGTTAGTGCTATACAAAAAACAAGCATTTGTGTCAGTGTTTTATATATTTAAAAGTGAAAAACATCTATTAAGTGTATCTCTTGATAAAATCTATATGAAACAAGAAAATGTATGTAAATACTCAAACAAGTTTGTACCATACCGCTTGCTTGTTTTGCCACGTTATTTTTAGATTATCGATCACTATCGGTCCTAACAACAAAATATAACAAGTAAAAATAATTATTTTCTCCATTAAATGATAATATATCCTAAACATTGCAAAGAATCAAGAAACATAAAAATTTTTGAACCTTTGCATTGTCTGGAGAAATTCGTACCACCTCTTCTCTTAAAAATTGAAATTAACGACTTACCTCGGTGACAGAGTTGCATTTTTCTTCGCCAAGCCGGCTTTTCTCCGTCCTTCCATAGCTGCTTTCATAGGATCATAGCTCTTACGACGTTTCCAATTTTGCATCTCGACTTCCCGTACATTTGGCGCCGAGGGCTTTTTTGGTTCCTTTGGTTTACTTTTAGGCACCTATATTCATAGATATATTTATATGTTAAATACTAATGTATGTATTTTACTGTTAAAAATAAGAATGTCTCACCTACCATGCTCAAACCTCTGTTAACTCGCGTGCTAGGTCGTCCAGAATCTGTTCTATTAATACTGGAAAGCGACTCTGATTTACTATGTGCATCATGCGATAAATTTTTCGCTTTATTCACATTGGAAGACATAGGTTTTGTTCGTTGCAAATCCAATTTTGCTTTACGGAAACTAAAAAGAAAGAAGACAATTAGATATTATATTAAAAGATGTTATCAAAATGTAAGAAAAGAAAATCATAAATGCGCACTTAAATTCCTTGTTGTATTTAGTGTTAGAGATCGGAGATTGTGGCATAGGATGCTGCTCGTCACTGCTCTCCGTATCGCTTGGATGGCGTAATCCTTTCGATATATTCTGATGCAGGCTGTGACTCGTGTCTTCGTCGCTCTCATTATCGGAAACAAGTGGAGGACGGTATCCCGTCATACGAGCGGACATCGCGGATACAACATTCTGAGTTGTTTGCAGATAAGACGAAGTTTCTAAATCACTGTCGCTCTCCTAATCAATTACAAATTTTATACAGCTTTAAACATATGATTATTCGTTATAGCTTATTGAAATCAATAAGTAAATGTGTCAATAAATAACTTTAATAGTTTAATTATAATCCTCACATATATATAAATGTATTTTGTATCTCAATACGTACCAGCTGTGGACTACTAGGCGGTGGTACTTGGTTGTCCTCGTAACAGTAATTTAATTCATTATCCGACCAGTCGTTGGCTAATGAGAGAGCACCTCCTGTACCGTGAAAACTTGCTGATCTCAGCACGGAACTGTCATGGCTGAAATGCAAATCGCTTTTTCCAAAACTGAAATACTACTTTATTACTCGTGCAAACGTTCCATATGTTTCCATATACTTACTTGCCAGAACCGTCTTCAGTACTGTGATGCTTCTTTGTACTATCTATTAATTTTTTTCTCCCTTCAGCCGCTGCTTTCATCGGATCGTAACTTTTCCGCCTCTTCCAATTTTGAAACTCCACTTCCTTGGACGTAAGAGAGGAATTACTTCTGCCGGACTTTTTGTGATCTTTGCTTGGCTTCTGATTCGTTTTCTGACTACCGGGAGGATGCTTAAGAGAAAAAAAGTCTATATTTAAAAAATATCTCATAAATAAAATTATTTCTCAGATAGATGTGATGCTTACATGAGTTGGTTTTGAGGCTCTCATACTAAATCTCCCGGTATCGGTCCTAGATATAGACGGTGCTTTGAATTTCGTTGTTTCCGGTTTTTTCGATGACTCCTTACTGTGAGCTCCGACGCTGTTTGTGCGAATACGATGATAATTTTGTTGCTTGTTCACAGGTGCTACAGTCTTAACTTCGGATTGTGCTCTTCTACGCCTTTCTTCAGGGGTTGTATTTGGCGTTGTATCGGATTCACAATTTAATCTGTAAATAATATATAATAATACATTCCAATTTAATTTTCTAAAAAAATTAAAGCAGAAAATTCCTGAAATTCTTATATTTTTTTAGATATAGTATTTCTGCATAAAATACCTTGCTCTTCTTATGCTGAAAGCTCTATTCAACTTAATTCCAGACGAGATTGGCATCAGAGGAGATTTTCTTTGTTGTTCACCAGTTTCGCTACTGCTGTCAGAGGCAACAGCAGAGGCATATTTTCCTCTCGATATTCTGTCAATTTCGCTACTATTGAAACTGCTGCGACGCGATACGAGATTCTGCGACTTCATGTTTCTAATGCTCGCATTACTTGATGATCTTTGTATATTGAGATGCCGCTGAAACTCTGGACTGTTTCGTAGGATGCTAGGCGTTTTAATAGGCAAGTCCTTATCAAAATAACTAGTTCCTTCATGATAGTTCGTAGTGCTGTTGGATTTTCTCAACATATATGGGCTATAAAAGTATTAACATATGTAAGACATATCAATCACTTTGAGACTAATCGTTGAATCGTTTCAAAATTATATGTAATATATGAAAAATATAGATACCTATTTTCTACGCATGTAAAATATCCTATATTTGTCGCTTGTGACTGTTTTGCCAAATGTTTAGGTCTTTCCAACATAGGGGAATTAAGAATCTTCGCTACAGCAGCCTTACGAGTAACAATGGGGCTATTAGTCAATTTCGGTGTAGGTGGTCTGAGACGACTTAAAATGGGACTATTTGTATTCTGTTTAAAGTCTTCCTTATGCTTCGCGCTATTTCTTCTGGACGTATTAGGTTCCGCGGTATCAGAAGCATATTCTTTCCTATTATTAAAGAAACATGAGATTTTAAAGTGTAAAAGAATTGAATAATAATTGATATAAAATTTTACATTGGTAAAAACTGTTGCAACATAATTAATACTAATTATCATAATAACAATTAAGTTATTAAAATGTGAAATAAATTATTCACCTATCTAGAGAGCTACTTCTTCTCTCAAAATGGAGAGGCGACAAGATTTGGGACGGGCTCTTCAATAATTCTACATTGGTATCAGCAGTCTTCGATTTGGCTGAACTTAAATATTTTCGGACGCTTCGTCTATTTTCGTTGTTGTTCGCTCGTCGAAACAACGATTCGGACAAACTGCCGCGTCTAACTATGGTATTATGTACAGGTGTACGTTGTGAGCTGTTAGGCGGCGTATTGTAACTATTGCTGGTATCATCGTCGGATTCCCCACCGGAGTCTATAATTTGATGCTGACTTGAAACTAAACCGAGCCTTTCTTTTATTCGTACGTACGAATCTGTATCCAGATTGCTGTCAGATGACTGTTCCTGTATGCGCGAAAGATAGAAATATTTAAATAGAAAAAAAAGAGAAAAGCCATAAGACAATTAAAAAAATATATCATTATAAAGATGTCAAATTTTTAATTATCAAAAAAAATAATTATTAAAAGAAATTATATATAAATATAAAAATATTTACTATTCTATAAAAGTTTTATTTTCTCTAAATTTTATATATAGATATTTTATTTTTATATATTTGCAAAGGCGTGATACATACATAACGATTACGTGATACTCGTTGAGATCTAGCATGAATTGGAGATGGTATTTTTGTGGGACTCAAAGGCGGTGTACGACCTGTCGAACCGCCTATTATCGGAGGTAGAGAGTTATGCTCCGCTACTTGAGTGGCCCATTCCGATATCCACGCGTTATTATCGCGTGAAATACTCATCTGTAAAATGATATTGTACCATGAACATCTGTGCATATTACCGCGCGTGCGGGTGCTTGTATTATCTACCTTAAAATTATGAACATATGCCTCATTGCTTTCATCCTCAGTTAAAACACCAACACTGAAAACCTTGTCGATGTCCATTCTCGCTTTCTCTTCGTCGGTATAGTCCTTGTGAATCGTATACGTTCCAGCCTCGCTCACCGCACCATCGGAATTAGCGTCGACATTGCTGACGTTAAATACATCTAGATTGGTATCCCCGGTATCATCCGCGTTTAAATCCATCGTGTAATCGACTAATTGCTCTCTCTGATCACTCGACAAATTGTTCTCCCTCTCATTCGTATTCTTTATATTGAAATCATCAGTGAGATAATTCATGTTAGACACTTTGTTGTCCTCTACATTGTTTACCTCCTTGCATTCGTGATTAATGTCGATATACTCGATGTTCTTCGTGTATCGCTTCTCATTTTCGTCGTCATCGTAATTGCTAATCTGAATACGACTTAAATCATTTATCGTTGCAGACCTTTGAGATGTCCAATATACATTTTCGTTGGTTTCCAGTTCTAAAGAAAGGCCTTGAGGAGACAATTTACTGTGACGTAACTCATCGTCACAGGACCTTGTCATTAAATACTGTTTATTTTGATGAGAAGGTTCTACTGGTTCATTCGTAGATTTTTTTGTGCTAGAATGTGCTTTCGAAGAATTCTTGACACCTAAAATAAACAGTTCAAACCTCAATGAATATCAAATATAAGAAAAATAATAAAATTTGTCATTTACAAAAATAAATATGTATGCAATTTTCTTAATTTAATGTTTAATATCTGTAATTTGGAAGCAATGCATGTTTTCTGAAACTCTATTTTAAAAATAATAGAGTTATCACAAAAATGACAATAGAATTATCAATATTTATTTAATATTTATTTTTAAAGGAAAATTACATATAATTCCTAACATGGGAAGGGTATGACATCAAAATTATTAATGTGTCAGCAAGCTACATCATTCAGGATAGGTAGAAGATACTTGTAAGGAATATTAAGTAGCTTGAACAACATGACTTCACCATGACTCATACATCACAGTTCAGTACTGCCAAGTATAGGATCATTAAAGGATTCAGTTTTCTTTATCACACTGCAGGACAATATCATCATTTACTATGATCGTCTTTTATTAGAAGCGTAAGAATCTATTCTGTCTCAATGTATTTCTGTAATGTAGTATAATTTACATAGATATGCACTATAAATATCTTTTTAAAGTAATTGTAATTTAAAATAAATAATTTGTATAAGATTAATACTTGCGATTGAACACTTTTACCCACGCTGACTCTTATTAGTCTAATTTCCAATTACTAATTGTTTTAAATTTCGTTTTCTTGAACTAATTACATAATTGCTTTTTTAATTTACATTGGCTACAAAATGTGTCAAAACACTTTTTTAAACTTTACATTTACAACTTTTGGTATCATTGCGATTAACACTGTAGATAACTCCAAAGCGAGTCGAAACGTTTTTGTAATTTAAAATGAATTAATAATTTATATAAGATTAATACTTGCGATTGCGCATTTTTACCCGCGCTAACTTTCATTAGCCAATTTCCAATTACTAATTATTTTCAACTTTTTAAATTTATTGATTGATCATAATCACAGTTTCACATGCCGGTGCATAGTTTAACAGTTGGTTAAAGAAGCCATTATTACCACTAAAAAATATACAACTGAGATGTTCGCAAATTTGTCAACAAATTATGATTCATTCAAAACCTTTACAAAGAGATTATAATAATTGAGTTAAAACGCCGATAAATTTATGAAATATATGCATATAAAAAAGTATCAGAATCATAAAATAATTTTAGCAAAAATTTCTTTTTTTTTTTTCAAATAATCCTTGATTTCTTCAAGCACATTACAGTTTTCTTGAATTCATCATCGTTTTTAGTCGACAAGAATTCGCTAATTGCGATATTTGGATACAGTTTTTCCACTTTGCAGAATGCTTTCTCTTCTTCTCAGTTTTTAGATTAGTTTTTAGACTTGTAAAAATAATCCCTTGGCATATTCTATAGTGTATGCTTTTTGCAATTTTACACAGATATAGAAAAGAAACTGCAGTTTTAACGCTGGTTCCGAGCAGCTTATTTAGAACTTTTATAATTGATCTCGATGGTTTATCAATGTCTTCCAAGAAGTAGCAATCAAAATTTAATTTTTAATCAAATTTGATTATAGGTTTTTGACACAGAGAGCAAATGTACAATTTCCTGCCCCATGATCGCATACAAGTTCTCCATATAAAAATGTAATAATAAATTTTATAAATTAACTACTATTTTATTTTAAATATCATATAGTGCAAATTATTTGCTTTTTATATGTGCTATTTTTAAAAGTTAAAATAAAATTAACAAGTATAATATTGTAAATTATTGACTTTTTAAATTTTAAAGTAAATTAATTATAAATCAAAATCAGTTTTTAGAAAAAAAAGGTAATGATAAAAGTGGGATGTATATTTACCTAAATGTTTGAGTCTTTCTGATAATTGGTCAGTTTTTCGCTTTGTATCATCCTCGCTGCTAAAGTAACCCTCCGAATGAGTGCTAGGAACTTTCTGCTTCTGCACCAAGTTTGGAGACAATATAGTGCTCGGCTTCTTTAATTTTACTTCTACCTGAAAACAAATGTATAATATGTTACAACATATACTTTATATAAAATTAATCATTTAATATTGTACAAAGAATACATTAAAATGACAACTCTTCTAACTAATAACTTCTTATTGTATTTTATTATAAAGACACTTGTAAAATTCAAACTATTTGTGTAGATAATAGGTCTGTTCGAGTTGCTTGAAATCTCTAAAAATTTTTGCACTTGAGATGAGATAAATATATATTCGATCGTAAAAAAGAGAGAGACGACAAAGAAATTAATTCAAAAAGGGCAGCAACACGAACAGGCCTAATGAAATTTGTGGAAGACAAATTTTATAAAGTATCTGCTACAAATTTGTCAAAAGAATATTAATAGAAATAGTGCTGCAGAATCTGCTAGCAGAATATATAATGTTTATCAAACTATTCTTTGAAAATTGAAGATTGTGAATTGAAAATTAGAATTCAGTCAAAATAAAACTGATTAAAATTAAAATTATTTGATCAAATTCTAATTTTTCCAGTTTAAAATCTCTAATTTTCAAATAGTCTGACACAGAATTTGACTAATACATTCCATTTAAATAGTTACAAAATGATTCTGCTAGCAATCTGCTATCAGATCTCTCAGCAGACCTTACTGGCGGATGCCAATCTGTTACCATACTGTGTTGCATATTTAAATATCTATTTATGCGATATAGACACATAAATTAAAAACAATGTTTTTGGTACCTTGGACGTGGACAGGTTCCGCCTGTGTCTGGCGTTGTACCTTTCAAACAGGTTCTGATACCTCGCCGTGTCCACCTCCTTGTCACCGAAGTCGATGGTAAAGGCTAATGGGGTCTGTGGTAAGCGCGGGCTATCCGGTCGCGTCGCGCTCCTTGCGGGCTCCTCGTGCTTCTTCTCCACGTCGCCGCCGTCCCCGTCGCTCGTTGTCGGTTGCGCGTCGACAGACCCCTTGCGCGGCAACGACTCACCGTGGGTCCCGCCCGAGCTAGCGTCGTCGGGCGAGTTCGCCGACGTCGAGAGACGAGCGTCGGCTACCACCTGGGACGCCTGCGCCACGTCCATGTTCATTGCCATTTAACATGCCAGCCGTAAACATCCGCGGATGGACGAATAGATCATACGGGCCGCATACGGTTCCCCTTTACTCTAGACGGGTAAACTCGAACTACGCGGAGCCACTCCTACGAGCGGCGCATTGCGAGATCGCGCGTGCCGAGTCGAGTAGCCGCCGCGAGTTCGGTGTCACGCGAAAACAATGATCTTTCAACGACGAAGTTTCTGACTCGAACGCGTCGACACAACAGCAGGTGCGTCTATCGTGCGTGTACGCCATTGACTATCGTCATCGCCTTGCGCCCAGCTGTCATTGACACCGCCGACGACGACTGACGACGACTGACGACGACTACGACGACATAACGTCTGTGAGAGGGGGGGGGAGGAACAGATGGCAACCTTTGCGGCATCCGCCGATAACTGTCGCTCGTTCAAAAATCTTCAAATCCTTTCTTCTGCGTTTCTCCTTGACTTCTGCGCGGGTAAACGAAGCGTCAGAATGACGAAATCGAGTGAGAGCGATGCACGATGAACGAGCGATCGTTATGCAACGACTTTTACCGGAAAAGCGGGATGGTACACGTACGGTTTGAGAATCTGCATCGTGGTTACTTCGCGGAACGATGCGCTTGTAATTATCGGCACGCGCATTTCCCGCACGACGTGCCTCCTTTATGAATATCTTACGTACATTTTTCTCAATCCTCAAGATGCACTCTGTGCGATTTGCACTATTATTTCTCGTCTTATTGTTAGATTAATTAATTCGAAAAATTTCCCTGTCAAATAATTACCTGCTATACTTTCTACATTTTCTACAATATCGACAGACGAACACAGATGAAAAAGAGCTTTCTCGCAAGGACGAAAAATAGAAAAGAGATGTCGCGACATGTAAATTCGGTCACGTGGACAATGGAAAATATCTGAAAGCATGGCGAGCATGTGGCGAAGGTAGCCGGCGTGTTTTTAACGTAGTGTTTAAATAATAATTTTAAGTCGCAACAGCAAAAGAAAGATGAAGGAATCTGCGAAGGTATATTAAATTTTATTACTACATTTTATTTATTTGTCGTGATATCAAGTCGAGCTTCGAATTATAACCTCAAGAAGATTTGCATTTGTTGTGTAGTAACATTTATTAAAATTTTTTTGTGATACCTAAATTTAAATATTTCCAATCACCAGACAATTTTTTTAATTGTTTTTAGATATTTATTTTTCATTATGACTTTTTTTAAATATTTAAAAATATTTGAAAAACGTTGCTGATTGCATAGTCCACTTATATACATATATTTTAATTTAAAAATATTCCTATTTGATGTATGTTAACACTTGTATGAAAGGAAATGAAAGAAACAATGTTTGATAAATAATTTTAGTTAAACAAAGCAAAGAGCAAGGAGCGCAAGGTGAACTGTACCATTGAGAGTGAAGACTCGATGAATTCTGAATCTGACTTGATGAATTCTGAATCCGATAATAAACATACAGTGAATTCTGCAGTTGATGAAGAGGATTTAGTTGACTCTGAATCTGATTTGAGTGCTAATCTGATGGAAGATACATTTGATGATCTAGAATCTGATAATGCAAGCTTAGTGGAAGATACAAATGATGGAGAAGATGAAGTAGAATTGGACAGTCATGAGACTGAATCTCTTATAGTGAATCAAAAGAAGAAGAGGAAGAGAGTCACGGATGAGTTAAATGAGGCAGTGCCTAAGAAGAAGAAGTTTGAAAAGAATCTTTACAAACAACCAACAGTCGAGGAACTCAGTCAACTTAGGGAAACTGAGAATTTGTTTCATTCAAATTTGTTCCGACTACAGATTGAGGAAGTTCTCAACGAAGTGAGACTCAAAGATAAATATAAAGCAATATTTGAAATTTGGTTTGATAAATTGAAAGCAGCAATTGAGTCTATCAAAGAGACTGAAGAAGTTCCGGTTAGTATATATGGTTGAACTGCAAGATACGAGACAATAAAATTACATCTGATTTATTATATCAATTTATTTCAGCTTGTAGATAATAATTTAAGTGATAAATTAGGCATTTACATTCCCATGCCAGATGTACCAAATGAAACTAAAAGCGTATTCAAGTTCTTGAAGCCATCTAATATTATAGTGATTGGATCTTATCAGGCGGGATGTATTCTCGGACCTACCGTCACCGTAGACATAATGGTGGAGATGCCAGCCAGTTTATTCCGGAAGCAGGATTATTCAAACTATTCGTATTTTAGAAAGAGAGCGATATACTTGGCGTTTGTATCATCGGTTATAGGAAGCGATATTGCAGAGAGTAAGAGATTTATCGGCGACAATCTTAGGCCTTTCTTGAAGCTTTGGCCCAGTGGAAAGTTGAACAAAAAGGTGGATGTAATAATACATGTATCTGCGCAGGAAACTAGCTTTAAGTTGAACAGATTTCTACCAGAGAAAAATAGTATTAGACCAGCTTGGTTCTTCAATGAGAAGCCTTCAGAAGATGGTAAGTTTACTGGTTGATAGATATCTATTTTTTGCGTTCAGCAGAAAAGCAGTTTTATAATTGTTATAAGATTCTTTAATATATTTATACATTAAAATCTAGTGAGATACAAAGAGCAAAACCAATCATATTAGATCGATCATAAAAGAATCTTATAGTAGTTATTACTTTTTCTTCTGAACACAACTATTTTATAAATCCATGAAAAATTACTGTATGATTTTATACATAAAATATTGTAATATTTTACATATTGTACGTTATCTTTTGTCTGCAGCATCTTTACCGCCCACTCCGTACTACAACTCTCTGATATTGCGCGATTTAATAATGTCGAGGATGAATTCTGAAGTTGCACAATTAATTAAAGAGTATCCAAATTTAAGGGATGGTATAATCTTGCTGAAAATATGGTTGCGCCAACGTGAATTGAACAAGGGATACGACGGTTTTACCGGCCACATCATTACTATGTTTGTAATCTATTTACTACGCGAGAAAAAGCTTAACACTTTCATGAGCAGCTATCAGATTGTACGGAACGTTTGGATTTGCTTAGGTATCTTAGAAAATTGTTAATTAAATTGCAATCTATTCTCTCGTGTTGTGCGAAATATTAATTACATTGATTTGAAATAGCACAGGGAAATTGGTGTGAGAACGGAATTACCATGTGCGAGGATAAGGATAATCACAAACAAGTCTCTCACTATCACAATTACTATGATTGCGTCTTTCTTGATACTACCGGCTACCACAATTTCGCGGCGAATTTGTCAAAAGATACCTTTTTATGGGTACAGAGAGAAGCGGCGCTATGTTTGAAGCATTTAGACAACATACACGTGGACAGCTTTCATGCACTTTTCATGCGAAAAGTGCCATTTTATAGAGCATTTGATCACATTTTATGGTGATTTTTCTAGATTAATATTAATTGTTATCTTTAGAGTACCAGATTCATTTTATTAATTTATTATTTATGTGTAGTTTTCAGAAAAAGTCAGTTTTAGAAAGAATTGTGAAATATAAATCTAGCATGGGAAACAAACTCAATTACGGACCTGATAAACGTAGTCAGGCAATTAAGATACTTTTTGAAGTTTTGAAGAGAGGTCTAGGAGATAGAATTAATCAGTTGTGTGTATTACCTAGTACATATAAGGAATGGGAATGCACCGAGAAGATGCCAGATAGTATTGGAAAACTCGTTATTGGACTAGAATTGAATCCTGAAACATGTTTCAATATTGTAGACAAAGGACCTGAAGCTAATTTACCAGAAGTAAGCAAGTCATTGAAACAATATTTTAATACAATAAAATAAAAAATTAACGATTATGGTATGAAGTAATAATAAATATTTCAAAATAATATTTATGTTACACAAGATATGAAACTTTGTATTTTATTTTACAGGCAGCTGACTTTAGAAATTTTTGGGGCACCAAGTCCGAATTACGTCGATTTAAAGATGGAACCATTCGTGAAGCTGTGATTTGGTCAAAGGGCAAAACTCTCATGGACAAAAGAATAATATGCAAGAAGATAATAATGTACCTGCTCAAAACAAAGTTTAAGATCTTCCCAAAACAATATTTGTATTTCGCGGATGAAATGGAAGATTTGTTAAAGTTGCACAAGGTAATTTCATGTAATCACTATTTAAGAAATACTAATTGAAAACAAAATCCACTTTAATTTTCAATTGAAATTTTACGTAATTCACGATTATATATTTTCAGTACAAAATAACACACTTCGTATATGGAACTGGTGAAGAAGCTACGCTGAAAGTTCTTCAAGCTTTTAACACCTTAGAAAAAAAATTAATGTCGCTGAACGATATGCCTTTGACAATAAATGGTGTGCAAGGTTCGAGTCCGGTTTTCCGATACACAGAAATCTTTCCGCCACTTGCTACCATTCATCGGAAAACTAATGGTGTTACCGAGGAGAATAAGAATTGCTTGAGTCTTTCAAAAAACATTGTAAAATGTCCTAAATATGTTCACGTGCTCGATGTGACGCTGCAGTTATCAACTAGTGGGAAATGGCCCGAAGAATTGGAAGCCATTAGGAAGATGAAGGCAGCGTTTTACATACAAATCGCGAAATGTCTTAGGACGCAGCATGAAGTGATAGTGCAGGCTAATCCGTCTTATCTAGATGTTTATCAGGTTAATTTGATAAATTATTTTATTTTGTACATGTGACAGTATAATATAGTATTTATAATAACGATAATATTATCTATGAAAATATCCTATAGTATGTGCTTCTTAAATATAAAGTTCTTTTTTTTATTAGGATGGATTTGTTTTCCGATTAAGAGTGGCGCATCAAAAAGAAATTGCTTTAATGAAACAAGTCAAGGAGAACGGAGTGATTAAATACAGGGATAATGAAGAATCCATTGAACTGGAAAACAAATTGTTTCATCTACCGAAATTAAGCAGCGCCTTGCATGGGTAAGAACTAATGTAACTCTTGTTGAGATAATTTTTAAAAAGTATTACGAGCATCTATTTTTTATTTTTTGAAAGTGTAACATTTGAATGAGAATTTTGTTTCGTATTTAATCATCAGTATAGACATCTCTTGAATTTTACAATAAGAAACATCGTAATTAATAATAGACCATATAAAAATGATTAATATGAAAATTATACTTATATAAACTTGTGATTTTATATATATTATATATATACAAAGATTTCATATATTTGATTATTTTATACATATCAAAAATTTACCTAGATTCACGATATTGAGGATTAAATACGAGATATGCATAACAATTCGTATAATAGAATCAGATGGAACAAATAAACAAAATATACATTATATTCTCAATTCTCGTTCTTTCAGGTTACATTCTCAACAACCATCGTTCGGTTCGGCTTGCTGTTTGGCGAAACGCTGGTGTTCGGCACAACTATTAGATGATACTCACATACCAGGAGTTGTGATTGAATTGCTCATGGCATCACTGTATCTAGCACCGGAACCGTATAAGCCGGCTCAGACACCTCAAGTGGCATTTTTACGATTCCTGGAAGTTGTTGCGAGAGCTCATTGGAATACCGATCCTGTCATTGTTAATTTCAATGGCGAGATGACCAGTAAGTCAACATCTTAATATATTGTCCATTTTTTAATTTCCGTAAAATGCGTTGTGAAAGAATGGATTGATAAAAGTTGTGATTCTATTAAGATGTATAAAAAAATAACGAACAGAGAAATATTCTTATTTCAAATTCATCTGTATTATCTCTTCTGATTTTAAGAAAATTAATATATAATGTTATGTAAAAATATTAAATTTTATAGATGAGGAAATTGCCGCCGTAGAAACGTTATTTGGTACAGCTCGCAATTCTCTACCACACCTATTTATATCTACTCCTTACGATCAGCAGAAATCCTTGTGGACCAGGAAAGCACCATCGCAGTTGATCTTAAACCGTATGAGTGTGCTAGCGAAGGAATCGCTGAAATTATTCGACGATTCATTGTTCAATAATATGATTTTTGATGTAAAATCTATGTTCCGTCCTCCGCTCTCGGAATATGATTGTTTGTTACATCTAAAGTCGAATATGATTCCTAGAAGATTGCAAGCAGTCGATGTAACCAGCAAAGCAAAAATCATAGATTTACATCCATACAAATTTCACTCCCTTCAAAAAATTCCGGTCGTGGATTTTGATCCTGTGCAATATTTCTTGAAAGATTTAAGAGTAAGTATCACTGGATAATTTATTAATAAACTGCTTTCAAGAATGAAAAACAACTCGTGTCATTGTACGATTTAAATGTTAAATATCTAACAACAACGTTTCTCTTTTATCTTCAGGAGGGTTATGAGAATTACGCCTTATTTTTCCATGATTCTTACGGTGGTACGGTGATCGGGGTTTTGTTTAAACCCACTGTTCTCGAACATAAAGATTTCAAAGTGTTGGACGCTAATTGTAGGAAACTTGACGCCGATGATAAACTCGTCTTAAACATCTCGACGATGATCGAAGACTTTTATATTTTGGGGAGAGGTATTATACGTAAGATTGATATTCTAAACAAACGATTATCTTTGACAATGTCAGAATCGACTACGTAGGTAATACCTACAAAGCTCGAAAATCCTCTCGAGATCTGTGCAAAATATAACTAAAATTACCTTTCTCTTTGCTTTCTTTTTGCTACCTTTCTTTTTTCCTTCTTTTTACTATCCTCATTTACATCACCGTAATTTCTATACTATCTCGGTTCTTTGATTGTCTTGTCAGAGCGCCGTAGTCATTTTGTATTTTATTATTCTATAAAAATATATCATGTTTATTACATAACGAAGATCAGTAATAAATTTCTTTACTTCTAGTTTTATAATAAAATAAATTGTTCGAATTAATTAATAATTGTTGTATGTATAAAATATGTCCGTATAATATATATTATAGTTTTGGATGAACTTGATTTATTTTTCCTTTATTATCTTGTGGCCTACGCTTAATCGCACGATCTACTGCTCGGAATAATCACGCTGTAAAACGGATGTATTTTTAATTGCTTCTCTCTACAATTCAAGGTGGAATTTTACCGCGTGCTAAGCAAAATGTGAATGACGTCTAATAATGTTACATGTGTTTCAAAAGTCCAATATATTTTTTATTTCGAATATTGGATTAAAATGATAAATAATAAATTAATAAATGTTAAATCTCAATAATTTTATCAAAATAAGATTTTAAATGCTTGTTTAAATAATAAAAGTGAAAATTAATTCCTTATGAAAACTCGTTCTTTTTACGTGTAACAATTGCATATTATTACATAATTATTATTTGTTAAACATACTTTCACAGATAAGAAATTATGACCAGATATTAGATAGCGCTTATCATAAAAAATCTGATAATGGCGATTGATAATCTTGTTGATTGGATAAAGCTTATCATATTTGGAATACTTGCAGTTGCCAATCGTACAAAATATTTACTTTACTTATTTAAATGACGCTATTACATCTTTTGATAGATAATATTTTTCATGTATATTTTAAAGTATAATTTTTTATAATAAAAACACTAAAGCATAATTGAGATAGAGAATTTTGATTTTTATGTATTTCCTTTGATTTTTAATTCAGATTAGATTTTTTAAGTATTGTTGACATTTACATTACACTCATCTAGAATTAGTAACGACAGATAATCTAACATCAAAACCGAGGAAATTGCGAATAAATAAGCGCAAATAATGCACAGAAATTATGTCTGAAAGAATGATTTCATCAATTTGCCAACGCAACACAGTAAGTTACTAAAAAAAATCTTGTTCTCACTGTAGTCATGTAGAATTATAAAATAAAATATTAATTCGCCGTCTTTATTTTCATGTGTGTGAATATATTTTAATTTCTTATAGATGACTATAAATGTTTATGTTTATAAATGCATGTAATATGTATTTACAAACTTTTATAAATAAGGCAAAATACAGTTTTCTTAGTTACTAATTTTTCTTATTCTTTTATTTTTTAGTATACTCATTTTTAAAAGAATTTATATTAAACATTTTTTTAAAATATATTTTTAATATCATTAAGAATGCAATTCCAAGAATCACTGCAAGTACGTAATATACATTTTTTTCATGCTATCGGAATGCAGCCCAAGATATGAAGTACTGTAGCGTAAGATTTCTATTCAATCACGCAATTAACGCATGATCAGTGCGCGATTTCATGAATAGGTGCAAGGATAATAGAAAAATAAAGTAATGATAAAAATAACGACTAAATTCGTTACTGTAAAAATGTAACGACATTACCATTATAAATAAAAAAAAAAAAAAAATAACGATTGTTACTGAAAAAACGAAAATAGTAACGCGCGTTATACGTACGAGTTACTTCCCCAGCCCTGGTAGAACCTGATACATTTGTCATCGAGCGAGTATATATAAATCGTAAACAGCGTCTCTTCTTCAGTCGTCAGAAATGATATGACAAGCAAAATGCGACCGATAGAGCGGAGCGGTAAGTGCACAGTTTCTTTGGATCAAGATCAAATAAGAGACGAAAATACAAATAATATATCTAACAGACGTACATTTTGTACATCTGCGTAGTATCTTTTTTAAATGCTTTTGCGATGTTTCTTTAGGATGCCTAAGAAATTAAATTATTATTAATATCTAAGAATGAAAGTAAAGATCACTTTAATTAATATAATTGCTGTTTTAGTGATGCGCTCTTTGATACTATTGCTATTCCTTACTACTGCCAGAGGATACTGGGAGATAAAATTCAACATTACTCTTAAAAATGGCATTCTTAATATACACGACAGCAGTAACAATTTCATGATTGTTAATCTTATGAACAATGGTGAGTTATAACGCATAGCTTCCTATATTCTTCATGTTAATTTCATATATCAATTTTTTTCTTAGTTTCGCAATTGATACGTTAATTTTCTAAATTGTCCCTTAATATCCCCATCTTATTATTTTCACAAACTTTAATGTTTTTTTCTTATTTAAGAACTTGATTATTATCTCCGCAGTTTAATTTTCGTAGATTCTAATGAAGAAGCTATATCAAATGCTATATTTATTACAGATGGCACAAATATGGTTAATACCTTTTACACGAGGAGTCGATCGGCTACGCAACAGAGTCCCTCTGTACTCGAGAATTGCGGTGACAACAAAGTGTGCGTAAAATATGCCGCTGCAGACGTAGAATTCTCCATGGATAACGAGTTGGAATACGTCACTATCACTCGTAGATTATTCGATCCCACTGGTGAACTCCTGGATTGTTTCCAGCTTACTGATGACACACAATGGTTCGGTGGGCCGCAACTTCGCCATCAGCACTGGCCCATACAGCACATGTACTATGACGAGGAACCATACCTGCCGACGCATCCTCAAAATATGGCAATAACCGAACGTTACTGGCTGTCCAGTAAAGGTATTTACATCTACGTGGACGAGAAGAATCCATTATTCCTCGATCAGAATAATTATCGGGATAAACACTTGTGCCTGATTGCTAAGAACAAGGCGCCCTATCGGGATCGCAATAACATCATGCTCAACTATACGTTGGGTATTTTTTTGGATCCGAAAACTGCTCATCAGCATGCGGTGATAAATCATCTACATAAACCGGTGGATCGTCCCAACGAACGGATGATTCGGTATCCCATATGGTCCACCTGGGCCAGATATAAGGCCAACATTAATGAGAAATTGGTGGAGACGTATGCGGACGAGATTGTCGCCAATAATTTCACGAACAGTCAGATCGAAATTGATGACAACTGGGAAACCTGTTACGGTTCCGCAGAGTTCGATCCCGTCAAGTTCCCCAGCATTAGTGCTCTTATACAGCGACTAAAGGATAAGGGCTTCCGCGTCACGCTATGGATACATCCGTTTATCAACCGAGGTTGCGAGCCTGCGTATTCCACTGCGTTGAACAACTCTTACTTCGCCAAAAATCTTGACGGACAAGTTCGGATGTCCTGGTGGCAGGGTAAGGCTTGATTTAAAAATGACGTTCCTTGTTGAAAGTAGTTTTTCTGCCAAGATATTTGGTCGCTATATCTTTTAGCTGTTAGGGTTTTCAGCATTGGATATTCTGCATCAAAATTATAGAATCTTATGTAAGCATACCAGAAAGTCATCATAACATAAAATGATGTTGAAATGACTCTCTGAAATAATTATTAGAAGTCACTTTTTGATCAATCGCGATTCATTTAAAAATCATTATAACATTATCATGACCTGTTGCTTTATCTGGGAAGTGACATTTATTTGCAAACGTCCTCGTTAAATTATTTAGTCATTTAACTGCGTTTTCTTCAGGTTCAGACGCCTCCACGATTGATTTTACGAATCCAGCTGCGGTGACCTGGTGGGTGGCGCGATTAAAGCGTCTTGAGGATCTCGGCATCGATAGCTTCAAGTTCGATGCCGGCGAGATATCCTGGTTACCGCAGGTGCCGATGCTAAATGGCTCGTCCGAGTTGCAGCCAGGTATATTCACGCGGGAATACGTCAAGACACTCGCTACTAACTTTGACGACAATATCGAAGTGCGAGTGGGATGGGGCACCCAGGATTTACCGATATTCGTTCGCATGATCGACAAGGACACGAGGTGGTCATGGAACAACGGTCTGCCTACCTTGATTACGACACTACTGCAGATGAATCTCAATGGATACGTCCACGTGCTACCGGACATGATCGGCGGCAATGGTTACTTGGATGGTTCACTCAATGGAACGGAATACCCATCTAAAGAGATATTCATCAGATGGCTGCAGGCCAACGTCTTCATGCCGTCGTTGCAATATTCTTTCGTGCCATGGGATTACGATGATGAAGTGAGTAATCTATAAAAATCTATCCAAGATGAATAGATTCCTGTATGACAAATTAACGAATTCAGTTTTTCATAAAATAAAAATTGTGAAAAAATAATTTTTATTTGCATTTTACCAGACGATCGACATCTGCAGAAAGTATACCGAATTGCACGATACTTATACTCCAGAAATTCTGAGCGCCATGCATCAAGCTATCAAATATGGCACTCCTGTAAATCCACCTATTTGGTGGGTTGATCCTACCAACAGTGAAGCTCACAAAATTAATGATGGTAAGTTTGTGAGAATTTACAGATTATTCTAGATTTGCTAAATACGCGTCTAAACATACTTGTTCTTAAACATAAATAAATCTTTCTTGATAAAACCAGAAAGCATAAAGTAAATAATTCGTAATTAAATATTGCTGTTTAATTGAATTATAGAATATCTTCTTGGAGAATCTATACTAGTTGCTCCGGTAATCGAAGAGGGTGCTGAAAGTCGCGATGTCTATCTACCTAAGGGACGCTGGCAAGACATGAATCTAAACAACACATTCTATCATGGACCAACACGGCTATCAAACTATCATGCTCCTATAGAAATACTTCCATATTTCAAGAAAGTGTAAGAAGTGAATTAAAAAATTTCAATATAAAATTTTATTTGTACAAATGTACATAAATTATCTTGTAACATGTCATAGATTTTTATTTCGAGATTGCATATATGTTTTCTTTCTTCATATGTAAAGATAAAATATTAATCAAGGAAAGTCAAGCAGGATAAATAAATTTGCTACCTGCTTACCAGTAAGGAACAAATTTCTGCGTTAAGTTTCTTGATCACTATATCATCGGCCGTGTAATTTCCAGTCCTTAGAAGGGATTCACGTTCCTCTCTCAGCGCCTGCAACCGCTCGTTGTATTTCTCTGATTTATCATAAACATCTTTATTACCATTATAGGGAAAGTTGTAGCAGATGTCGTCGGTTGTTGTAAATATCTCAGTGCGGGTTTCTGTCGGAGCGAAAGATTGTTTCGGCTTGATTACATCGATTTCCTTTTGAAGCTCATTCAGTAAAATTTGATCGTTGTTCAAAGCTTTTCTGTCTGCAGATAAAATTTCCGCGAGGCTACATGCGAGAGAAAAATGAAAATTTAAATCATATGGAATCGTTCTGATACAATATTAAACATAAGTACAAAATGTTCCACTTCTGTGAAATCAATTCAAAGCATATTAAAATATTTCTATTTTGATGTGTTGTATTGAAAATCCATATAAAATACAATATCAAACATATAAAATGACTAATGACTAATGTCATGAATATTTCAAGAAAATTTTGCATTTAATGAATTAAATTATATTTAATAAACGCGAAAAATGAAGATATTCTATTTTTTTTTTCGACTACCAATTTGTCTAAAATTTTTCCATTAGTGCTTTGAAATTGAGGTGGAATTCGTAGATTAGTTAAAAATTGTGCTGTAACATACTCTGTGCTCATCAGTTCTTCCCTACTGTTCTTGATTTGAACTTGCATAGCTTCTTGATAATCCACTTTCATTCTGTGTAATTCGCGAACCGCTTTGCTCCATTGCTCTCGAAAAAATTCTTTCCCCTTTTGAGCATTGTCTAATTTTTCTTCAAGAATTTTCACCTCTTGCAATAAGGATGCTGTTTGATCTTGAGTTAAAGAACCTTTTTGATACATTTGCAGTTCGTTCATCTGTTTATTTATCGACGATTTCATACTCTCATTTTCATACGACAATATTTCCACTTTTGCCTCTAGAGCAATTTTATTCTCTTCAAGTTTGGCGACCTATATAAAATGCAGTGTTGTATAAAAAGATAACAATAAAATAATGTATATATAAATAATAATTAATATTAATATTAAATGAGGGATGCAAAATCAACCGAATATATGCAATAGAAATATATTTTACAAACCTTTGATGTAAGATCGCTTTGCGTCGCATGCAAACGATCCTTAAGCTCTTGTAATTTGGTATCATATCTCCATTGCAAGTCTTCGTTTGCTTTAATCAATCTGGCCTCATTTTCCAAGCTTTTTAATCTACGCTTTCTCAAATCTTCGGTAGCATTGTTTAAACTGTTAGCTAATGTTTTACATTGTTCGACGCTATATGCGAGTTTTGATTCTAGATTTTCCTTCTGCATTCGCCATTCTTCGCTCAGCATGTTCAAATGTCGTTCTTCCTTTTTTTTAAGCTATAATTATAATCTCATATGTAAATAATATTTCATTATATAGAAATTACTCATTGTTATTACCATTTTACCTCGACTTTAAACATTTCCTTTTGTCGTTCTTTCCAAGTTTCGAGCTCGTCCACTATTTTATATGCTAAGCTATCATCCAATATCGGGGGCCCAAGATTTTTATCTTAAATAAATCATTTGAATAGAGAGAGCCAAAATTCATCATTAAGAAATAATACACTAGGAAACAAGAAAAATACAACCAAAAATTTCAATAAATTTAACTTACCAAAAGTTTCTTTTTTTAAAATACAATGCGGTCCACGATCCTCTAACTTAAGTACAATATCCATATCAGCAATTTTATTTCGGTCTGTATCGAATAGAGACAATTTATATTGACATTCAGACTGCAAACAAAATCTTATTTTAATTTGTATTATTTTATGATATCTCTGTAAATATAACATTAATACTACCTTTTCTTGATGAAATAACAGTTTTATATCAAGCATTAGCAATGATAACGGTACATCGCCTTTGTTTGCGTCATACATGCTAATTTTTGGTGGAAAAGATTGTAGTAATTGTCTTATTTCATCTGGTGCAGATATAAAGTGAAACTGACATACAATATTTTGCAATTTAATTTTTTCATTCAATAAAGCTGGCATTGTCGCGTACGCCGTTGACATAATCTCAGTTTTCGGATGGTGAAACCTACACAGAAATATTATATTAACAAGAATCAAAGAGAAGATATTGCTATTCCTTTAATAGAAAAAATATATTAAAATCTAACAAACCGAAATTCCATTTCTCGTCCAGATAGAGTTTCAGATACTAAGGTTATTGCCACAAGTGAGATGTGTAGGCAATAGCAATGATAAGATCCTACATCTTTGATGTAGTTTTTATTAATATGATTGCAGAACATTCTATCGCATGAACGCGAATATGTAATCTTATCCGTTTGATGTTTAATGCACTGGCAATCGACAGACTGTTTATTTATATTTTTGTATTCTGTCATACATTTTACTTCGCTAGGAATATTCCTGAAATTGGACTTTCCAAAATCGCCGCCGGGATTTCTGTGAGACTCGATCTCGGGACATCTCTGAAATCAGGCATCATTTTAAATTATACATAACACTTATCAATTTTGTAATGATCATTGGGATCATTGGGAAATTATTGATAAAACATTTAAGTTCCTACCTCTATCTGATTTATACTTTCTTTGTTATGGTTTATTTGAGTACTACATAGGTGATTATTGGTATTTATTGCTGTATTAGAATTGGCAAAAAGACTTGTTTTACTTTCTATATATTGCAATTTAAGTTGTAAATCAAGATGCGGTTTTTGGTTTTCAATGGGTTTTCCTATCAAATCTTGCTTAATTAGAAAACATTGTTCGTGTAAAGTAGTGCTTGCATTTGCAGCACATTTGAGAAATTCTTGTAGACTGTCTACAGATACTAGAGGTTGTAGATTGACTGAAGATTCGGCTATTATGTTATTTTCATGTTTCAGATATATTAACAAATATGGTTTCAATTCTAGGTATTGCTTTAAGACACTCAAGGAGCTTCGTATTCTCACTACCACTTTCTCAGAAACAAAATAAGATTTTCCAAACTCTGTCTGGAATGATGTAAGTTCTACATCATTTTCCAAAATTTGATACAAAAAACGCACAGTGCTATGCTTGTTTAAATGTTTGGGTAATAATAGATGCAAATTTTCTAAGCACACAGTTGTGATGGTTAATATAAATAAATCGCAGCAGGTGTCTAAAGGCCCCAACTGAATCAATTGCTCATCAGGATGCAAGTAAGGGATAATTTTATCACTTTCCGAAAGTACATCTTTGCTTATTATTAAATTTCTTGGCTACGAAATAATATAGAATATTTATATGAACTATTTACAATTTATATTAAATATAATAATTCAATATATAATTCTATTATTTTATTATTTGTTCATCAATTACTAAGAGGATAAATAAATAATTATTATTAAACAATTATGCAGTAAACATTTATACAAAATAAAAATTTATATTTTACCTCTGTTGTTGGATTTAAATTTATATCCTTCCGATCTTCAACTCTTAATCCAATAAGTAACTCTGGCTTTTGTATTTTAAGATCACTTCTTAAACCCAGCAACTTGTGCCAACTTGTTCTTGGACTTAAGTCTTGATATTTAGATATTATTTGCGCAGAACGTATATTCAGCAAAACATATCCGATTCTCTCCCTAGCTTCGTTCTCTTTAAAAGCAAAGCATTCTAATTTTAATGAGGCGTGCCCTGATCGCATTCTATAAATTAAATACAATGTAAAATATCTGTATTTTATTTATGGCTAATAAAAATTTTTTAATAAAAAGAAAAAGGCGCCACTCTTACCTTCTCAGCATCATTTTATTGGTTTCCCAAACAAGGTCAATGGCATATTGTGGAGTCGGACAAGACTCAATTCTGTCAGTTTGCAAAGAGTGTCCATCTAAAGTTCCAATTAATATCGTTGGTTGTAAAACTTGTTCAAAACCCCTTCCTATAGCACATAATACACATAAAGTTTTACTTGATCACAATAACTGTAATCATTTGATTATAACAATTTGAGTTTTGCTGAAGATTCAAGTTTTATTTTATTATTACGACATTGACATAGTTCATAAATGATGCAAATTGATAATTAAAATTTCATTTGTCCACTTATCGCTAAAATTATGAAACACAAAATTTTTTTACAAATTTTCAAGGAAAAAATACATGAATTTCAGAAACAGAATGCGAGTTACAAAAGACAAGGACACATATATAAAAATATCTTACCTTCTTTTATGCTCAAAATAATTTGCACGTCAGATTTCGACGCGTCCGTCATCTCGTCAAGTTCTATAAAATATTTTATACAAAATAATAAATCCGGCAAATATACCGTCACGTATTTACACACTCTCTGATTCAAATCCGCTGTTATGGTAACGGATTTATAAACATAAATCTCGTAGTCTCAAAGAAAAAAGGAGACATAAAATTCATATTAAATATTTAAATAAATTATTAATTTTGTATATTAGTATAATCCTTTTCAAAGTGCCGTTTAAAAATCAGAAAACCTAACGTCACGAAACTTAACGAACTCTTCTCTTTGTTTTTATTGCAAAGTCTGTTCTTTTCAACTGAACTTCTTGCACTTTTCACTCAACAAATTGGACAAGAAATCCTAACCAATAACAGAGTCGATTGTGCATAACATGATGTTGAAAATGATGAAAAGTGAGTAAATTCACTAGATATTGACCAATAAAATTAGAAATATTCTAGTAAATTAGTAACTTACTCTTGTAATTTTCAACGAGTTGGTGAGTTTCCATTTCTGAGGAGGCATGCATGCTTGGAAGAGTACGGAATTTCAAAACATGGAATGGTAAGGTAGTAAACAAATGTAACCGCGTTTGTGGTACTGCGATTCAAGTGAATCAAAAAGCGGAAATTTAAAGGCCTGAAAAACCGCGTTTCATGATCTTGTGAAGTCCTATATTTTTCGATTCATGTGATCTAATCATTAAGAGATCACGAACGTGCGTACACGGTGGGACACGGGATTCGATTCCTGTAAATCTAAATCTTGACTTCGCGAAGAAGACGCCTCTTCTCGCTGACTCGACGATGGAGCTCGGCGAACTGGAGCGATCCGTCAAGCGACTGGGCGCTGTGCTTGATGAGTTTCCGATCGGCGCGATCTCGCTGGACGACTTCAAGCCGATCGAGGTGAAGATCCGGGAGACCAGGGAGTCGTTAAAACACCTGAATGCCAGGTCGTTGATGCTTAAAGCAAAGTACAAACGTATGTCGTTGATGTTAAGCTATAGACTAGATTGCAGATTAATCAACCAGAAGACAAAAACTAATTTTAAGTGTAGTAAACTTTTCTTTGGTTATATTTCAATCCAATCTTGATTTCTAGTCTGATTACAGTTTTACAGGATACGTCAGTTTTAATGCGATTTTAATAAAAAAAATCTATAATTTAATACAACTTAGATTCTGAAATCTACGTTTTGAATTTACAGAACATGTCGACGCTGAACGCGAAAGGAGCGAGGATGACGTCGATGATGCATTGCTGAATGCGGTGAGTGACAGTTTGCTAAATGCCAAAGCTGCTAAGTTGTGCCTTCACAGCACCACTATTGAATCCATTCTCACCAATAAGGAAGGCAGTGCTGAGGACCGAAAGTGATTAACTGTAGTCATATTGTTATTGAATGCGAGTTGAAGTAAAGGATAGGATGTAATTTTAACTTTGTTTACTCTTAGGAAGCTCTATACCTACATGAATAAACTGTTCACTCTCAATGACAATGTTATGGCTATTCAGAAGGATATTGAGAAAGCATCTCAGGAGCAGCTGGACCTAAAAATCGAATGTCAGAAGGCACTGTTTAACCACAAAAATTTCCTCAAGGAGCAGGAGCGGCTGCAAAGTGAAAGATTGCAGAAGACATATCCTGCAATTGTAGAGTGAGTGAAGAATGCATATGTTGAAACTCGCCTCTCTTGTGAAATATTTTCATATTAAAAATTTTTGTTTCTTTCAGAAATAAAGATAAAATGGAAAAAACCATACGGAAAATAAATATAATGAAGAAACTTATTAGGAACTTTATAGCGATATCTGGACACATGTTAGAAAAGGAACCGATATTAGTGGAAATGTTGGAAAGACATAGGGACTTGTTGAATGTCGAAATGATAATAAAAATGTTGCAAAGTAACGAAGAGAGAGAGAAAGACGGAGAATAAAAGAAACCTCAAGGAGGAAGTACGCAGAAATTTTCATTAAGAATGTTTTTTTTCCTCTTTCTTACTCGCTAAACGCGATAAACACAACACATATTTACAAGAATAAGCTTCCACGCAAGTCTCAATGTCTTTTTCCTCTTTGTCTTTTTCTCCCACATTCTTTTTTCTTTTTAAAGATCTATTAAAGCGCCCTGTCAGACGGTTTCGTATAAGTCAATCGTTAAACAAAGCATAATGTGTTGTAATTTAAGTTAAAAATTATGGTAGTAATCACAGCTTACTTATATTTAGTAAAATCGCTATAGGGGGAGAGAGATATACATATCCATTTCATTAGAATCTGTATAGTTGAGATTTTCGTTTTTTTTACGCATAATTATAATTTGTGTTATAATAATTATCATTGCATAATGATAAAATGTAAATGTAAGATAGTTTCTCTTTTCATGGTCCGATATATATACAATATATCATTCAGTCTCGTTGTTTTTTTTTTTATGTAGACCACTCTCCTCTCTTCCACAGTCACACATCCACATACATGTATATGGATGTGTGTAAACATAATCCTCACTATGACAGTGCTAAAACAATTCAATCGTTATATACACAAGTTTGCTTGCGGTTTTGGATAGATCAGTTCAGAAGGCGAGTGGAAAGAAAACGAATCTATTTAAAGGGAGCAGCGTTAAAATTCGTTAAAAAATGTAAAAACGTAATATTCCGAGATACAGATTGACTTTATGTTGTTATAGAGTAATTACGCAATCTCGTAGTACGTGCTTAAAATACTTCAACAAATTCATATCTGTACAAATATCGTCTTTTCGTTTTCGTTTCGTTAACATGTAAAGGACGCATCTATTCTCAATGAAATGTTGTGTCATAATTACGTAATAGAAGAAAATTAAAGGATACTGCCGCATAATAACGTAACCTAAAAATTGCAATTTTCATTTAAGAAATAAGTATTTAAGTTTTAAGATATTAAAATGTTTTCTTTCTATTTTTCAAATAATTAAAAATGTTTTAGTTTTAAATATAACAGTTATAAACGTTTTAGTGTTTTATCTGAATACTGTTTAAAACTAAAACATTTTTAAGAATTTAAAAAATACAGACAAATAAAATTTTAATATCTTAAAAATTAAACGTTTGTTTCTTGAGTATTACAATTTAGTTACGTAAACAGATTGGAGTAAACGCACGAAATTAATTTTCTTTGTTCTCTATCTCTCGTTCTTTAATTTTTTTTTCCTCGTGTGTCTGTAAAAACGTTGCTAACTTACAATCCACATAATCATTCCGTTATTTAATTATAACGTTAATTATGTTTCATATATCTCGTGTTTAAATAAAAAATATCAACACACGAATGTGTGTACCTGCACATGTGAGCTACCAATCTCATAAAAACGGCGATTTATTATTATCGTAGCAATCAGCGATTTTATTGTTCAACAATTCGTCCATTAAAACAGTACGAACATATAGTAAGTCAAAAAATGTATACACATAAGCCTCACTACGCGAGAAACTATAGTGCTGATTAACTTAATCTCAGGAGTCTCTCATCGACATCTCTCCAACATCGCCGAATCGACGTATCAATGCAACTAAACAATCACAACACACGAGGGAAAACGCGATCATCCGAGCTCTCTCTTTCTCTCTCTCTCTCTTACGCAACAAGATAATTAATTACGCAGCCTCATTTTTTTCCAGATACGCAAGACCACATTTATCGCTGTTTACGTCGCTCTTCGACCGATGAGCCGTGGAATGAAAGACACCGAGGATATATCGGTCCTGACCCGATCTCTCTACTCGTATCAATTTACAAATATACAAAAAAAAAAGAAGAAAAGGAAATGTATCTCTCGAGCGGAGAAGATGGTCGTTTTGGATTACAACAAGCCTTAATTCCCATCCTAAGCGCGTATGCAACAATCGCTCTTCTCTCCGTGCAAGGTACGTATCTAAGGGAATTGGAAGGTGTTCAATGTATATGTAAGGTAACCGTCTTAGTGATCAAACATTTATACAAAAATTTATTATTAATTTCAAATACTTTTTCTTGTTATAATATTAAAATTTAATTGTAATCTTGAAATATTTACAGATTTGGCAATCTGTTAGTGACTCAACCGTAGTCGAACGAATGATTGACTATATTCTATAATGTGCGCTGGAATGATTCCAGAGAGTCGAAACGTTCGATGTTATAAAGGATTTAAAGTTTATACACTTTAATTTGCATGATTACAACCATGCTAATAATTTCATTAGTCGTTGTATTTTTCTCAGTTTTAAATACGATTATGATTTAATATTATAATAAAACCATTTGAGATTAATGATAAGTGTACATGTTTGGTCACTATTTAGAATGTTTACCTCGAGTGTCGTGTGGGTTGTGTATGTATATATGTATGCGTGTGTGTACACTCTACAATGTCCGAGGAGATCAGGACTCTTGCTCACAACCATACTTAACCAGCAGTCAGTCGTGTTATATTAAAAATCGTGACTTTGCGCGCGCGCTTTGAAAAATCGGCTAGAAAACTACGGGCTAAACGTCCTTGCGCAACATGGTTGCACAGTGGGATTTATTATAATTACGCCAGCACGGATTTCCCGGTGGCAGGACAGTGATATAAATATCGGAGACTTTCTCTTTCTCTCTCACTCTCTCTGTCGCGTTTACGTGGATCTCTCACGCGCACACGCACGCACGTGTTCTCCTCATATCCGATCGGGAATTACAATTACACACATGTGCCGCTCGCTATTGGATTTATCGCGCGAACAAATTCTACTCGCGAGGACAACTCGCGTACGCGACGATCGCGGTCTAGCGTTTTATGTACAAGTACGGGAGTAACGGCGGATACGACTTGCGCATTGAAGCTACGGATCAGCCTTCGCCGGGAGAAAAGCGTCCCGGAGTAACGTCTCTTCTTGACTCGTTCTCTTTCCACGCGCACCGCAGATATCATCCAGCATCAGGCATTCGTCGGATCACTCACTCTCCTTCCACATCCGCTGAATATAAATGTAAAACGACTGATTGTTTCGATCGCCAATTGCGGCGAGCTTACAAAAGAAAGGAACGCGATGCTCTCGGCGTGCGTCGACAGTGGGAAGATACAGATAATGGGAGAGAGAGAAAGGGAGGGAGAGAGAGAGAAAGATGAAATCCCATAGAGCGTAGTTTATAATCTCTATGATTTTTAAGCGTATCACTTTTCAAGACGTTTCGACGGAGTGTGATTCTCTCCCTCTCTTCCGTCTCTTGTTCGCCTTTTTATCGTACGAGAGCACACACGGTCGAGTATACACTACGGTTCGAGTACGCGGGTAGCTCCGTAAGTACATGGGTTTCCTGTTGTCGGACGCGTTTGCCGGATAATTTAAGGTATTCAACGTGGATACAACGTGGTGTACGGGCGTATTACATAGTACGTATGCGCATATACATCTCGAGAGCGGTTGTCGGTCAGACTAGCGTGTAGGTGTGGACCATTGGACGTAACGCAAGTTTCTTCACACCCACCACCTCCGCGCCCCTACCCCTACGCTCGACGTCACCGTTTACCGTGTTCCTGCAAAAAGAAATAAACCCAAGTTTAACTATACCTTTAAGCAAACAAGTAATATGAGTCTAACGAGAAATATTTTCTCTGAAAAACTCTGAGAAAAGAAAGAAACAGAAGAAATGGATTTCTTAACATTTCTTAGAAATTTCTGAAATTTATTTTATATAAAATAAATTGTACTTTTAGTGAAAATCCTTTTAATATCGGAAATAAATTTTCAAATCTTCTCATTTTTCTAATACTTAAATCTCCTAAATTTTGATTCTAATATTTTTAAATTCTAAGAAATGTAAAACTTCTATGGAATTTTTCTTCATAGTTGAATTTAAGCGAGACAGTTTTGTTCAAAATCGAATTTAAATTTTAAATAAATTAGGAATAAATAATCAATAATAAGTAGTCAAATATTCTTACTTGCTTGTTTAATGAATATGCCTGATGAGATCCTTGTTCTCCGTGCTTTCCGGATTTTTCATACGTATTCGTCTCATTTGTCTCTTGGTCGCTTAAATGTTTTCGTCGCGAACCATTAGCAGAAAATCGTACGTGTTACTTCGTGTAAATCCCTAGAAATGCCTCGCGACGATAAGGCTCTCCTCATCGCATCATGAAAAATAGTGGGATTAAATATGCAGCAAAGTTTGTTACAAAGTGAATCTTTATGTTATTGCATGTGCACCGTTCTCGATAATTCGTCCCTTCAGTTTCGTATTTAGATCAAATTGTCTCGATAAAGATCACGTACATTCGGTTCCAGCTTTTTATTATTAATTCCGACGATGTAGATTTTTATTTCAAGAATAAACGCGGACATACCATTGATTCTCTCCTTGTTCGTTAATGTCCTTTTTTTAAGAATATTCGAAATGCGCATGGATTAAGAAACAAGAGCTGTCCGCGAACGTCGTATTTTCTTCGCAGAGGAGATAATTCGTATCGAAAGAAACGCTTCTCTTTTTTCTTTTTATCGTTTTTTTTTCTTTCTCCCCCCCCCCCTTTTTTAAAATCGATACACACTGGTGGTGGAACACGAATCGACTGCAATGTCACATAATTTCGGCTATGTCACATAATTTTCTCGCATTTACGCGTTACTAAATTTTCATATATACTATAGAGTCTACAGACAGAAAAAATCTTACTTCATCGATATGTTATGTAAAATGTAATTATTTCAACTGTTCATTGCGATAGACCACTTTCTCACATGATAATTTCGTTTTGGAAGGCATGAAACCGAAACTCATGATATTGCTATGGAAACCGTGTGCGAATTCTTTGCGTGATTTATGTCGAGCAGTATTTCAAAATTATGAATGTATGCGGGCGGATGGGAAATATTAATAAATAATGCGCGATATCGTGCAATCGCGTCGAGATATTCATAAAGAGATATTTCGCTTGAGGAATTCACAGTGAAATATTCTTGAATGCCTACGATCCGTACAGCAATAATAGAACTATCGTGCATCCATGATCCTCGTGTAGAAAAAATAGGCAGTGTACATATAAAACATTTCGATAATCAACGCACTGGGATAGTTTAAATTTTAGTACGGACACGATTAGCGCTTATTAATAATGCTGCTAATCTCTCGCATCTACTACGATATATAACTCAAAATTGAAATTATATAAAAGTTATTTACTATACGGAAGGCTCGTATGTATACTACAAATATATCCTAGTATAAATATTCCAATGCATTAGAATCATTCCGTGTCACTTGGACGGTGGATTAAAAGAAAAATCAAAATAAAAAATATCTAATAAAATTAGAACGTAAACTTTTATTTTATACACAGCACTATATGTTCTCGCGATTTGCGATGTATCATATGATTTATAACTTGTGGACGCGTAACAAGGGATAAAATGAAAGCGCTTATTTACAAATATCCAACGTCTCAATCCCCTCCCTGCGGGCCGATGGAACACGATCATCGTAATCTCGTTCTTTTCGGTTTCATGCCTTTCAAGAGGATCGTAATCGGACTTCGCGATACTCGAAATCACGATTACAACAAATTCGAGAACACGCTACACTCGTTCATCCTGTAGGGCTGTGAATACAATGAGATCTGTGGTAGCTTCACAATTCGTTATAATTCACAGTTATACATGCGATCGCACGACAAAGCCGCCGAACGTGTATTCATCACACGACACGGCGGTGTATTAAAAAGCGTCCCCGTGTTACAAGAAGAGAGTCGTAGGCACAAACAAGTTCTCTCAACATCGGTACGTCAATTCCTTCTTACTTCTATATAATGCGAATGTGATCCGATTGGTTTCCCGATACTGAAACGTCATTGGCCGCCGTTACGGCCGACGACCGTTCTCAGTCAACAGCGACAGTGTCAATACATTGATGACATCGATAACAACGTAATTGATAAACGGGTGTGTTGACAATGGGGATGATGATGATGATAATGACAATGGAAACGATGACGATCATGACCAACGACGATGACAATGACGATGATGATAAAGATGATCAACATAATAATAATATCAATAATAATAATGAAATAAAATTATGAAAGATAATCATTATAATAATAGTAATCGTAGTACCTAGTAGTAGTAATGGTAGCAGTAGTAAATAATAGTAGTAGTAGGTAGTGGGCAGCAACAAGATGAAATGTAATCATGACGATAGTAGCAATAATCTAATAGCACGAGGTCACTTTTCTTGGCTAAACGAGAGGATTTATTCAGTAAGTAGGTAACTGGATTCGCTAACGTCTTGACTTTTATCAGTAGCTCAAGGTCACATGGAATATTTATCAGCCCCTTCGTGAAAATGAGGAAAAGATATGTGAATCCAATGAAATTGCAAGATGCATATGAAGTGCATTCAAAAAGATAGATACCAATGGCTAAAAATGTATTAACTGACCTTGGTGAAAGTTTATACGTGAAAATTTTTATAATTAAATAATTAAATTTATCAGTTATAGAGATGAGAAGTCTCATCGAAAACATGCAAAAGCATGCAAACATCTTTTTACATTTCACTAATTTCCATTTTGTTGATCACATCATTATCCATTGTAAAAATACTGCTAACAGATATCCTGAATTTTTTTCTTGGATTTCAATGCTTGATTAAGAACCAACAATTGAATTTTTCCGAAAAAAATTTCATATTATTATCGTAAAATATTATTAGCCATTCTCTATCCAGTTGTATTATATTAAAAGAAATGAGTTGACGAAAAAGAGCTGACAAACTTTCGACAAAGCTCAATGAAAATCCGATGTATTAAAGTTTTCCGAATACAGAGTTTTAAATAAAATCGATACTCGACCGCGCTTTTATTGTAACATAGCCAAGATAATTCTAAATTCAATTCTCGAAACGATATTGGAACTACTACAAAGTTTCATTGTACCGAGAAGTGAATGTATGAATCGTCGTCAGCGAGTCCGCTTATTTATCGAAGAGATCAGCTCGATTGGCCAGAGGAAAAGCAGCTTCATTCTCTCGATCTCGACTTAGTCGCGCAACTGTCAATTAATGATAATAGCGGCGACGGTAGTAGAATGGTTGTGTGATGGTGATGGTGATGGTGATGATAGTGATGATGATGATTCAGTTCGACAGCGGCGGCGGCGTCGGCGTCGGCGTCATTGTGACAGTGGTGTGCAGCACCGAGTCCCGTGATGCGGATCGGCTGCCGACACGCAGCAAGGTGACAGCTTCTCTTTCGGGATCGGCGCCGCCTACAATACCACCTGCTGTACCTGCGCCCGCACGTGCTCCCGTTCCCGCGCCGCGCTTGCCAGTCCTTGACGTCGTGGCGACGACTCCCACGGTCTCGTCGGCACTATTACCCGCGCACTGCACCGCCCCCCCGAGACCAACGGTAACGGACAGTCATTTCTGCCTTCCACTTTTCTTCTTCTTGCGTTTGAAGAAGCAACAGCATCTGGAAATGAAGCAAACACTAATAGGACTTAGAGTCGTCCCCTTGGCAGCATCTTTCGTCGATCAACACATTGAGCATGCAGCAGGGATAATAATTGGATTTAGCATCGCGCATTATACAAGAGAGAAAGAAATTTGTCAATCTCTCAACGAGATACCTTATTTGATTGCGTGTACATGTAGGTAGTTATTTGTTATGTTAATTAATCATGCAATTGTTAATTCGATTTTATTAAAACTCGCAGAGGAACGATAAGGAAAGGAATAAAACATCAGAAAAGAGTGTACAGAATAAACCAAAAAATATAGACATTTAATTACAAATATAAAGAGACATATCGTTTCGATACTGTTTAGTACAATATAATTTGAAAGACAGGACGAGCAACTTGCATTAAATTATCTAAATTATATATAAATAAATGAAATTCTTTCTGATGCTCTATGCTGTTTGATATAATACATATAACAGCCAGTCTTCTCGCATTAGATAATATAATAAAAATATTTAATGATACAAAAAGAATTTATTTTGTTTTATGACGACAAAATAATTATCTTTACATTTTATCAAAACAAGTCAAATCTTGTCCCTATATCTTGTATAAAAGATGATTCACATTGCGAAAACAAATAGCAAAAATTGAACATCACATAATTGTAAAATCTTTATAATAGAATATTCTTAGGTATTAATCACATACATATTCGTCTTATTGTAATTTTATAATTTTTGTTCGTGACATTGATTTTTTTCATCATTATCAGTTTAATAGAAATGAAATTTCTACGGCAATAATCAAATATTTAATAACATTTAACAAATATTGTATTTTCTTCTTATATTGCGAAACAAGAAATCTTGAATTGACCATTTTAATTGGTGTAACAAACCTAATTCGGGAATGTGGATAGGATAAGTGCTGGAAATGTATGCTTGTAAAGAGCGGAATGATAACTTTCCACATCGAGGACAACAATTCCGTTTTAGTTGCATTACTTTTCTGAAAATAACACATACACACACATGCATAGCTTAGATCGGATATTTTAATATTAAAATTTTTTTTTATATCTTTAATGCTCTTTTTATATTAAAGATATAAAGAGTATTCTTAATATCTTTTGATATAAAAAATATAAGCTACTATTATTTTATATTCTGACTTTAATGCTTACTTTAACAGTATATACGAATTTAGTAAAAGAATAAATTTATACAAATAAAATTTAAGAATATTGCACATATAAATGCAATAAAACATTCGCGGAATTTATTGCACTTTCATTAATTTCATAAATTTGTCCGTATTTAGGAGAACAGACAGAGAGATGAATGGCGATAAACAAACTGCTACTAACTTGGTTTCGTCGATCATGTCCACTTCCTGAGGTGCTGTAATTGGTGTATTGGAGTGACCAGCGGTCGGGTCATCGTTAGCCAGTTCTCCATTAGTTGATGATACCACCTGTACACATCGTACGTAACGTTATCGCAATGTTATCGGTATGAACAAAGTACAAGTTTCACATTAAAGGATTTTTATATAACTACAGATTTTATGTTTCGAATACTACTGTCGGATGTCAAAATCGGAAAAGTCCTTTTTACATTCTATTTGAATTGGATGATAAAGTAATACACATTGAAAATCAATTTATCTAAAGTCTACTTACAAATCACACAAAAAACCAAGTGAGATCTTATGTGGCAAAAGAAGAAGGGGAGGGGGTGAAAGAAGGAAAGAAGAGTGAGACTTGAAGAGTAACGTAAGACAAGACTACTGCTGGTATACATAGATTCAATAAAGCAATATACTAAAAAAATGAAAGAAAGCGAAATAATAAATTCTGATCTTCCTCAAAAGTCATACGCTTCGTACGTGACGATGATACTTTTGTTATTGCAAGTGCATATGGGAAGACAAGTGATCGTACTAATACCGGATTAGTATCTCATATCCAATCAAAGAGAGAAGGTAAGTCTCGATCACAATCGACACAAAGACAACATGCCGCAACAAGTCAAATTGCACAGACTTCTAACTGACCATAATCCAGTGGTGCTTTGTCTAGAAATAGAGCGAGCAGTTTATTCCTGATAAATTGAGGCATCCCGTATACGACATTATGAGTGAGAGACGAGAGAGATGATATAATAGTTAGGAAAGAACATGGATAATTTCGTACTTCATCGATCTTTCCGCGTGATGTCTATCACGTACGTATTATACTTTTATAATCAAAAAATTTCACGTTTCACGGGAAAAAAGGTGTACGAGATGAGATTAGGTACTTGATGTAGATTAAACGAATTGTGTTTCAATATCGCGTCCCGCTAGAAAGCACGTTTCTTCCGCGGAATTGCAAGTGAGTCGGCAGCAAATAAGAAACGAGAAGAGATGCAAAGTAAGTCAAGAAAAAGGGAGAAGCTTCTGGGAAGTCGAGAGAATAGCACGAAAGAGAGGAAGGACGGAAGAGATGCGCGAGTAAACTCACCTGTACAGAACCGTGCCTGTCAGCAGGTGTCAATGTACCACCGGCTCCTGATTGCTTCACATCTGGCCACGTGGTTCCCACCCCCTTACCGCCCCCACCTCCCACCCCTCCACCTGCCACATCCTGAAGGAACAAGCATGACAATTTCGCAGTTGCGTCGCGTTAAACAACTCCGCGAATAAACACGGATAGTAGAAAAAAAAGAGATGTCGAGGACAGGTCCGCGAGAGAAATCTTTTTGACCATATAGCATGGCGATCTATGATGATAAACGCGAGATCTGTGCATTAAGAAGATTGATCCAATCCGATATTAATCTTTATATCATGGGAATGAAAATGCGGTTCGCTCTCTGATAATAAAGGAGATGTATATAATTATCTACTCGTTAAATATTTGTATACTTTTCATTTGGATGAACTGAGAAAAGATGCAACAAATTTCCTAGCTCCTAGTTTATTACAAGCCGCTCAGCTACTTAAGCAAAACTTGGCAAAATTACTTCTTCGTGCATGAGTTTATCGCTATCGCGATTTCGAATTAAACGTGTATCGCCTCGCTACACGACACTTCGTCACGGATCGTGATCTATATTTGGGCCATGGACCATCATCTATATTTAGTCACTCTAACAACATTGCGCGGCAGAAAATTTATTTTTTTTTACCGTTATCAATCAGTTAATCAACTATTGATCTGAAAAGACTGCGAGTTCGTAGAGTTCACACTCCACGATCGTTAAACCTTGCGCGACCTTGTTTTACGAGCAGAAAAACATTAATATCGCATATTATAAAATGTGATCGCGGGTATCTTTCCGACTATATAGTCATCTCTCCGTGCTGATAAGATAAAGGCATGCATGAAGAAGTCGATTCATCGAGCGTAACCTAAGAATGGCTTACATATCGGCCTTGCGATTCGAAGCGAACCTCATCCATCATGAGGATCACATCCTCCTCAAAATCATCGTACTCCTACAAATTGACGCCATCATATTCGCGTTGGATTACGTGCTGAGAGGGAAACCAGCATACTGTGCGTGTTTTCGTTTTTTTTTCTTTTTTTTTCTGTACTTAATATCGCCACACTGGTATCTTTCCGAAAAATTTGTTCATTATTCGATCTGTACCTTTATCCCGAGATAAACAAGAATTCTGAATCAAGGTCGTTGTTAAAACTCTGTTTTCGGTTCTTTCGCTACTGAGGCGTGTATCCATGCGGTTAACTCGAATGAAAAAAACAAATGGGCTACACACGTCCATGCTTTTGGCTTAGAGAGAAAAGAAAAGAAAAGATAGGAGAAACAGAAGGAAACAAGGAATACCTTGTAAGCGGCGGGATGCCGATCGCGATTCGGTGATACGACGATCTCCTGGCCGGTTTGAAGGGATCCGACGGGCGTGGACTGTAATGAGAGAGAAAACGTTGCTTTATATACATGTATAATGAACGAAAGTTTGTAATAAGCGCCGTTATCGCGCGCTTCTACGTATTTTCACGAGGTATATGGATAACATACTTGGAACTGGAAAACGGACGGACGGACGGACAGACAGACAGACAGACAGACTTATTGACACGGACTGTGCACTTTAATTTACTTAAGAATACCTGTGACATCACAATCACATTAGATCCCTATATACATGAGGTTCGTAAGACCAACACGGCCGTGACAAATGGTAACGATTATTAGTTAGAATAACGTGACAATGTAGCGGTACTTTACTACATGAATTGCAGATATGCGATTCCATTACAATGCGCAAAGATATCGAAGCTCAATTACTCGCGGCCGCAATAATCTGTCATGAGATATTGTCGCTACTCGAGAGCGACACCACCAACCTTGTCGGACTTAGTTTTGCCGATATGCGAGGGAGCCGCCATTCGTAATGCTCTCAGGTTCTCAAAGTTGGATGGCTAGAGATAGTGCATTGAGAGGGAAGGCAGCATGCAAACGTTAAAAATCAAATGTGAAACTGCTCTTCGGTACCGCAGTGCTCTATATCGCGGGTCTGTTAGAATATAGGGCAATTTACTTACCCAGTTGCCAGTCAATATTTTCCCAATAAATTATTTTAGAAAATTATGACTAACAAAAAAAAATGAAAATTTGGAAGAGAAAGAAAAAAAAAGAGTATTGACTTTTATTTTTGTAATCTTTGCACTTCAAAGATCAGAATAATATTTAGATGAAAAAATGTTTCGTTTTCTAATGATATAAGATTGTTCACATAAATAAATGATGATAAAATCCTCTTCCATTTTCCATTATTGGACAGAAAAATATATAGATAACGTCAATGCAAGATCACGATTTAGTCATCGATTCATTTTCTCGTTGAGGCAACTGTTGTTATCACCGACGTTCCCCGATATAACAAACAAGTTAACATGCATACATTGACGTCACTGTTTTTGCAGATAAAAAACGAATGTAACATCCGCTGGAGCTTTTACAAAAGGCTTTTTTTTACATGACGTGAATAAATAAAGGAAGAATCGACACGATTATTTGATACGCACCATTGTCTTGCCGGTCCAGTCGAACTCGCCGTCATTGACGAAACCACGTCTCTCATATAGATCGTGAAAGAGCTTCCTCAAGTACTCGTAGTCTGGCGTCTCGAAGAAGTCCAGCCTGCGTACGTAGCGCAGATACGTGGCCATCTCCTCGGGATGGCCATCGCAGAGCACTTCGATCGGCGTCGCCCGTTTCGTGTCGCCGATCTTTTGGTAGCGCTCCTTCAGCGTGTCGGCCTTCAGCCCTTGCCACGGCAGACTGCCGCGCAGAAAGTACATAAACATGTGGCCCAACGCCTCCAGGTCGTCCCTTCTGCTCTGCTCTGTTTACGGTAAAACACATCTTTTGTATGTTTCATAGCCTTCGGCATTATTTACATAATGAAAATTTTTATTGCGTGCTCATATTTTATTAAACATATAGAATTCTAAGAAAAAATGGTAGAAAGCGCATTAGAGAAATGATATATTTGCGATAACTTGAATCCTCAGCAGGTATCACAAGTTAAGCCTTTGATATACCATAGTAATTTATGTAATTTCATATTTAAAAGTTTATTAAAATTTAAATTAAACTTTTTTTTAAACAACTTTAGTTTATATTACTTGAGGTTTAAAAAATCACATAATATCTGCAAAAGATTAAAGCATTCGTTGCGCTTTCTCCCGAGTCAGCGATATTATAGCTTAGAGCACGTGGCAGTTCGTTATGTAGCGCAACATATACGCACGTACACAGACACACACGAAACAAAAGTAAACGTCCGTTACCTTTGCCAAGATGCGTATTAATGCTCATATAACGCGCCGTGCCGGTGAGACTCTTGTGTTCCCGATACGGTATATGCTTGTTCGTCTCCAGGTCTATATACTCTTTGGCTAGTCCAAAATCGATTATGTGAATGATTTTTTCCCGCTTAGTAGTGGATCGTCCTATCAGAAAATTTTCCGGCTTGATGTCGCGATATATCAAATGCCGACTATGAACGTATTCTATCCTATGGAGCTGTTGGAAAAAAAATAGATTATTTATGCATTTTATTCTACCTAATAAAATTTATAGATTTTTATTTTCGCGATACAATTTACTGTTTCAACAATTTTGAAATAACTTTTATTTCATTTTTATATTTAATATATTTAAAATTTTTTTCAGATGGTAAAAAGAAAAAAGCCGAGAGGGAGAGAGAGAAAGAGAAATAGCGAATAATCGACTGATGCTTGTGGGATTTGCCAGACCTCAAATATCCCCAGTCTGGTGTTTGAGAGAGTTAGTTCTACGGACCGAAAGTGTTGGTAATGTGACTTACGAGCTGTGTGGCAATGTTGAGAACGGTCTTGAGGGTGAACCTCCTCCCGCAGAGGTCGAAGAGATCCTCGAGACTTGGACCAAGAAGCTCCATTACCAGGGCGTTGTACTTCCCACACGGGCCGAAGTAGTACACCTCCGGTATACCCTCTATATGTGTGTTATGAACTATACCGATCGACAAAAGCAAATCACACCCCAGATCACCCCCAGTGTGTGCGATGTTATCAAGTTTGTCACAACGGAAAATGTAAAACGAAATAAGAGTGGTGTGACGGCTGTAGATTGGGCAGATATAACTCTACGACGAAAGATCCATGTTAACAACACAGTGTTAAAAATACGCGTGAGGATACATGTGATGTTTTCTGATTAATTCATCGTATGACGTGGAACACGTAGCGCGCGAGGAAAGAAAGAAAAAGTACACGATACGCGGAGCTCGCACGAAAGTTTTTGTATTATCTTGAACTGTGGTATTTTGCCAATGTTTTTCACTACCGCCGACTTTGCAGAATATATAAAACTCCCAATGGAATGTAATTTAACATTTTAAGATGTTACATCATATTTCTTTAAATAAATAATTCAAAAGTATTTTTCTTGTGGAAATAATTGTAGAGGTAATGACTAAAAATATTGTAGTACAAGATTGAGACGAAATATTTCGCTGTGTTTATCAAATGTATTATGCTGTTAGATACTCAATACTCGTTACGTACATATGGAAAATTATGAAATTGCGATAAATGACCTTTGCGCTATGGAAAAATTGACTTGCAATTGACTGAAGAATTAGCCATTAAAATGTAATGCGGGATAGCCTATATAAAAAACGTGACACATTTATTTCCCCGGCATGACACACGAGATATACATTTCCGATATAATCTCAATTCGTCTCGAGCTAACTTAGACGTGCAAAAATTATAAGTGAGATTGTTTCACATGAGATTTAGCCAATTCAGATTGTATTAAAATTAAGGTAAATTCTGTACTTCATGTTATTATATATTGCGTCACCAATTGCGGGAAGTCGGTTTGAATTGCCGGACTATTTTCTTGCAGCGTCATCGACGAAAGATTAACGACACTCTAGAGTATCGAGGATGTTTATTTGAAAGTTATCGATTTATCTCAGGCGTCGTAGAATTAATAATCTACCTTCTACTTCTTCGCCACTCATCGTAAATGTCTCTATATATTTTAACGTGAATTTTTTTTATTTCTATTCTTTTTTAGTTCCTTTTGTTTAATAGTTCAACATTTTATTCTCTAATTTCGCTTTACTTAGGTATAAATTTATGTCTTCATTTTTTAATTACATGATCTTAAACGTAATAGCGTGAAAACGATACTCACCATGTGTACCTAATAATTTGTAAAACCTATATTCTAAATGTAGCTGTGGTGCCTTTGACTTCATTGGTTCCTACAACAGCAAGCGAATAAGAGAGCCCGTCAGCGGAAGTTCGTCGAGTTTTTTTACGTGTATCGTGTCACATAAAAATAAAACGTGTATTTCTTACTCACCATTTTAATTGCTACGTGCTCATTATTGTACAGGTTCTTCCCTGTAAAGAGAAAGAAAAGTCGATAAGTATTGTAAACGGCATAATAGCGGAGGAGAGAGAGAGTACCGGGATAAATTATAACGGAGAATTCCCGTGGGTGAGCGAGGCCGGGTTATTATTATAGCAAGGCTCTGGGCACAATTTTCCCTTCTAAAGTAGCTGATTCAATTCGCGTGTACAATGGCGCATTAGTACCATTGCTACGTGATGTTTCATGGATTACGTCCCGATGACAATATGATTGCGCGATAATTAAATGCCGCGCGATAGCTCGCTACTGATTGCAGTCAACGTGAGAAAATTAGATCGTCGAGATCGGCCTGTGGTACACGCGGTCACTGTGGAATTATGGTCGTCGGCTGTGAAATGTTCGCGTAAACTTATCGGAGAGATGTTCCATTTAATACAATCGCGTGCACAGCGATTAATCCGATAATTTGCAACTGTTTTCAAATAAGCATCGGATAGCAGTAAAGCTGCGAGGATTGCGATACCGAGAGACGTGAGGTAGTAAATTTAAGCCGATTGAGAACAAATTTTTGACAAACACAAAGTAATTGGGTAGCTGATCGATATCATAACATTGATGAGCACAAAAGCCAAAACAATCTAATCGTTTTCTAATTAAAAATGAGTCTTATTCATTCGCAGCTTCATGCTGATTTCTTGTGTAATTTTATATATAATAAATCATATAAAATAAATTGTATCTTTAGAATATAAAACGCAACATTGTTTTAAGTTGAGTACCAGTCAAGTAATTACCAAATTAATACTATTTTTCTATCATAAATCTAAATAGCAATGTAAATGTAAAAATATAAAAATAAAACTTGTAATACAATTATTACATATTTCTGCATATAAAATTTGATGATGAAGAGACGTACGGAATATACGAAACACTCTACGTTACAAAGAGAAAATTTTTGAAAATAATATCTAGCAGTTAACATTAAATTTAATTTCATAAACATATGGAGAGGCGTAATCAGTGCACGTGACTTATGAAGAAACGACGAAGCAGTCAATTTTGTTGAAAGCTGCAGAAGCCGGCTAAAGCACAAAATTCAATATTGTTACGGTTTTTTTATACGGAAAGGCTTCGCCGCGAATCTAATAAATGAAACGCACGTGTGCACTAAGTAGCGTGTTTACTCATTTCGCTAATAAGTTAAGAATCGTCGAACGTCATATGATCGAACGGTATAACAAAGGATATAAGCAACGAATAGCATCATGTCACAGAGTTGCGCGACTTGCACAATATTATTAGAAAATTAAAAAAAAAAAGAGAAAGAAGATAACTTGAAAAATGCAAAGAGTGTAAAGCAAAGATAAGAAAAATGCGCAGAAGAGCTACAAGTCTTATCATTTAATCCTTCGAATCCTTTCTCCTCGGGATTTACCTAGAGAATCGAGAATTTTATCTCTTAAAATTACCAGCACGGCTGGAACCGTGTGCTGTTCTTTTTTTTTTTTAAAACAAGCAAATATAAAGTATAGTGCGTTTCTCGTATTCGCGAGCAATCCTCTATCCGGATAACGCTCAGTAGTCATAAACCAACGACGAGGATAATATCACGCATCGTTGACGCTATTTGACGTCCACGTAAGAAAAATGAAGCACTCGGAGGCCTCGTCGTTCGCTCGTCGCTCGAACGAAAGCACATTCCTGCGGCCACTTGCGCACCTACCTGCAAAGACATAAAGGATGCGGGCCGGAACGCACGAACGAACGAACGAACGAAACTCTTCGCCAGAAGCGAAGGTCAATGACTCGCTCGCTCGCTTGCTCGCGTGCGCGCGCGCGCGCGTACACGCGCGCGTTCTGCAATTAGCGGTTCGATACTTTCGCGGTAATTAGCGCGACGGCCGCGCTTCTTCCGCCGTTTTATTCCTCGCTCGCTCGCTTCACTCTGTCGTCGATGCGCGCCGCCGATTATTTCGGATAAAGGTGGCCACGCCCTTGTATATAGGACCAGCTGTCGCATCGCCGCCTCTCGACCGACCCTGCGACCGCGGAGGACCCGTGGCTTCCTCGACCGAAAGCGCCGGTGACGCCGTCGAATACAGATATTGCAAAGATGTCAATAATCGTCCTCGGCCGCGTTACACGGTCACGCGACCTGCTCAATCTTTTCCCTTGAAATCACTTTCTATTTTCCCTTTTTTTTTTAATATTAATTATAACAGTGATTCTTAGAGGAAATCGAGATGTCGACGATAGTGGCAATAACGGTGACGATGTAAAATAAATTGTAATTAGCAGTTAACATTGCGATTCATTATATTAATTTAACGTGCCCTTATCAGGACGATCTTTCTCAGGCCTTTCGTGATGTTAGTTTTGTTATAGACGTCTCCGCGGTTCGCTCCTCTATGTTATTATATAAAATAAATTTTATTTTACTGTTACCACTTCTAATTACAAGAATACAGATATATTGTAAGGAAATCGACGTTATTTAATCACCTGAAAGTTATGTACTTTCGCAGAAGTGTCTATAAATATATTTTTCGCTCTGAGCATATCGAATCAATAATTTTCTTAAGCAAGGAGATAATCGTGAAATATAATCGTTTACGCTCGTATATATATATATATATATATATATATATATATATATATATATATAATAAAATAGCAATATTGATAATGACGTAAAACGAGTCACGATCGATGGTATAAAATAAAGTGTTGCGTACGAAATAATGGTCGCATTTTTGCACGACACGTCCGTGGTAACTCGACGCGCGTTAAGGGAACGATCGATTGAACCCGGCCGTAAAGAGCCACCGAGAGGATCCTTTCATCGAGCGGCCGCTCTTCGTGGATATAACCAGTCTTACCGGTGCGAACGGGTGCCGCACGGCGAGGAGAGCACAGGCAAAAATTGCTACGACAGAGAGCGTGGAAAACTATCGACCTGACACCGAGCGCGAGTCCCTACGAATGCGACGGAGACCCGTCAGACAAAAAAAAAAAAAAAAAAGACATCGGGAAGGGTCGTCATATCCTGCCTGAGCGAGTACTAAAGAAAGCCGGGGGTTCTCTCGGATGTTAACAAGCTTATTTCGGCGATTGAGATAAGCAGGAGAATACGTGACTCAACATCCTAATGTGTCCCCAAAACTGATGAAAAGTGATGGATGTATTTTCGAAAAATTTGAAGCGATTTAATTTTTAAAGCCTTCGATCCTCTACACTGTAAAAAAAAGTCAGTAAATTTACATATAATAGATGTAAAAATTACACGATTAGTCCCGTAAATATAAAAAATTATGTAATTTTATAAAAATTATGTAACACCACAAAAAATATGTAGATTTGCTTCTATTGAATAAATGTATCTTATTTCATGCGGAAAATTACGCATATAACAGAATATTTAAATATAATTATCTAAGTTTTTGTAACATTACGTAATAATATTCCATATATCGCTGTGAAATATAATGCGATTAACATTCACTGTGCATGCGTGAAAACTCTGCCCACTTAGCATCACTATGTGCGGATGTAATAAGTAGTAATTCTATTGTTTACATGTATGATAGAGAGACAATATTTGAATGTATAATATGTAATACAATTGCAAAACGTATTGACCTTATCATTTCTATAACTTTTCATACATGTTGTAAATTTACTTCTGCAATTTGCTTAACTACAAATTACAAAATTAATCTTACCCTTGTGTATTGTAAATTTACAAATGCGTGGAAATTTTGAGAAAATTTTTTTACAGTGTATAATCGAATTTTTTTTAAAACTACACAACCGGTAAATGAAAAATATTGATTAAATTATTGAGATTTGAAAAACATGTGTAATTTTCAAATCGCATGGCGAAAAAGCTTAAATTCCCAAGTTCTCGGACATGTAAAAAATTAAGAATATATTTCTGATATCGGCAGCTTAGATCTTTTTTCTTTAACGTTGCTCACTCGCGTACGCTCTCGCTCTTTACATTTTGCTTGTTTTCAGAAGGTCTCCTCTACAAGGCTAAGATAAACGCTAAGATAAACGGTTCGCACTAATGCCACTACGACGACTACTAATAGGAAATCCGGCCCTGATCCCACCCCTTTCTGCCGTCTTCTTTTCGTCCACGGTCTCGTCGACCACCTTCTCCTCTCTCGCTTAATCTGCGATTAACGCACGAACACACGGAGACAATGAGAAAGACAAAGAGGATGTTGAAAGGATTGGAGCCGGACAGGCATGAGAAGGGAGTGTGCGTCGCGGCGTGCAAAATGCACACGCATATGCATCCCCCTTGCACGGCTTCGCCGAGGGTATATCCCTACCGCGAAGTATGCACAGAGACTGCGCGCGGGAGGATTAACCCTTTAGCTACTCTGCAACTACCGGAAAAGCATCCGGGAGAAAGTGCGTGATGCCTCGGGTATCTTGCATATACTCCATCTGGCTAAAATTGCAAAGCAGAGTAGCGAAAGTAACAAGGGGAAAAAAAATTGTAACAGTATACACATAACTATTGCAAGTTTTTCCAATGGAAAAATATATCAAATTCACCCCGGTATTTTCCTCTTCTCTAAAACTTTAATGCAAAGATTGCTTCAATCGTCGCAACGTCGTCAAGTAAGCAGAAAATGACGTGCCGTAGACATTTTAATTCTTAGCTACGTTTTACGATCGACCTATTCGCGACAATTTAACAGACAATAGAGATTGAACGTTCTAATCGGTTTAGGACTAAAGCCATAGCGCAGACTCATTTTGACCATCCTGTGCCAAGTTTCAAAGTTAATCACCTTGAGGTAAGTTGAGACAGTTACAGCGCGAGATTAGATCACACGTATCGTAGGTACTTGCGCATCAATGTATTTCATTTTGACGCTTGGCACGAATCCATCAGGATGAATTTTCGTCCAAATTCGCACTCGCTGTAGCCTTGAGCGTACACAGCAGTTATTAGACTTTAACGTTTCTTGAAGGAAAATGTATTGGGTGAAAAAATAAAAGTAGTTTGTCTTTGAGTTAACAAAAGGTTTAAGAATTTGAAAAATAATTTGTCCTGTTTTGTTTTAAACGTATGATAGTTAAAAACGCAATTTCTTAAAAAAATATAGTGAATAAAAAAATATATAGTTTTTGAAAAAAATAAAAGATTTAAGATTAATCGCTTCATATAATTCTTTTTGTATACATTAAATGTGTGCCGCTACTTTACTAATTATTCTGCGAATGTTTCACGAAATTTAAAAAAAGATTGGATTAATGTAAAACAATGAAATAAATTTAAATTATTTTACAAATGTAATATAATTTTGTGAAATAATTCCGTAATACGAGTTCCGCTTTGCTGGTCGCTTCGGAACCGTTTATTCTATTATTACGATG